>NC_071353.1:102654138-102973638 GCF_943734655.1 Sabethes cyaneus | reverse complement strand
TAAAAGTTATAGGCAAAAATGTGAAAACTACGTGACACGGTTTTTTCCGGAACTATACAACCAATTTTAATGATCTTAATACCAAATGAAAGCTCTTGCTATTGCTAAACTTTTTTCCAAATTTTATTGAAAACAAATATGCAGTTTAAAAGTTACGCTTAAAAAACCAGTTTTGACAAGGTCCAAATGATCGCCTGTTTCTCAGAGATGGCCAAACCGATTTATGCCCTATTAGTTTCATTTAAAAGGTAATATAGTCGGATAGATCACTATTGAATTGTTTTTTGATTGGACGTTTAATTTGAAAGTTATGAGCAACCGTATACACCACGCCAAAATTAACTTTAATTTATATTGATTTTAACCAAGATAATTAACCTAATTTCAATTATTTGAATACCAAACGAGAGGTTTTGGCACTACGAATATATATGCAAAATTGCATAAGAATTGGTTTTACCGGTAAAAAGATATTAACCCTCGAACACTCACGCTAACTTTTGTAACACAGTTATTCGCGCTCACATTAGCCCAAAACTAAAAAAACGTGCACACTAGAGTTTTGACTAGGAAAACTTGGTTTTAAGATTATCAAACCTTTGGAAGAGTTTTTTGAAATTGAATGCTCTATCGTCTGGTAGAATTTAAATTTTGACACTTCCCCCTAAAAGTGAAATAAAAAAATATTTTTCTTCAGTTTCAATATAACACATTGTTGAGTTCTGCAAAGTTTTAGAGCATATTATTAAAAGAAATTTCGCTGAAGACAGTAACCTTCTATCTCTTCAGCGAAGATAGAGGAATCTTATTTATTGCATATGCATTTGTAAAATCAGTTTTTCTATTTTAGCGCTTTTTGCAATTATTGTATGACTTTTTCATGTATTACAAAGTTGTACAAATAGTAAAAATACACAACTTTGCTGAATATAGTATACCTCTATGTTTGCTTGTTTAGGAACTGTAGAACTTTGATTGCAAAAAATACCCTAATTTTGATCTTGAATTACTCGACTACCAGCAGACGGATACATTTTAAACATTTTACATTTGCTGATAGTTTTGCTGCATACAGACACCATTTTTCCATATGAAGAAACTAGAGAAAATTCCAGTTGGGGCCGTACACCTCACGTGCTGCTTGCTTCGTTTCTGTGATGGTCGGTTTATGCTGATCTATTTTCCTAACAATTTAAAGTATTAATGCATTGAATAATTCTGACATTTTGCTCATAGTTTACTGAAGAACGTTACGTTAGTTAAACAACGATTTGTAACTATATAACAATATGGCATTCAAAAACCTGTACATGTTGTACAAAATACAACAGCGTGAGTAACCGAAGGTTAACAAAAATTGATGAAATTTATGCAAGAAAACTTTATTGATGTGAATCAAATAGAATGACATTACAGGAAATTATGCATAGTTCAAAAACCTATAAACTAGACCTTTACAACGCAATGTATATGTTAAAGAATAATATTTCTTCTTACAACTTACTTTTACTTGCACTTACCCACATTAGTAACAACTTACTTAGCAATTTCATGAGAAAAGGAACTATCAAAATTTATAAGTGCTCCTATTTTGTTCAAATTTTGTAAACTTATTCAATTTGCAAAAATTTTATGTAAACCAACGCACAATGCAACGTTAACCAATAGATGAATTATTTTCCGAAGACGTGTCGATTTCTATCTCAAAGAGCAAGTAAGACCACATAACAAAGGTTCCTTTCACCACTAGGTGGATTAAATAAGGTTTTAGAAACAGAACATCAATTAAAATCCTGCGGTCATTCAAGCTGTTGATTCCTACTAGCAAACAAAGAGATCGGTAGTCAGGCATTTCATCTCTCCAACCAAGATTGCGCAAAGCATAAGTATGTGTACGCTAGTGAGTTTCTGAATATATACCAACATCTATTGACAACCTCAATGCTGAAATACGTTCGGTTCGTGAGTGGGCTATGAAGGGATTTACAACAGATAATTGATTTTGCTTGTTTTTTTATGAATTTATTTGAAACTTGGTTTTTATGAACTTGTTTGAACTTTGTTGACTGTTTCAATATTCTTTCAATGTCTAACATTTTAAATAAAACTTGCATTTTGATGTTTCAAAAAATCTTACTAAGATTTTTTACGGGGGGAGGGGGGATTGGCCAGAATCTTACAAAATCTTATATAGGGGGGAGGGGGGGTTGAAAAATGAAGAAAAAGCCCTTACGTAATTATTGCACGGCCCCATATCTTTGTGGGAAAAGAAAGTGCTTCTGATCACCATCGCTGGTGATCATGCATCGCTGGCCGTTGTCGTTCGTATCGGTGTGCAGGCTATGGGACCCGATCACCGGTCTATACATTGCTTCCCTGCCGACCTGGGCGTTCATATCGCCGATGACGATCTTGATGTCCTGTCGTGTGCAGCTGTCGTACGTTGCCTGCAGCTGCACATAGAACGCTTCCTTCTCGTCGTCGGGTCTACCTTCGTATGGACAATGCTCGTTTATGACGGTGTAGTTGAAGAAACGGCCTTTTATCCTCAACACACACATCCTCTCGTTGATCGCTTTCCAGTCCATTACGTGATCCTGCATTTTTCCCAATACTACGAAGCCCGTTCCCAGCTCGTCGATCGCTCCACCGCTCTGGAAAAATTTGGCTTTACCGCCACGGATCCTCCACACCTTCTCGCCTTTGCGACAGATCTCTTGCAGTGCCGCGATAAAAATGTGAGCCAAAATATTTCGGGGGATGGGCCAAGGCCGCCAGGCCCCCCTGGCTACGTGGCTGCTCCCACCATTATTATTACGGCAGATAAAATAAAGCTAATAGTATTTAAATATTCACCGTGATTATATAACATTTCGCCGAATTTTCGCGGAAAACCAATTCTCAGTTGACCATAATGCGGAATATAGTGTTAGCGGAATACCATTTCGCGAAAACCCTTTTAGCGAAAAGTACTATTTCGCGGCTGCGATCCTCACTTACCCGCCGTCGCTCGTTCGGACCCAACTGAAGGAAAGTAATAGAGGGCAGTAGACCTAGGAAAACAAATAAACCTAGACAGAGGTGTTTTCTCTGGGGACTGCCCCCCCTCGTAGTGGTCAGCGCTTCCGCCGGCAGTACTCGCGACCTGCGGCCGTCTCGCCCTGAATCATCTAGTGTATATAAGCAGTTTTTAGTGATCTTGATATTGACTAATGTTTATGGAAGAATTTTTCTCGAGTTCAATTAGTTTTTGAGTTTTGCAAAAATATCCGCTTTATTTGTGTGAGTACAACCCCTTCCAGAGAAGGGAAAACCCCACCTCATCCAAAATTTGGTTCAATTTGCTTGATTGGTTCTCGAGATATGTAAAATTTGGGTTTTATTTGTATGGGAGCCACCCTGTGTAGTATAGTAAAATATTTATAAACTCTATTATCCGTTGATCTAGTAAACATAGATTCTTGGATATGCTATTTAATATACATACTGGGAAGTACAAACTTTACAACTGGGCGGCACAGACGTATTTTCATTAGCAGCGCTAGCTAGTACAATAAGAACCTTCCCTGGCCCTAAAAACCGCATACAAATTTTCACTCCGATCGGTTTAGTAGTTTCCTAGTCTATAAGGCACATGCAGAACAGACAAAATTCATTTTTTTGTATACCCAACAAACATTTTTGTTTAATAGTATACCTTATTAAAACCATTGTATAGCTAATACCGAGTAGCAAACGCCTGATAAGTTGTTATATAACAAAAATATTTGTTGGGTACAATATTTTCTTTTTCTTTATATTTTCCGCAACATATTTTTAAGAAAATTTGCATCTGTTACTTGCTTCCGAAATATCGAACATAACCGGATTGCAGCTCTTTACAAAAACTAGGAATGAGCCAACACCATCCAGCAATCACAACATTTAGCCTCTATTGTGCGAACGGTATTGTTGCCGGGTCCAAGATCCACGTCATAGATCTTCTTGATTCGTCGTAAATACAATACAATGATCACGGTTTGCTCACCAACAGATGTTTTATATCGGAATCCACAGGCCAGTGAAACTTTTTATTTTATTAGGCCAGTGAAAAAAAAGAATCAATCCAAAGTTTTAATCGCCGTCATCATAACTCCATACCGTACGGACTACAGGAAGCACCATTTGTGCTTTAGGTAAAGAAATAGAAAAATCATCTTTTATTATCTTCAAATACACCATAACTCTTTTTAGGACCAGCAATGAACTCGATTAGGACTGTTTCAAACGGTTGAGGCTAATATGTTGTTTTCCAGGTACAGTGTTTTACTGGATATTTCAGCAAAAAAAACAGAAGTAAATACGTTTCGACCAGGGGGCTGATATGACGTCACATTTTCGTTGCTCACATGAAAAAGGCGGCAAACGCAAAGCGATTTCACAAAACGAATTTATCTAACCATTTTCACAGTTTCATATATTTCGCATTAATTGTCTGCCTGAAATTGGCTATGTGATGCTAAAACTTTGACTAAAATCGAACTAAAACTAACAAAATTTAACAATTTATACATCCGACTCGGTTGTCAGCTTGAGCCCATCTATGAAGCTGTCAGCTTGGGCCCGCTCTATGTTGGCTACGTTTTTTTGTATAGGTTGGTATTGGAAGTGTCATTCCCGAGGTTTCGACAGAGGAAAGCGGCAATATAGTAGACCGACAGGAATCAAAAGTTAGTACATATTTTTCCTGACCGGTAGAGTGGCAGGTGCGGAACAAGCGTAGCATCCAGATGATCAGACAAACCAGTTCGAACATCCTGCCACACGTACAAACAAAAAGCAGGTTCTGGAACTGCCAACGATGGCTGATTCGTGTCGGGAATTGAGGATTACACTTTCGGTACCTTCAGTCGAATAATTCAAAATGACATCCTATGTAACACCAGCTAGACCAGTGATTGCCAAACTGCGGCTCTCGAATTTGGCCTTTGCGGCCCGCGAACTGGTTTGATAGATGGCGGACGGACACTATAGGTTGAATTTATTAATGTCAGAAGTCATTTAGGGCCGCTGATCTATTGGGGAGATCTGATTTAGCCCGCAATATGCTTGTACCGTGGCCACCACTGAGCTAGACCATCGTCAAACTATTTCCGTCAGCAGACACTGGAGCACAATAGACTTCTAAAACCGATCAGAGTCACAATTAGCAACTCCGAGACTTTGAAATATTTCAATCGTAAAATCTACTTCTACCAGCAGTTATGACGTCCTACTTGATCGGAAGATTTCGGCCGGCCTTTAAACTACCCCGAAACTACGGCATATCCAACGAACGAACGAAGTGAGTATTTAATTTTTGTCGTATTTCAATGTTTATTCAATTTTGTTTATTTCAGTCGTCTGTTATTCAAGTTGCTGACACACTACGAACGGACATAACGAAAACATCGCTCACAGTCGATGGTATTTATTATGTGGTTAATCCAGGATTTGTTGAGCAAAAAGTCTTCATCTCAAAAACTAGAATGGAACGTAAAACGCTTCCGATGCTGGTTCCAAAAATTTAGCGTACCGATTTGACCACAATGATATTTCAGCTGGGAATTAACGATTTCCTGCAGTTTGATTTTATGGATGCTCCGCTAGTTGAATTACTGTTGCCTGCTTCAGACCTATTGCACTCTTTATCTGCATTAGACAACGAAAGACAGCCGGCATGATTAGATTGCCGTATGACAGACTTTCCCTTAGAACCGAACATATATAAAATGCTAATTATGTCGGTTGTACCAACCTGTTCTGATGAAATTGAGCAGAAACCAATTGTTAAATCACTTGACGGAGATCACCTTTGCTTGCCGTTTATAACAGTTGAAATAACAATATTTTCAATGCATGGTGCACGGTGGAGAATCTTATCCTGTAGTTAATTGGCATCATGGATGGGCTTAAGTTAGACGTGTTGTCTGCAGTCAAGAATCCGGCATATGTCCAGAAAACTATTTCCAGGATTATCGGTTTTCCCATCCGTACAGGATTCTGCTGCATAATGCCCCCGGGAGATGTTTCCAATTTATTCGAAGTCCCAATAACCGATGATCGTCATTGGATGTGCCATCATGATAAGGATTTTTAGAGTAGTAGCTACACGGGCTCGACAACTTTGAGGTAAATATTGGTATGTGTTAGTTTAGCACACGTCTAAAACCGCTTCTCATCCCAAATAGGATAACGTGAAGTCTATGCCACATTCGATTAATGTTCAGGCAGTTCAAACTAATAGGTAGCCAGTGGTTTCACTTCAGTATATTCCAGCTAAATATGCCAGAACTGACCGGCTCTGCTGCAGGCTGAACATCGCAAATTGTGGTTTTAGCCGCGGATGACCACAGTCAGCAAACCTACACTGCAGAGCCACACCAAAAACGTACGTAAAATTCCTGTTAGAATTATAGTAATCTACGATATATATGTATAGACATAACCGATTGTTTGTTATTTGGATTGTGAAATAATGAGAAATCCGTCTAATTTATTTATATATTACCGTTCACATTATGCTTACTTCGAAAGAATCATATGAATCTTTTGCAATAATTGAATATGGTGCATCTGCAAGTATACTTGAAAGTTTCTCTGCAAGTATACCTGCAGGTGCACCACATTCATTTATTGCAAAAGATTCGTTTGATTCATTCGGAGTAAGTATAACGTGAATGATCATAAAAACTATAAAATTTATAGTTGAGATGACTACGTTCATGGTTATTTCAACAATAGTTAATAACGTCATTATAACCACGAAATTGTCACGACAACCAACTCGTCCCGTTCATTGCGTGTTTAAGATGACTATTTTCTTGTCAGCAATATCATACAAAACCTGGTCATGATAACAAAACCATTGTCATGATGACAATTGTATAGTTTTAAATTATAGTTGTCCCAACCATACATGGTCATTTTTACCATAAAATTGTCACTGTAACCAGCTAGTTCCGTTTATTTTTTTGTCCAAGATGACTATTTTCTTGTCAGTAAAACTATACAAAAAGTGGTTAAGATAACTAAAGCATTGTAATGATGACAATTTTATGGTATACAGATTATAGTTATGCCTACTATGCGTGGTCAACCGTACCATGCGTCCATTGTTCAAGCTTATAGTCGAAATAACCATGAAAATGTTGTCTAGACCAGTTTTCCCAGTCGGTTGAAAACCACCATACTTTTCTGGTCAAGCTTACCCCTAAAATGGTAGAATTTACCATGAAATTTTTCTGTGTGTAGTTTATGGACTACTTTAAAATTCAGGAACATTAATAGAGCCAGAAATCACTGCAACTGAAATAATTGATGGGTCCCAAATTTATGTATGCACAAATATCTGTATTTGTGGCAGCTCTGGCTATCCGTATCTTAACGAACGGTGTTTGACAGTCCACTTAACGAAGGGCGCTATCAAAGTAAATTGATATATACCAGGTATGTGACCATCGAGGGTTGCATTAGTGTGTGTAGAAAGAAGAAGAAATAGTTCTGAAATATGGTGGAACTTGCATGAAAATTAAAACTAAATTAATTGTAATTAATGAATGCAGCTATATTATTCCAGAGAAATATTTGAACATTTACAATGAAATGTAAGGAATATATTTTAAAGTCATTTGCACTTGTAGCCTTCTTTATTATGCGTAAAAAATTTGAGAACATGGGTGACTAACTATTTCGATGTGCAATTGAAAAATGAATTAATGTTAATGTAATACTTCACGATCAATGCGGTATACGGTTGCTTGAATTAAAACACGTTCCATCCAACATTTTGCTTGCATGATGCTCTTGAATATCTGCCTTTGATGTCTACTTTTAAAAAATAGTTTTATTCGAATAGATGCTTGTGCTACTGCTTGAAAATCCTTAAGTTGAAGTCACTGTTCCAAGATGATACCTTTTTATCATAAATTTACCCGTCTCAACACTACGTAGAAAACCATAAAAAGTAATCTTAGATTGCTACAAAACGGTCTTAGAAGATAATTAACACTTTAAAAGCTTACCAGAAATCAGACGAAAAATATCGCGGGCGGATAACAATGTTGCTCATGCTGCTTATTGAACAATCATGTCCGAGCATTTTAAAAAAAATCTTTTTTGTTTTACTACTTGTAGGAAAGCGATATAACGACATTTCTTTGAGACATCTTGATACCGCTTTGACGAAAAAATTTCCGCTTGCAATTTGGAATGTTGCACTTCATTGTACAGGCATACCTCGATATAAGACAGCCTCGTTATAAAACAACCTCGATATAAGACAATTCGATATAAGACAATTTTGTCTTATATCGAAACAAATCCCTTTGACATAGCTGATAATGATATCAGAGCTGATTTTCCAGTCTGAAATCGGTGCCTTGAAGATGTTCATTATTTCAAAATAACCCCAAAAATAGTAAAAAACTAATAGTTCAAACAATAATAAATAGTTCAAAAACCGTAAACACATAACACAGAGCAAAACTGGCGACCGCTAATGCAATTTTTTTTTAAAAACACCATGTTTCGATATAAGACAATTTCGATATAAGACAACTTTTAGAAATTATAAATTGTCTTATATCGAGGTATCCCTGTATTCATGAAAATACATACTAGAAATAATGTTCTAAGCATAAACATAAAAGCTGTAAGAAAAAAAAGACAAATCTTACGTATCCAACGATTTTTTTTAAAAAATTAACTAATTTTCCATACAAAATGCTCGAAATCTCAGAACTAGTGTAGATGTGTTAGTGCAAAGTGTATATGACAGCTCGCATTGTCATATACCTGGTATATATCAATTTACTTTGGGGCGCTATTTCAAAAAATGCAAGAAATAGCGCCCGTCTGACAGGTAGATTTGCTGCCAACCTTTGTCGAGATGTGCTGAGATGTTGGCAACAAAAACATGGCACCCATCGCAAGCCCCTGGCTTGAGTACATATCTGCATTAAATAATTCCTGTTTTTGTCAATAAAAAACATTAAACGACGAAGTAATATTTCTTTTGACGTGTCCTCGCAAAAAAAAATCGAACTTGTAGGTCACAAAAAGTGAAAAAATCTATGTGTACTTTGTGATGTGAGTACTTTTATCATTTGGAATCGAACTGGAGGTGAAATTGCTGCCGTCGCCATCCGTGGAAACGATGAGTTGGTTCGACACGACAGGAATTGCCAATCTGGCAAAAACAGCGCTGAAGGAAGCGCAGAAACAGATTGATAAGGCACTAGACATAAAAGAGGATGAGGACGACGGTGCTATCGGCAACGGCGGTACAGCCACCGACAGTGGATTGGCTGCAAAACAAAAAGCTGATCCATCGATTGAGAAAGGTACTAGCGCTGAGCTTTGCAATCCAGTAGCGGAAGTGAAGGGTGGTGGAAATGTCAGCAGGGGTCAGATAGATAGCATTTGGGGCTCGTTTACTGGATCGTTTTTCGAGCAGCCCGTAACAACGGCCAATGTGACGGTGACGAAGGCCCCTTCAAGTTTGAAGCGTAAGAGTTTCGAAGATTCTGGAATGTCTGAAGTGCCGGAAAAGGTCGGATCACCCGAGAATAGTTCAGAATCAATTGAATTGCTGAGTCCAGTTACAACGCCTGGTTCGGCTTTAACATCACCTAGTTCCGGTCCGACCGCTCAAGAGGAATCAGAGTCGGTAGAGGTTATTAAGGTGCTAGGGACGGCTTCAAGTATTTCATCACCGGAATCGATAACAACGCTGGATCGTAGCCCAGAAATTGAGGGAGAAGAAGAGATGCGGTTTACTTCAGTCGAGTTGAACGAAGATGACGATATCAGCGTGGAAGAAGATTCCATTTCATACACACTGTCGGAGCAGCCAATTACGGTAATGGAAACAAGCGACCAGCCGGCCGCCATAACGGTTGCTCCTAGTCGTAGTAGTTTACATTTGAGTTTGGATAAATCAACTCTTTCACGTCAGATGACTTTCTCGGAAGTTTCGGTTTGTGAAACAGAAACTTCCAATGATTCGGAGACGACGGTGACGTCGGAAGAAAAAGGTAAACGACCTGTGGAGCAGCTGGAAAAGTCATATGAGAACATCGAGATTCAGACACAAATATCAGATTCTACACACAGTTTCGAAGAGATACAGGCATCACAAGTGCCAGTTACGCTGGCAGAGCATAAACAGTTGGAAGCAACATCGTCTCACAACTCAGGAGATGAAATTGAAACGGCGACTTCATCGGATATTGAAATTATATCCAGCCCAAATGGCGATTCTAGCAGTACTAACAGTGGAGCGTATAGAACCAGTCCACTAAAGATTCCGGACGGAAAAGGAAATATCGATATTATGATGATAAAGAAACGAGGCCATAATCGCGAACTATCGGAAGTTTCGGTGCAAAGCGTAAGCAGCGATGACCTGAGTGAAACAGAGAAATTAATGCGTAGGATAGCGGAAGTTTCTGAGATTTTAGAACAGAGGGAGTTTCGCCTCTTGGAACTTGGACGGCAGAATGCCGAGCTTCATGAACATAATTGTCAGTTGACTGCTCAGTTAGAGTCGAAACAGAAGCGAGCAGAAAGCTGTGAATCCGATGAGTATACACAAAGATTGTCCGCCCTGGAGAAGAAATTTCAACAGGCAATTCGAGAAAGGGAAGCATTCAAAAAACAGTCAGAGGCTGCACGAACTGAAGCACAGGGTAAAGTATCTCAATTGGAGGTTGACAAGATTGTCGGTGAGAAGAACTTTATGATCGAAGAATTAAAAAAAGAGGGGGAAAGCCTCTCAAAACAGGTTTTGAATCATTCAAATATCATTAAAAAGTTGCGCCTGAAAGAGAGAGAAAGCGAATCTTCGATAAAGAAGCTTAAGGAAGATATCGCGGATCTAACGGATGAAACAGAACGGCTTAAGCGTTCTTTATCGGCCAAAGAAGAAGTGGAACGCTCTCAAATCGATGCCGTACATAAACTGTCTTCAGAAAAACGAAAACTTGAAAAGGACAATAATTCTCTGAAGAGTCAACTGGACGATCAAACTCAGAAGCTAGAAACTCTGAAGAAAAGTTTTGATTTTGCCAAGAAAGAGCTTACAGAGAAAACTGAAGCTTATCAGGATTTAGTAAGAAAGTCCTCTCTGCTATCTACAATGGAAGCCGAACACGGTAACTTACAAAGAGTAAATGAACAAATTAGTACCGAATTGGATGATCTGCGCGAGAAGTTGCGCTCTGCAGAATTGGAGCATGCACAACGCATTCAACGACTAAAGACTGACAATGCTGAACTGCTATTGCGTATCGAAGAAACGGAAACCCGTTCAGAAGAGGACAAAAATGCCACAGCGATGGTCACTGTTCCTTTAATGAAGCAAATTGAATCGCTTCAAAATTCATTGCGCAATAAGGAGCGCTTATGGGAGCAACGTGAAGTTGATATTCTTCGAAAATTAGATGAATCCGTAAACAAATCAAAAATCTTTGCAGACAACGAGAAATCGTTAAAGGATCAGATATTTACTCTTAACGGTCGAATTTCCAATCTGGAGGAACGGCTAACCGCCGCCCTGTTCAAAGCCGAAGACTTAACCAACAATATACAGCAGAAACAGATCGAAATCGAATTACTAGAAAACGACCACAAAATCAAAATTAACGGCCTAGAAGCTGACCGGAAATCTTTGAAATCTACATTATCCGAGCTTGAATCCCTTTTGGCAGAAAAAGAATGCAAAATTGTTCAGCAGAAGGATTTGATAGAATCTATGAAACAGCAACAGTCTGTTATCAATCAACATCACAATAAACATGATGCACTTCAATCCGGTCAGCGTAATTCCCCGCCATCGCCATCTTCCCAAGCAGCTGGTGCCCTCGGAGCATTGGGCATTGAATCCCGAACCTCTTCGCCGACACCAAGTATGGGAAATTTGTCTCTGCCTGAATCGATTGGCAGTATTCCATGGAACCAAGCAGATGACGACGGACTCTGTTCGAGCAGTGGTCGGCAAACGATAGGTGGGCTGCCACTACTGCACACCACTTCTCTGCTGGAAAACCTTCAGGCTACTCTAAAGCAACGAGATGGCGAAGTATACCAGCTGCAGTGGGAGTTATCTCGATTCCAGCAGGAGCGCAACGTTCTTCACATGGAGATATCCAATTTGACATCCGAATTGGAAAGTGTAAGTAAAATTTAAGCATAAAGACAGAGTCAATTTTAATAGTAAGATTTTTGTTCCAGATCAAGGAGAAATCGGAGCGTAGCGCCAGGTTGGAAGATGAGCATACCCAGTTGCAGGAACGGTATGACGCATTACTGCAGTTATATGGTGAAGCCGTTGAAAAAACCGAAGAATTGAAGCTGGATCTGGTTGACGTGAAGGAGATGTATAAATTGCAAATCGATGATCTGCTGCGGCAAGTGGCTGCCGGGAAACAGTTATAATAGTAGTAGTTATAAATCCAGTGTTGGCAACTGCTGTCTTCGTAACCGCAGAGGACGATGAGTACAAGAGGAAGGAGAATTTATGCTTGATGAACGGTGGTCGCATGGAGAGTCCATAATAAAAAAAAGTCATCATGTTAATAGCTTCCATCAGCTTTCAGCAGTCAGCAACGTTCGCTCGAATCGTGCTAGAGAGATTGGTATTAAGAATATCAACAAAGTTGTAAATATTTATAAGCCGTCGTTGCTTTGTTTCGGGTAATATATTTAAAGCTTTCGTATAGTCGGCTTGAGGTGTTTGTCGAAAATGTTCGCCAAAATACCCTTTTTTTAAAGACAGCCTAGAGTTTTTCAGTAATTGAGGCGAAGTTTGATGCGCATTGTACTGCAATAAATCTATATTGTTTAAAACATATAGGGACATAGACTATCGGTATCACCTACATCATAATTTCAAAAATTATCATAGAAAACTTACAATTTAGTCAAATATATTTATCCGACAAATTAAATCGGCTCTTAATTGCATTACATCGAAAGTCCGTTATTCAGCAATTTGTATAATTAGTTCGATCACTTTTTTAAGAGAGGGCTCTGATTTTTATGATAGTTTTATAGGACAGCGGATTTCGGTGGTTTGGGAAACGTTGAAGAATAATAAATCTTCTGTTTATCCAGGTCATTACCGCTTCGAATTTCTTGGCTAAACCATGTTGTTAACTGTTATGAAATATCGAAGTTAGTAACACTAACAGTAGTCAGTAGAATCAATATACATATTGTCGGCGGCGGGATTCCAAACTCTTTAAATTCATCACCATCAACACCGTCCGCGGAGGCGGAAGGCGAACGTTTATTTGTTTATTCGTGAAATGACTATCGGAGGAGTGGTTTATCTCGGCGTGGTTTATCTCATCTACAAAATGGGCGATTGACTCGATTGCTGTAGTTACCTGTAGTTATTGTAACCCATCCCCAATAGCAAGAGGTTTCGGTAGGGCAGTATCAGGTTTTATAGGAGCTCATGCTAGTACGGATTAAATTTTTACTTTGATAAATTCTCCAGAAATGTCGGAAGTATAACATGCTTACGTACACAGCATACGTAACAGACGAGCGCGAACAGCTATGGCAGACAATGCACGAAAACGGTTTGCCGGACAAACTGACGCGGCTGGAGCGAGTGATGTGCTACGTGCTTGTTTGAAGAATGGGCTGTCCTGTATGTTTATCATCGCTACTGAAGATGTAACCCTGCGAGTGAGCAGCGAAGCGAGAGGAACTATCTTCGGCAAAAGTTGCCAACTTCCAACCTTCGCAGACGACCTTGACATCATTACTAGAAAGGTTCAACGACGCAAGCTGCAAGCTGGAGATCGGGACCACTTTTCCCTCTGCATACCCTTTAATCAAGGAGCACGTCACCGCACAAATCTGACGCAAAGCAAAACGCTAATCAGACTGGCAGTACTCTGCGAACTTGAGATTGTAACTTTGCTTTCGGAAGACATACGTGTTCTTGCCGAATTTGAACGAAATGTGTTGCGGACTATTTTTGGCGGAGTACAAACGGGAGGCACGAGAGATTGGCAGGCAACATTGGAGCGATTCCCATCGTCACCTGCAGAAATTCGGACGACTTCCGGAATCCGAAAAGTTGGTGCTTATTTCTCCTTACGAATGAGCTTCATACTACTGCTGTTTGCGGTGTTGAATGTGATCGGTTATACATAACAGATTATTGTTTGGATCTCATTGCCAAATTTCGGCATGATTGCTGTATTTATCTCCCGACTAACCGTGAATCTGCATTATATGAACATCTTGCGGCCTGAAGTCGGTAGCGGCAGAAAGACTGTAGATTTAACTGACGATCGTAAAGTGGTTTTGGTCATTGGCGATTACAGTCTGCCACAGATGCTGTTGGATGCTCGATGAAATTGAAATGTTTGTTGCAGATTGATGCTTCAACTGAACAAGAAGCTGTTTTGATTGGGCGTGTCTTTTGTTGAGTCAAAACTAGCGGCCTATTTCAAATAAATAATTTGATAAATGTAAACGGAAGGCTTTTTGATATAGCCTTTATTAGGGCAATTACTTGAGCCACCATTACCATTGCGTGAAGTTGACCGTCACCAAAGGTCAAAAGTCGATACCTTTTGAGTTGCTATTTGATTTAACCGAGGAGAAAACCGAGGAGGAGAAAATTGATGAAGGGACGGTTGGGTAAAGTAATGAAGAATTTTTGAATGGATGGGAAAGAGTGGAAAGGTGAGGGGGGGAGGTGGTTATTCGTAGCCAAGCCAAAGTAAATTAATATATACCAGGTATGTGACAATGCGCGCTGTCATATACACTTTGCACTAACACATCTACACTAGTTCTGAGATTTCGAGCATTTTGAATGGAAAATTAGTTAGATTTTTAAAAAAATCGTTGGGTCCGCAAGATTTGCCTGTTTTTTCTCACATCTTTTATGTTTATGCTTAGAAGTTTATTTCTAATATGTATTTTCATGGATATATCGAAGTGCAACGTTCCAAATTGCAAGCGGTATCAAGATGTCTCAGAGAAATGTCCTTCTATCACTTTCCTACGAGCAGTGAAACAAAAAAGAAATTCTTTAAAATGCTCGGACATGATTGTTCAATATTTTTATCCGCCCGCGATATTTTTCGTCGGATTTCTGGTAGACTTTTAAAGTGTTGATTATCATCTAAGTAAGACTGTTTTGTAGAAATCTAAGATAACTTTTGATGATTTTCTACGTAGTGTTGAGACAAGCGGTATATATATCAAACAACATGAGCATCAGGCAACTTTATTATGATAAAAAGGTATCATCTTGGCACAGTATATAGAACACGTCTCGGATATGACCGATTTGACTTATCGGACTGAAGTCATTTCATGGTAGGATTTTCTCATCAATATTAAAAAAGTAATTTCTAAAAATGACTTCAATTTGAAGATTTTCAAGCAGTAGCACAGGCATCTATTCGAATAAAACTATTTTCTAAAAGAAGACATCAAGAGCATCATACAAGCAAAATGTTGGATCAAACGTGTTTTAATTTAAGCAATATACCTGACTTAGAACCGTATTGATCGTGAAGTATTAGAAACATTAATTCATTTTTCAATTGCACTTCGAAACATTTAGCAAAATATGAAGAGTTAGCTCGTTATTTGCTAAAGTGAAAATTTTCACCTATGTTTTCAGAAGGCTACAAGTGCAAATGACGCTAAAATATATTCCTTACATTTCATTGTAAATTTCAAATATTTCTCTGGAATTCATTCTGCATTCATTATTTACATTTAATTTAGTTTTAATTTCCATCCAAGTTCCACCAGTATTTCAGAACTATTTTTTCTTTTTTCTACACACACTAATGCGACCCTCGATGGTCAGATACCTGGTATATTTCAATTTACTTTGATTGGTAGCTACGCTTAATCTAGCGCTTAATAAATTCTCAGATTTCAGATTATAGCTTGGTTCGACCCATGCACCTTCCAGCATTGAACAAAAGGCAGGAGTCACAATGATAACTTATTAAGCGTAGCCACCAATAACCGCTCCCCCTCACCTTTCCACTCTTTCCCTCCATTCAAAAATGCTTCATTACTTTCCCCTACCGTCCCTTCATCAATTATGGAACCACTATTTCAAAAAAAAAAAAAAAAAAAAAAATATATATATATATATATATATATATATATATATACTAGCTGACCCGACAAACTTCGTATTGCCACAAATTAACCTGTGTTGTACATAAATCATGAATCTCGGATGATCTTTATCACTTCTCGAGTTTTGCAAGTCCCCCAGTGGGCGGCGCTTCCGACGGCGGGTCACCGGCAACACTCGCGACCGGCTCGTCCTGAATGATCTAGTGTTACTATAGATAGTTTTTGTGGTCTTGTTATTGATTAATGTTTTATGGAAGAGTCTCGAATTTCTCGAGTTGGATTAGTTTTTGAGTTTCGCCAAAATTTCTGTTTTATTTGTATGAGAGTCCATATCCCCCTACCACAGGGGTGAGAGGTCTCTAACTATCATAAAATAAATTCAAGACTCAAAAATCTCCTACATGCTAAATTTGGTTCCATTTGCTTGATTAGTACTCAAATTATAAGGAAATTTGTATTTCATTTGTATGGAAGCCCACCCTCTTAAAAGGGAAAGGGGTCGTAATACACCACAGAAAAAAAATTCTGCCATTTAAAACTCTCACATGCCAAATTTGGTTCCATTTACTTGATTAGTTCTAAAGTTATGAGCAAATTTGTATTTCGTTTGAATGGGAGCCCCCCCCCTCCTAAAAAGGTAAGAAGTCCTAATTCATCATGGGAAAAATGGTTGCCTCCAAAAACACCCACATGCCAAATGTTGTTCTATTTGCTTGATTAGTTCTCGAGTTAGGAGGAAATTTGTATTTGTTTTTCATTTGTACAGGAGCCCTCCCTCTTAGAGTGGGGAGGGGTCCTAATTCACCGTAGAAAATTTTCTTGCCCTCGAAAACCTTCACATGCCAAAGTTGGTTCCATTTGCTTGATTAGTTCTCGAGTTATAAGGAAATTTGTATTTCATTTGTATTGGAGCCCCCCCTCCTAATGTGGGAAGAGGTCCTAATTCATCACAGAAAAAATTCTTGCCTCCAAAAACACCTACATGCCAAATTTGGTTCCATTTGCTGGATTAGTTCTCGAGTTATGAGGAAATTTGTATCTCGTTTGTACAGGACCCCCCCTCCTAAAGTGGGGAGGGGTCCCAATTCATCATTGAAAAAAAAAATTGTCTCCAAAAACACACACATGCCAAATTTGGTTCAATTCGCTTGATTAGTTCTCGAGTTATGAGGAAATTGGTATTTCATTTGTACAGGAGCCCCTCCTCTTAAAGTGGGGAGGGGTCCTAATTCACCATAGAAAATTTGCTTGCTCTTGAAAACCTTCACATGCCAAATTTGGTTGCATTTGCTTGATTAGTTCTCGAGTTATGAGGAAATTTGTATGGAAGTCCCCCCTCTTAAAGGGGAGAGGAGTTATAATTCCTCTTATAAAGAGGGGAGGGGTCTCAATTCACCATAGAATAAATTCTTGTCACCAAAAAAAACACCCACATGCCAAATGTTGTTCTATTTGCTTGATTAGTTCTCGAGTTAGGAGGAAATTTGTATTTCATTTGTACAGGAGCCCCCCCTCTTAGAGTGGGGAGGGGTCCTAATTCACCGTAGAAAATTTTCTTGCCCTCGAAAACCTACACATGCCAAAGTTGGTTCCATTTGCTTGATTAGTTCTCGAGTTATGAGGAAATTTGTATGGCAGCCCCCCCTCTTAAAGGAGAGAGGAGTTACAATTCCTCTTATAAAGAGGGAGGGGTCTCAATTTACCATAGAATAAATTCTTGTCACCGAAAACACCCACATGCCAAATTTGGTTCTATTTGCTTGATTAGTTCTCGAGTTATGAGGAAATTTGTATTTCATTTGTATAGGAGCCCCCCCTCCTAAAGTGGGGAGAGGTTCTTATTCATCATAGAAAACATTCTTGCCTCCAAAAACACCTACATGCCAAATTTGGTTCCATTTGCTGGATTAGCTCTCGAGTTATAAGGAAATTTGTATTTCGTTTGTATAGGAGCCCCCCCCCCTCTTAAAGTGGGGAGGGGTCCCAATTCATCATAGAAAAAAATTTTGTCTTCAAAAACACACACATGCCAAATTTGGTTCCATTTGCTTGATTAGTTCTCGAGTTATGAGGAAATTGGTATTTCATTTGTACAGGAGCCCCCCCTCTTAAAGTGAGGAGGGGTCCTAATTCAACATAGAAAATTTTCTTGCCCTCGAAAACCTTCACATGCCAAATTTGGTTCCATTTGCTTGTTTAGTTCTCGAGTTATGAGGAAATTGGTATGGAAACCCCCCCTCTTAAAGGAGAGAGGAGTTATAATTCCCCTTATAAAGAGGGGAGGGGTCTCAAATTACCCTAGAATAAATTCTTGTCACCGAAAACACCCACATGCCAAATTTGGTTCTATTTGCTTAATTAGTTCTCGAATTATGCAGAAATTTGTGTTTCATTTGTATGGGAGCCCCCCCTCTTAGTGGGGGGAGGGGTCTCTAACCATCACTAAAACCTTTCCTGGCCCTAAAAACCTCTACATGCAAATTTTCACGCCGATTGGTTCAGTAGTTTTTGATTCTATAAGGAACACAAAACAGACAGACAGACAGACAGACAGACAGACAGACAGAAATCCTTCTTTATAGGTATAGATATATAAAAAGAATGTTATACTCTCTAACGGAATTCGAAATATTTTCTTACAAGTTTTACTTATAATTACTTTTATTATTCTTGTTCACTTTAAGCTGTGGGCAGGAAGATTTTTAATCGTTTTATTTGTGATAAACCCATTTTATAGTAAATATTTTTATACGATACAGGTCTCAGATTGTGTTGGAACGTCAGACGCCGAAGTAGTGTCAACAGTAGTTGTTTAGGCCATTTTTTTTGGCACAGCATTCATAATTTATGATAACTAAATCAATAACGTAGGAAAAAATAAGCTGTTATGCGGGATGTCTGCAGAGTACGTTGGTAGGAAAAGGAATTATAATATTCTAAATGCCTTTAACGGAAAAAATGCGAACTGAAAAAATAATCCAGATGTCGTCTTTATAGTTAAAAAACTAATCAGTTTGTGGTTTATTTAGTTATTATACTTGTTTGCCCTTCTTTTATTTAAGTGTTATTTGTTGCATGGATATAGTTTTGTTCTCCTGGATATAGTTGCTTTTTGCCACTTTACTTTTCCACTTTGCCATTATTAGTTTGTTTTGTGTCTCCTTCCCTTACCGACGATAACGACAATAAGTTGTTTTCTTTTCTTTTATAGACACAATTATTTTACAACACAGAAAATCAAAAACAGACAGACAGAAAGATGCACAGAAAATTGTTTCGAAAAATAGGTTCTGTTGAGGCCAAATGCTGCTTAAACTCGTTCTCACTCTCTCTCGCCAATTGTTGATGTCGATGGAATTATTGTTGGTGGAAGCGTTTCACTCTGCTTATGCTCTTGTTGCTTCTTGTGTTCACAATTATCACATGTTGACGGATGTCCCTTGTCTGAATCGGTGTCTATATACGTAAGTGCTTGTGTCAATGTGTCTTTCGAAGTAGTCCCTGATGAGGATGATGGTAAGGCTCCTTACAGGCTCCTTTCGTTCGTTCATCAAGCGCCATCATGTGGCGAGTTGAACAATTTTTTAAAAATGTTTTACAATTAAAAAACCTATCGTATCAAAGTTACTTTCCCTCACTACGACCGAAACAAAAAATATCAACGGCATGGTTTCTGTTTTACCATTTCTTTTTATGCTCATCCATAGAGACTCCACCTGGACCGAGTGAAACGATCATCAATAGGCCGCCGATGACCGAGAGCGTCTGGAAGAAGTCGTACTTCAAAAAGTCACGCAGCGGTTTGTAGGCCGGAATGGTCCACCAGGCGTTGTGGTACAGATTCAGTAGTGTTAATAGTGCCACCAGAATGAGAGCAGATAGTTTGGTTTTGTAGCCAACCGTCACTAGGACCATTAGAATTGAACCAAGTATGTCTTGCAGAATCTGTAGGAAGCTCAGCTCGAAACGGATCAACGTAATAAACATGAACGCTAGAAGGATACGGCCAGCCAATTGCATGAAGTTTTTAGGTTTGTTCTCGCCCAGCGACGGCACACCAGCAAATAGACTACGCGCTTCGCCTCGAGACTCCGCTAAAACAAGCAGCAAAGCACCTATGAGGGCAAGGTTGCGTAGTAGAAATTGAATGTCCCACAGAATGGAATATGCTACGGTCTAAAATGAGAACATATAGTGAAGTCACATATAAAGGCAAAACATCCTGATACTAACCTGCAACACTACGATGAAGAACAAAATTCCACAAGCAATTGCCACCTTTAACCGACCGAGAACCATAACACATCCACCGATCTGGCCGATTAAATTAATTAGTACGAACACGGTAGCCAGAAATTTCCCACAACCCCAGCTCATATCCATGTATTCGCGCTGCTCGTTCCATTGAACCCACATACGGATACCATCTTCCAGAAAAGTCGCTATCAGACACAGTCGGGCGACGTGGGGTAGTACGTGTTTACCTTTACGAATAACCTGTTGAAAGAAATGGTAAAAAATCAGAGGGGTTGTGTACAAGACACGACCGCATATATAGGCGACGCAGGACTACGTAAGTCTCTTTGTAGTGATAGTGGCATGTATTCATGCTTGTAATCATGTTTCGATTCTTCATGTATACATGCTATATGCAACATATATACATGCTACATGCGTTGTATGTAACATTTATCAAAGTAGTAACATTGCATACGTTCAATTCTCAAAAGATTGTGCATTTGAAAACAATTTAACAAAATTAAGAACACAAACTATTGCTTCCCTGCTACCTTACTGAAATTAAAGATTGTTTTTATTACCCATGGTTTCCCACGTTGAAGGGATTTTACCACTTCAATCCTATTTTATCAACAGCACATCTTTCCACTACACTTCTAATAAAACGGCAAACATGCGTATTCATACAGAGTCGTATTATAACCGAACACTACAGCTGTAGCACATTTTTCCAACACAGATATCAAATTCGCCGAGGTTTAATCGTCACGCAGTAAAGAATTTGCGATCTGTTGGGACAACGAACTAGTGTCATTTTTTTCTGGCTCACTTCCCTAACACAGACATCAAATTGGACTAGGTTTAATCGCGTTCGTAAGAAATCTGTTGGCAAGAGGGGGCTCTGTCACTCTTTCTGGCGTATTTCCCAAGCAAGGACATCAAAATGGTCTAGATTTAATCGCGGTGTTAAGAAATCTTGTTGAAATGGGGGAACTATGTCTCTTGTTTTGGCTTACTTCCCAAGCACAGATATCAAGTTGGTATAGGTTTAGATCATCGTAAAGAATCTTCCAACCAATCACGAAGCGAGAATTCTGGTAAAACATAAGTTCATTATTTTCAATTTTTCAATAGTTCAACATCAAGAATCCATACTTTTCTTCATTTGGGTCAATTCTTAGAAGATTTTCCGATCGATTGGTGTAAGAATATTGAAAATCGAGCGGAAAACCGCTGAGCTATTAGCGCTCAAAACCTTTCATTTTTCGTGACGCTCGCATTTTTCGATTTTTTGGAATGACACCCTATCTCAAAACTTGCCGTAAGACGTAGTCCTACGTCAAAAGTTGTTTCATATGTACGTTTTAAGAAAGAATTATTTCAGTACTAGAATTGTCATATGTAAAAATATAAAGCAAAATCTAGGTGCTTCATATTGTTCTGAGGTTCAAGCACGCATCATTGATTTCTGGGAAATTGTTCACGAAAATTTATCATTGTGTTCCTTGTGTCTGTCAGAACACAATGATAATTTTTTATTTGTTTTGGGCATAAAAACTGTTTTTCAAATCCAAGGTTTGATCCAAGAGAAATACAAAAGTAAAAAATGTGATAAAATCACGGGGTGTCTCACTTCGCAATTTTGCACTAGCTTTTTACATCATTTGCATTCATTGCAAAAATGCAAGCGAGATTTTTTTGCTGCAAATTTTTTTTATTGGCTGCAACCGTGGAAGCGATATTTGCAGTGATTGCAGTGAATATATTTAATATAAATCTAGTGAGACGCCCCTAGGATAAAATAGATCTTATAGGTAATGCCAAAAGTGCCTATAATATTTCCTTATGGGATTCAATTGCTATTGAATCCCATAAGGAAATATTATAGGCACTTTTGGCATTACCTAAACCATTATGAAATCATAAACGCTTCTTTATGATTTCATAATGGTTTGATCAGATGAATGATACTTTTTACCTTTGTTATACTATAACAAAGGTTTAGGAATTGGTCGAAAAACACGAAATTGAACCGAGGCCCGGAGGGCCTGGTCACATATACCAATCGATAGGGTTCGACGAACTGAGCAATGTCTGTGTGTGTGTATTTATGTAAAATTAAATAACTGGAATTCACTGGGCTAAAAAACTCAATCTTTTCATTAAGGACTGCTTTTTACGGCAAGGTAGGTTGTCATTCCAAGAAATCGAAATATTCGAGCGTCATGAAAAAATTAATGATTTTGAGCGCTAATAACTCGGTCAATTCTGAACCGAACTAAACCAAGTATGCCAATCGATTTATAGAAAATATAGACAAACTTCGTATTGCCGCGAATTAAACTGTGCTGTACATAAATCTTGAATCTCGGATGACCTTTTTCAGAATCTCGAGTTTTGCAACTTTCTGAGCAGTTCAACCTTAAATGATTTATTTTGGCAGTTGCGTAACTATGAAAGGATGGGTAGTTTAAAATACGAATTTTCAATTTTTCCTCACAGTAAAGTAAAAAACGACTCCCCCCATTGTTTAGCCCGTTTAGCCAGATAAACTAAAGCGTATAGCATTTTTATATTCGCCGTGATTGTATAATATTTTGCCGAATATCATTTTGCGAAAACCCAATTCTCGGTAGACCATAACACGGAATATAGTGTTTCGCGGAATACCATTTCGAGAAAAACCTTTTCGCGGAAAGTACCATTTCACAGGAGTGATCCTCTCGTTACTCGCTGTTGCTCGTTCGGACCCAAATGAAGGAAAGTAATGGAGGTCAGTAACCGCAGTAGTCGGCCCCAAAACCCCTGCATAGAAATTTTTATGCCGATCGGCTCAGTAGTTTTCGAGTCTATAAGGAACATACAGACAGAAATTCATTTTTACAGGTATAGGAGATTGATAGGACACTTTACCATTGTAATCGCATTCGTGTCTGGTGATGGAGTTCTTGTGTTTGACTTTTCGTTTTAACTGATTTACTTTGGGTATTAGATGTAACCCAGAGTGAAAAATGAAATGAAACGAACGGATTTTCATTTAATTGAAATGTACAGTATCAACTATGACTCAAATGACATATTGACGTAGGACTACGTCTTTGTTTACTATACTGGGACTGGGTAGCACTTTGTGAAAACGAAAATAGAAGTGTAACGTTTGAATGAAAGGTTTCAAATGCTAATAACTACTAAACTACTGAACGAAACTGAACAATTTATATGTCGTTGGATAGATAAAATTACCAGCAATTTCATGGGTGGTAAGAGAGCAATTTTAGGGAGGGCGTAAGAGGAGGGGTTCCTATAAAAATGAAACAAATTTCCTCGTAACTCGAGAATTAATCAAGCAAATAGAACCAAATTTGGCATGTAGGGGTTTTTGGAGGTAAGAATTTTTTCTATGGTGTACTGAGACCCCTTCCCCTGCTAAGAGGGGGGAGGGCTGCCATACAAATTAAATTCGAATTTCTTCATAACTCTAGAACTTATCAAGCAAATGGAATCAAATTTTGCATGCGGGGGTTTTATGATGGTTTGAGACCCCTCACCCCTGTGGTAGCAGGATAAGGACTCTCATACAAATAAAACAAATTTTTGCATATGTGCCATATTTTCTGCTATGTAACAAGCGGTGATTTAATGATAGCACGGATAGCAACGGTGATTAGCTGTGAAAGTAAACTAGTAAAACCTTTTCGGAACAAAAGACAGTGAATCGACGCCGCTAACTTACGTGCCCGTTCTCATTCATGTCAAAAGAGAAGGGCATTCGTCATATTTGCGATGAACGTGCTTTGGCTTTAATGTTATTTGTAACCAATGGCCCTTTTAAACGCCACTAGCGAGTTAAAGTAAGATTATTGAAAAATGTCATATTTCCTTTTTTTTCCTTTTTTTCGGGTTATCCAACTGGTCGCTTAATAGCGTATAAAACTCTGCGCTGGGCCCTTTTGTGTTGTCAACAAAGTGTCAGGGAGACCTCAAACATCAATTTTACCTGACGAGACAGGCACTGGCGCCCACTAAAACACAGGTAGAGCCCCAAGCATAGCCGTCACGCCTATACCCGCAGGCGGAGGCGTTTCGGCCCTGCGCGGACTCCACGAACTGACTCTAAGATCTCTCTGCCAAAGGCCGGAATGTCATATTTTAAATATAATGATGATGATGATAATGATGATGATGACGATGATGATGATAATGATGATGATGAGAAGAAAAATAATAGATCGAATTTGTAAATGTGCTTTGGACTTTTTGTACCACTCGAGTTGCAATATGTGGTATAGTGAAGAAGTGGAGAATTCGTCAGCCCCGCCTGACACTGGTCTTCAACCGCGCGCACGCTTTTAGTTTCCCAACACAAACAACCACAAATGAACCAATAGATAAGACAAATTTCGGAGCAACTCGGATCAACTTATCAGGGCAAATTTAATCTTTCATCCCCTTAGCATTCACAATGCATTCCCACGATACAAAGTAAATTGAGCGCAGCACAAGCTGGACGTTCGCGGTAGTCGACAGAAGCTTCAAAATATAGAGACTCGCCCGCCGAGACCAAAGTGCTGTAAAGCTCTGGGCTTAAACGTCTCTTTAAGACTCGACCCCTTCCCATAGACAGAGCCCGCGGGCAGCCATCAGAGCTCAGGACAGCCACGGGGCCAGTGCAAAAATCCTACTCTATTTAGCAGCACCGCCTAGCCGAAACTTGAACACGCGACACGAATTGACCTAATTTTCCCATCTGCTACCTAAGAAGTGCTATTACCCGTAATCATTACAGAGTGGTCCTTCGGCATCCAATCGGATCTGGTATCCCGCTTACATCCCCTTACTAACCCTAAGCCTCCGACCAACTGAATCAATCCGACATTTTTCGGAGATATTTGTGACAGTTGTTATAAACAGGGATGAATCCCAGAAAACTTCATCTATTGTCAGAGATCCCCATACTGGCATTATTCTTAAACGGAATAAAAGCACTTTCTGAACAACGCAACAATCACATTTGGTAAATTTTTACCCCGAGTCCCACTTGAAATCACAAAAGTATTTTGATATATACCCACATTCAG
This sequence comes from Sabethes cyaneus, assembly GCF_943734655.1. NCBI lineage: Eukaryota > Metazoa > Arthropoda > Insecta > Diptera > Culicidae > Sabethes > Sabethes cyaneus. The sequence goes on along the minus strand of NC_071353.1, from coordinate 102,948,166 downwards.
AAGTAAACGTGACCGCTGTTCATTTACTGATTAGTTAAAAAGCCCTACACCACGACAAGGTTCAGTTTTATCGTAGGGGATTATAAAAAAAAAAAATGTCATATTTAATACAATAATCTGTGGGCTGGTCATTCATTACTATTTCAACCTTTATGATGCACACAAGTGATTTTTAAAAGAAATCTCTATGTCTCAATAGTTGCAGGCGTTGTACTTATGAACCCCCGCCCACGTATTTTAAAAGCCGCCAATGAAGAATTGAATCTGAATATTTCTTTCTTCTCTTTCAAACATTCACTTAAATAAACAATGACACTCACATATTCTTATAAACATACATATGCCAGAAATGCAGTTTACATTAGTTTTTGATCTAATGATCTGATTTAGTCCTACGTCACCCTTTCGTACAGCCCTTAGGGCTGTATACCTTGTAGTTTTTTTGTCAATTTGCCTGCTTGCCGTTTAAACAGCAAAACTCTAGTTATTTTATTGAAATAGATAAAAACATTAATTATTCAGAAGAGTTGATGAAAGCAAAATCAGATAGCAGATTTGACGTAAAGCGAGTCATTTACAATATTTAAAGCGGTCGTTATTTAAAATATTTAAAGAGTAAAATTTATAGATTGTTGTAGATGTATCAAATTGGAGCATACAGTTCGGCCTAATAATGCTCAATTTTGGCATCTTTATACGAAATCTATAGAAAGGTCTATATTATCCACAACAACATTGTTCCTATAAGGGGTCAATCCCGGAGTAGTTGTTGGCATTCACGCCTCTCACGTTGAGGACCCGGTTTCAAATCCCAACCCCGCAGAAGTCACGAATGACCTAAGCTGTTAAAGTGACTATAATAATAATAAAAAAAGAGATTAAAAAAATTTCCTGGAGTATAGATGTATAATATCCGTTAGTTTACAACTAATGATCTCTTCTCTCCGTCAAATCAGGTTAAAAATGGCTTTTCACTACCTGTGTTTAGGTTGTATGATATCATAAAAACAGCATTCTTAAGGGGACATAAACCACTAAAACTTTTGAAAATTCCATTCTTTTCATATTTCAGATTTTGATTCTGCAGTCTTTTGCGCTTATTTTGATACTAATTTTGTAGTGATCCAATCACGGAAAGTGGCCGAAAAACGATCATACACATAAGCATTCCAGTGCGGCGTGGAACAACCTCGACGGAATAAAACGCCGCTCTTGAAAAACCACGATTTTAAAATTTTATGTACCTTTTTCTCAGAAACTACACAACGTATTGGAACAAACTTTTTTTTTGTTTTGTTGGTTAGAGCTCGGCAAAGACTTTGTCTACACCGAGAATGAAACTCTCGGCCAAGACATTATAATTATAGACATAATAATTATAGGGTTGAAAACTACAATACCTATTTGCATGTGTCTTCGTTTTTAAATTAATGTAACGAACGTCATTGTAATAAAAAAAACTTGAAACAATCATGCAGAGGTTTTTTTGGGCAATGACATGACACAAAAGGCACGGTTATCAGAAATGACTTGAAATTTACAAACAAACACATCCATACGATCAACTTAAGCTTAAGCACAATAAAAATTCAAACTGCAAGATGGACCAACGATGGTTTTAGCTGTCTCAGTGGCAACACAAATAGAAAAAATTCAAACTCGTTTTGGTCAGTTTGGCTAGACTCGACTTATATTACGCTACGTCACGAAACAAAACTAGGAAAAAGGCCACATAAATTTTTACGCAATCTCAGCTGATTGGTTAAAACGTGCCTTTAAACTAAACTTTAAAGCAAATACACCTATCAGTCATGTTGATGCAACACGGATTTGTCCCAAAACACGTCTTTCTATACCCTTAGAAATAATATTGTATTTCTCAAGTTCAAAATCTTCCTCAAGATTTGGCATCACTGAATCTTATGTTTTGTTGGCTTCTGGTCTGAGTTTTGATACAGACGTGCAATTTTCGTATACCTATATCTTATTATCATCTTCCTATTTAAACATTTCATGGGAGCACCCACCACCTGTCTTACCTGGTCGGCGACATCTTCTGTTTTCTCCAGATATTGGTTCGGTATTGCCATGATTCCTGCTTTTTGTCCGACACGCACACTTCCCAGCCGATGACGTTGAATGAGGTTTTGTGTCACAATCTTTACATTTTTCGAAAGAGATTTTGTGTCGTGTCGGGTTCATCCAATAATATGTGCAATCACAAAAAAAGAAAAGAATTGAAATTAGCTTTTTAACACGCAGTTTTTACTTCGACTGCACTCACCTTAGTTGACAGCCTAGTGCAGCTACCGGTTTGGGAGGAATTCTGGACAAACACACCAAAATATACTGGATTAAAATCCGCAGACACGATGTACCGCGGAAACTTTCACCTTCACAGCTAATCCCTTGACTTGCGAGGCGACAGTTTCGCTTCTGCTGCTGCTGGTTGCTGATGGATCCGTGCGCCGTGCGTGGAACGAAAGAGCAAGCTGTTGATGTGTAATTATTGCAGTTTTCCAGCAGATTGCAATGACGTTTGGTGGATGTCAATATGACAGATCTAGAGCAAAGTATTTTGATTAATGGTGAGCTGTTGAGCATTTGCGCATACACTGATAAAAATAGACACGGCAGGGTGAAACGGTACTGAATCCAACATGGCCGAACATCCTTTATCTCATATCCCCACAAGGACGCCATTTTTCCAGCCATGTTGGGATTCAGTACCGTATCACATTAAGCCTACCCAGGTAACCAATCCTAAGCCACAGAGAACAGACATCCAAGCGAAAGGTCCCCACTTGGATAAAACTTATGTCAAATTAGTTGGGAAATTATAGTGATGATGTCGCTAAAGGCGCATAAAATTCTACACTAAACTCACAACAGCTAGCTTCTGGCGCTAGCATAACGCTTACAGTCCATATATACTAGCGCCAGAGGAGCCAAAGTTTGTCAGTGTGCAAATCAAAAGAATCATTTAGTTGGGAAACTATCCAGCTTTCCACGAGCGATAATGGCGGATATTGAGCACAAGTGGGAAAATTGTACCATTCAAAGTGCGATATTGCTCATAAAAGTGCTATTCATTAAATCGTTTCGGTATCTTCAGTGCACTTTTTCGTTACATGCCAAGCAATAAGTGCGCCGAAGAGACCGAAACAATTTAAGCTAAAATAGCACTTTTATGAGCGATTGCGCACTTATTGATTGGACAATTTTCCTTGCAGTTGACAATAATAGTTTTTCGTTATCTTCCAAGCAATAAGTGCGCCGAAGATACCGAAACGATTTAATGCAAAATAGCACTTTTATGAGCGATATCGCACTTTGGATGGTACAATTTTCTTTGCAATTGACAATATCATCATTTTTACCGGGACTCCAACTACTTCTAGATAGAATTAACAAAACGGCGAATGTCGCAAATGTAAACAAAACGGGCGAGAGTTACTTTTTGCTGGCCCAGCATAGGAAAATCAATCCTCACTCGGTTTGTTTACGCTTGCGACATTCGCCCTTTTGTTAATTCTATCTTCACTTGTCGAATGAAGCTTTTGTTCACCTATAAGTTTCGTAGTCATGAATTGGTAAACGGACCCTAGTTTTTGTTTTGACGTTTTGGCTGTATATCCTGTATTTGATAGACTGTGTATTTGTATGAAAATAGATTATTTTTAAGTCTAGAAGATACGAAGCAAATTTCTAACTGGGGTGTATATTTTTAATCGTTTATTTTTTCGGAAGTAATTTGTAACAAAATCAGGTCTATTCAAAACGAGTTCTCCACGTAATACAAACAACGGAACTTTAAGTTTCGTCGGCCTGGTTTGCGGTCTTTGTTTGATAATAGCATTTCAGGACACAGCAATGGCTTGGCGCTCAAGGGGACTTAGTAATGCCGATCTTATTCGTCAGCTGCAAGGTAATTTCGTGGAAAAGTATTTCTTACATCACAAGACAACTTCTTGTTTTCAGAGTATGGAGTAATTAAAAGTGATGCTGTTGCACAAGCAATGACGGCTACGGACAGAAAATTCTATGTTGCCAGCAATTTGAACCCTTACGTCGATTCACCCCAGCGTATTGGACATGGTGCCACTATAAGTGCTCCTCACATGGTATCACTTTTTCCACGATGAACATGAACAAGTGACATGGTTTTTAATTTTTGTAGCATGCATATGCGCTGGAACTGTTGGAAAATCATTTAAAAGCAGATAGTAAAGTTTTAGATGTTGGATCTGGCTCTGGCTATCTAACGGCATGCTTTGCTCGTTACATTCTTCGACATGAAAATTCAACTGGATTTGTAGTCGGCATTGAACACCACCCTAAGCTTGTTGAATTAGGCAAAAATAATATCAAAGCGGATGATGAAACGCTCATTGATACCGGAAAAGTTATTCTTATTGGTAATACTCTATCTATGGGAAATAGAAATATCCTAATAAATTTTATTTTGTCAGAGGGAGATGGTCGACAAGGGTGTAAAGAGCATGCACCTTATGATTGCATACATGTTGGAGCAGCTGCCCCAGAAACACCACAGGAACTTATCAATCAACTGAAGCCTGGTGGACGGCTGATAGTTCCAGTTGGACCAGATGGTGGAACACAGTACTTGGAGCAGTACGATAAGGATGGAAACGGAAAAGTCTCAAAGACCCGTTTGATGGGAGTAATGTACGTGCCGTTAACGGATTTACACACGTGATGCCCTAGCAGAACGAGTCTATTTATAGCTGTGCGTGTGTTACTGTTGCTTACGTTGCTATTGCTTTTTGGGTACAGTTTAAAAAAGAAATTTTTTTAAACGTCCAGTAAGCAAATCTTGATTAGTTTGTTGTGTGCTTCTCACTTTAATTATATTTATTTTTCTCCTCGTCATCTACTGCGTTATATATGACATTGCTGTAGTGAAAAGGCGTCGAAAATTTGCACCAAATAAATATTGCAAGCATAGAAGTAAACCTCAGAATCTACTTTATTCATTGAAATTCATTGTCCCCAATATCCATAGGGAAATTAAAATATATACAGGCAGTACTAGTACCAGTTCCCTCCCAGTTGGCCTCGAGGTAAGACGCTGGTCTAATAAGCCAGTCGTATGTTCGAATCTCGGCTGGGAGAGGCTGTTAGAGTCAATAGGATCGTAGCAATGACCCCTGCACTGTCCTGTATTCTAACAGCTGGTTGCGAAGTCTGTCGTATAAAAAACAGAAGGTCAAATTTCGATAACGGAATTAGGACCCAGGCTTTGGTTTTTTACAGGCAGTAAACATGAGTCATGAGTCACACACACAATTGTGGGTTATTTTATCTTAAACTGGCTTTCCCAGTCAGCCTACGTATTTGTTTTTAATAAAACTTCCAAGAAAACTATGATAGTAAGAGCTTTCATATGGTATTAGGATCGTTCACATCGTTTTAGTTGTTTCTGACTCTGTCACAGTCCAATGAAAATTATTTTTTATAAAAGTAGAGGAGCTTTTGGTGAGAAGAATGGTAGACTGGATGGTAGTCTATTACGCAATGCTCGTTGTTGCACGTTTCTGTTAATCTGCTCCGTAAGCGAGGGGCTGTCTATTCTACCCTGCAGGCAGTCCGCAATAAAACGAAAGCTATAGAAACAGGTCTACGAACACAACAAAGTCGTGGGCTTAAACCGTCATTTGACATTACCCTTCTTTATCGACAAACTTCGCAACCGGCTGTTAGAGTACAGGAATATTACGGGGCCAGTGTAACGATCCTACTGACTCTATCGAGCGAGCACCGCCTAGCCGAGATTCGAATATACAACGACTGGCTTGTTAGACATCGTACCTCGAAGCGGTTCACGAACACAGCGAGGTTCTAAATCATTCAGTTGACAGCAGTTTTCATAACGGGGTAGACGGAACGGGTCTCTCCGTGGCAACCTTAGCAAAGCTAATCAAAGAAATCGACGCTGAACTAATTCAATAATCTCTGTACTGTTGTTGTAGTTAGCTATCTAAACGGGTATTCTAAGATGGGCCGCACCAGTGATTAATACAGCGACTTTACAGATAACGCATATCATCTTCCCGAAATAATGGGTAATGGTGGGATGTTTTAGGTAAGAAATAGTGAGATTTTTAATACATTGGAGTCTCACACAGTGCCATGTGGCGTTAACACTTTACTGGTCAGTCATTGAGGTTTCATTTATTGAGGCTCACAAAAAATACATACATACACACACACACTTCCACCCTCTTCCACACATACACAAACAGAGGCCATTTTGCGAGGGACTGCGCAAAACCGCCGAGATGCATGCTCTGCAATAACGAAGAGAGAAATGACCACACGACGGTGGACTTCCAATGCCCAGCATATAAGATGGCAAGGGCGGGCCAGCAGTGCTGGAGGTAACCCAGATAAATCTCAATCATTGCGACACAGCACAGCAACTGTTGTGGCAGTCGACAACGGAAATAATGTGTGATGTCGCAATGATTGCAAAGCCGTATCGAGTTCCACCCGTAACTCCACAGTAACTGGGCAGCCGACAGAGCAGCGATGGCTACGCTACATAATGGGTAAGTTTTCCATTGAGGAATTGGTTTCGAACTCATATGAAGGTTTTGTGATTGTCAAAATCAACGGGATCTTTAGATGCAGCTGCTACGCATCATCAGGATAGACCGTGTAGCAGTTCCACCAGATGTTGGATAACCGAGAAGCTCGTCGGGCGAACGCCAATCATCATCGGAGGAGACTTTAATGCTTGGGCCGAGGAGTGGAATGGCAGATGGGTACAGCCTGTTGGAGGCCTTGGCTAAACTGGATGTGATGCCATTGAACGAAGGCAACATGTGCACTTTTCGTAAAGATGGACGCGAATCCATCGTCGACGTAACCTTCGGCAGCTCGTCGCTAATGCTGAGCATGAATTGGAGAGTATGTGAGAACACATAGTGATCATCAAGCGATCAGGTATAGCATCGGCCGGCAGAATTCAGTGGTAATACAAGTTTTTTGCTCCTTCGAGAGGAAATGAAAGACGACGGCTTTCGACAAGGATCTCTTTGTTCAAGCACTCCAGATGGACAGTGAAATACCGATCCTGACTGCGGACGAGTTGATGAATGTCCTGGCGAGCCCATGCGATGGCACTATGCCAAGAAAACTGGAGCCGAGAAACCTCTGGCGCCCAGCTTACTGGTGGACCGAGACATTTAGCAACCTCCGCGCTAGTTGTCTCAGAGCTAGAAGACGCGTCCAAAGAGCCAGAACTGCAGCAGATCGAGAAGAGCGTAGCGTGGAGTTCAGACTAGCTAGGGCTGCATTGGACTGGGAGATAAAGCTGAGCAAAGGCAACTGTTACAAGGAGCTGGATCAGAAAGCTGATGCCAACTCGTGAGGTAACGCGTACCGTATGGTGATGGCAAAGATCGAAGGACCTGTGACAACTAGGGAGCTGTCCTCCGATAAGCTGAAGGTTATCGTGGAGGGACTTTTCCCGACTTACTTACTTACTTACTTACTTACTTATGTGTCCATGTCCGCCGGTCCGGCAGAACAAAGGGATGAAATCAGAGATCTCCACTGCTGACGGTTGCCCGCCATGACTTTTACCTGTCTGTGGCTATCGGCCGTTGATGACACCGACGATGGAGTTCCTCATTGGATATCCAATTATCAGGCCACCAGGCACGAATGATGTATCGCAGGCACCGGTTAATGAATACCTGCAGTTTTTGCGTTGTCTCCGCTGAGACGCACCACGTTTCGCAGGCATACAGCAGTACGGATTTAACGTTTGAAATAAAGATTCGGGTTTTCGTACGTAGAGAGATCTGGTTTGAGCGCCAAATGTTTCGCAGACCTGGCCTTCCTGATCCGTGTGGCTATATATTCTTGGTACCACCATCGGGCGCTGTTCGGCTACCAAACGGGCGTCTACCTGCTCAACTTGTCCCGCTACTGTGAAGTTGGTGGAATTGTCAGTGTTCACTACCATAGACTTAATTTTCGCTACATTGACTGTGAGACCTGCTGCCTGGGAGCTCTCCGAGAGGTCATCTAACTTGCTCTGCATATCGTTTCGGCGTTGTGCAAGCAAGACAATGTCGTCGGCGCCATTTAGCTGCTCCATCGTTAGAGGATTCCAAGGCAATCCTCGATTTGGTCTACTGTCAATTGCTCCAACTAATATCTCATCCATAACGATGAGAAACAGGAGCGGTGATAAAATGCAGCCCTGTCTCACGCCAGCAGTAACCCTTATCGGGTCGGACAAGACGTTGTCGTGCAAAACCTTGCACGAGAACGCCTCGTACTGATCCTCGATGAGATGAACTAGCTTGTCTGGAACTCCTCTACGCCTAAGTGCGCCCCAGATGTTTTCGTGATTGAGTCGGTCGAACGCCTTTTCGAAGTCAACGAACATCAGCAGAAGAGAGTCCTGGAATTCGTTGATCTGCTCCAATATAATGCGGAGCGTTGTGATATGGTCTACACATGGTCGGCCAGCACGGAATTCTGCTTGCTGCCGCCGGAGAGTAGCGTCGATCTTCTCCTGGATCCGGTTGAGGATTACCTTACAGAGTACTTTGAGAGTAATACAGAGCAACGTGTTGCCATGCCGGTTACCGCATTCCGTTAGATCTCCTTTCTTAGGGACTTTGACCAATATGCCCTGCATCCAGTCCACCGGAAAAGTTGCGGTTTCCCAAATATTATTGAAAAGCTGATGCATCATCTGGGCTGACAAAGATGGGTCAGCTTTGAGCATTTCGGCTGAAATACGATCTATCCCTAGAGGCGAACCAGCCGCAGCCGCAGGCTGAAAACCTCTCTAATATAGAATCAAAAAAAAAAAAAAAAAACGATCTTTCCCTAGCGCTCTATTGGATTTCATACTCTTGATGGCTGCTATAATTTCATCCAGCGATGGCGCCTCCGAGTTGTACGTAGGCGTCGAACTGTAGGCGTCATGCGCTGCTGGTTTTGTTGGTCTCTGACATTTGAAACTCGGAAGAGTTGTTCAAAATGTTCAGTCCATCGCTTAAGCTGTTCTGTACGGTCAGTCAATAGCTGACCAGCTCTGTCCTTTAGCGGCATCTTTGTATTCATCCTGGCACCACTAAGGCGGCGAGAAATATCGTACAACAAACAGATATCACCATTGGCGGCGGCGGTTTCTCCTTGTTCAGCTAGGGAGTTAGTCCAGGCTCTCTTGTCCCGCCTACAAGCATGTTTAACAGCCCTCTCCTGTTCGGTGTATCGTTGACGGGCAGCTGTCTTAGCCGATCTGGTCCGCGCTCGCTCAATGCCGGCTTTCGCCTCTCTCCGCTCGTCGATCTTCCTCCAAGTTTCATCCGATATCCACTCCCTCCGCCCGCTGCGCGCTTTGCCGAGGGTTTCATCACTGGTCGTGATGAAGGCGTTCTTGATGCCGGTCCATTGCTCTTCGACGGTTCCACCAGGTGGCAACTCCGAGGCTCGAGATTCAAGTTGTTGCGAAGCAACACAAGAAATAATTTCCGTAATTTTAATCTATTTTATTCGCTGAACAGAGGAAGAGAGATTAAAATTTTCCTGTAGGGAAAATCCGAACTTAGTTTTAGTTACAATGTTACAGATTCGTTCATGCTTACGTTTATGCGTTTCTTTTCTAGTGATGTTATACCCGGACTGGGTTCTATTTACGCCGGAATCGCTTTCTTAATCGCGCTCCTAAATTATATTTAATATGTATTAATAATCACTAATTGATCAAGAGGTTGGCGCGTATACCTTGAGCTTTGGTCACTAACAATGGAATTGGGCGCTTAGCGCGAATACGCAGCATATAACCTAGATATGAGCTGAAGGCATTTGTTAGCCAAATTTATATATATAACACTTCTTGAGTCGCTTACCAATAATAACTGTATAAACTAAAGAAAATGAGTTACACTGCGTATCGATAGAAATTTATGGTTTAACAAGTAAATACTAATAATTTCAATATATAAATGATGCCTAAACACGTTCTTATCGGCCTGAATGCTTTCTATTCAACTCGCGTACTTCATTGTCCTTTGGAAAGCTCGATCATCTGTCAGTCTGACGCTACTAGAGGATGGATCTATTTTGGAGGTGTGCTCACTAACGAGGGGCGTTCGCAACAGTCTCCCCCAGTAGCTGAACTCTGGTCCATTGAATCATGGTTCAGTATACTCTCATTTGACCCGATGTTTAGCACCGCCAATTTCACTGCTGGTCTTTCGTAGATCCCGGATTTTGTCCGAACCGTCGCTGAACGTACCTGACCGTCCTTCGAAGTTTTCACTGGGATTATTTTGCCTTTAGGCCAGCAATTTCTAGGGAGATTCGAGTCGACGATTATAACAATGTCTCCCACAGAAATCGGCTTTACAGGGTTAAACCACTTTGTTCGGCGTGTGATGACAGGAGTGTATTGGAGAACCCAGCGCTTCCAAAAGTAGTTGGCGAGAATCTGTGACGTTTTCCAAGACTGCTTCAATGCGAGGACACTATCGTCATACGCTACCAGAGGTTTGGAACCGTCCGATGATCCAAACAAAAAATGGTTTGGCGTCAAAGCGGGCGACGATTCATTGTCAACAGGAACATAAGTTAACGGTCTGTTATTCACTACGTATTCGACCTCGGCTATGAGGTTCCTGACGACTTCATCGGTTGGCAAACGCTTGGGTTTTATCTCTTCGAGTACCTTTTTCACCGCCTGTATCATCCTCTCCCATATGCCGCCCATATGGGGGGATGCCGGTGGATTGAAGCTCCAAGATGTGTTCGGCGTAGTGAATTCAGTCATAATTTTATGACTGTCCACTCGCTCCAACGCTGCAGCGAGCTCCTTCGATGCTCCCATGAAGTTTGTCCCTCTATCGCTCATTATTTTCAGTGGAGTTCCTCGTCTGTTGAAGCAGTTACGGAGGGCCATTATGCAAGAGTCGGTCGAGAGAGAGTGAGCTATCTCAATGTGGATTGCCCTTGTAGTCAAGCAGGTGATCAATACCCCATAACGCTTCTCCGTTCGCCGTCCAACAATGACCTGGTACGGGCCAAAAAAATCAATCCCTACATAGGAAAACGGACGAACGAAAGCTGCTAATCGTTCTTTGGGTAGGTCTGCCATCATTGGTGGGTCGGGCCTAGCTCGGCGTATTTTACAACGGGAACACTCTTTTCTGACTCTATCACATTCCACACGTACTCTAGGAATGTCAAATTTCCTCCGAGCCTCATTGACGAAAGTTTCATTGCACTGGTGATGATATTTTTCATGGATATCCTGGAGCACTAGTTTGGTAAGTGGATGCCGGCGTGGCAATACAATTGGAAACTGTGTTTTCTCACCAGCGAAATCGCAAACGTCTACGCGACTGCGTATACGCATGACACCGGCGTCATCGATAAAGGGATTAAGCTTGTGTAAGTAGCTGCTTTTCAGTAAATTGAGTTTACCTGCAGACAACGCCGCTAACTCATTTTTGTAGTATTCGCATTGAGCACGTTTGTATTGATAATTGCTGGCTAGTAATAATTCTTCGCTCGTCAATGGCCCTCGAAGAAAATGCTCGTCTTTCACTTTACACTTAAGATTGGTCAGAAATCTTCGCGTGAGGGCTGTCAGTCGCTGTAGACGGTTCCAGTTGGAATAGTTTTCAGGACGCAAAAAATCCCCGGTTGTTTCCACGTAATGGTGCAGCACTCTCGGTCGGAGTTCTTCTGCTGTTTCTTCATTGATCGATGCTTTCGGCCATTCCGACATTGGCCTCGACAAGAAAGGTGGGCCTTTAAACCAACGGCAGTCGATGTCGAAACTCGGTACGCCATCCCATTTTGTACCCTCGTCAGCAACGTTAATTTTTCCGCGAATCCATCTCCATTCTTCAACATCGGAGGCTTCTAAGATCTCCCCAACACGAAACGCAACGAATTGGGAATATTTCCGGTGATCTGACCTAAGCCAACAAATTACGTCACGGGCATCCGTCCAAAAAAAACGTCGATCAACCTTGATTGAATGTTCTTGCTCTATGTTTCTTGCTAAACGGGTGCCAATTACCGCCGCTTGGAGCTCAAGTCGCGGGATTGACACAAACTTTATCGGAGCGACCCTACTTTTCGATCCAACCAGTGAGCAAGAGGTTTCATCACCTTCAACGAAGCGAAAATAACAAACCGCTGCGTATCCGAGCTCGCTGGCATCGACGAACGTATGTAGCTCGACTGTACGATGCTTACCACGTGACGGGGACAGGTGGTAACATCGGGGGATTCGAATAGATTCAGCTTCCGGTAAAAGTCGCAGCCAGTTCATCCACTTTGCCAATTGTTTTTCATCAATCTCGTCATCCCATGAAGAACCTGCCCTCCAAATCTCCTGGAAGAGCAGTTTCAAATATATCATGTAATGTGATATCAAGCCGAGTGGGTCGTAAACCGACATCAGCACGCGCAATACATCTCGTTTCGTAGGGTGCTTATCGCCAAACAGTAGCTCCCGATTGCGGGCAGTGGAAAGTTTATAGCGAAAAGTATCCGTCTTAGTGTCCCACCACATCCCGAGAACTTTTTCTACCACTGCTTCATTATCGGCTGCCAAACTTTTCTCTGTCCTACCAGGCTCGCCTAGCGCTTGTAAAACAGATGGAGAATTAGAAATCCAATTTCTCATGGTGAAACCGCCCTGTAGGTGGATATACCGGATGTCCTCCGCTAATTTGATAGCTTCCTGATAGCAGATGGATTCGCGGAAAAATTAACGTTGCTGACGAGGGTACAAAATGGGATGACCTACCGAGTTTCGACATCGACTGCCGTTGGTTTAAAGGCCCACCTTTCTTGTCGAGGCCAATGTCGGAATGGCCGAAAGCATCGATCAATGAAGAAACAGCAAAAGAACTCCGACCGAGAGTGCTGCACCATTACGTGGAAACAACCGGGGATTTTCATCTCACTAACGAGGGGCGTTCGCAACACAAGTTGTTCGACAAAGGCCCTTTTCACCTCAGGATTCTCCAATCGGCGGACGTTGTAGCGGCATCCAACTTTTTCCTCCCGTCGTTGGACACGTGCGACGCGCAGACGTATCTCAGCGATAACAAGATAATGGTCGGATGCAATATCAGCGCAGCGTTTGTTGCGTACATCAAGAAGGCCTTCTCCATTTCCGGCTGATGCAGATGTGGTCGATTTGGTTTTCTGTTCGGCCGTCGCGGGAAACCCACGTGACTTTATGTACTGGTCTATGGGGGAAGAGCGATCCACCAATGACCATGTCAATGACTTTTCCCGAGCACGACACTATGATGTGGCCGCCAACTCCGTACGGTCTAAAAGATGCAGATAATGCCGAAGGTCTGTAAGTCTCCAATGATGAGCTAGTGGCAATAGCTAAACGACTGAAGATAAGAAGGCACCAGGTCCGGATGGAATCCCAAATGTGGCCATGTAGGCAGGGATACAAGCATACCCGAATATGTTCAGGACAGTGCTGCTGAAATGCCTAGAGGATGGTCGTTTCCCGGTCAGGTGGAAAACCCAGAAGTTAGTGCTGTTGCCTAAGCCAGGAAAGCCTGCAGGAGATCCAACAGCATATAGGCCGATATGTCCACTGGATACATGCGGGAAACTTCTGGAGAATTATCCTAAACAGGCTGACGACGTACACGGACCATATTCACCGGTCTGTCAAATATGCAGTTCGGGTTTCGCAAAGGGAAATCTACTGTAGATGCTATTCGGATAGTAGTCGAGCGAGCCGAGAAATCAGCTAAACAGAAGCGAAGAGGAGATCGTTTTTGTGCCCTTGTAACGATTGACGTAAAAATCAGAGGGGTTGTGTACAAGACACGACCGCATATGTAGGTGACGCAGGACTACGTAAGGTCTCTTTATAGTGATAGTAGCATGTAATCATTCGATTTTTCACATACTATACATACTATATGCAGCATATATACATGTTACATGCGTTGTATGTAACATTTATCAAAGTAGTAACATTGTATACGTCCGATCCTCAATATATTCTAGAGTTATTTCTATGTGCATTTGGAAACAATTTAACAAAATCAAGAACACAAACTATTGCTTTCCTGCTACCTTATAGAAATTAAAGATTGTTTTTATACCAATCGTTCCACCACGTTGAAGGGATTTTACCAATTCAATCTCATTTTATCAACAGCACATCTTTTCTTTACACTTCCAATGCAACGCAAATTTGCGCATCCATACAGAATTAAATTATAACCGAACACTACAGCTATAGCGCACTTTTCCAACACAGATATCAAATTCGCCTAGGTTTAAACGTCTCGCCGTAAAGAATTTGCAATCTGTTGAGGCAATGGACTTTATTCATTTTTTTCTGGCATACTTCCCTAACACAGACATCAAACTGGACTAGGTTGAATCGCGTTCCAGTTGGACAGTGCTTCATTATTTACAATTTTCAATAATGCCTACTTTGGAATCAATATGTTTTATTGTTGGTGTGGATGCGTAGAAAATTTTCCGATCGATTGGCGTAAAAATATTTAAAATCGATCTGGAAACCGCTAAGGTATTAGCGCTCAAAATCTTTCATTTTTTGTGACACTCGCATTTTTTTGATTTTTTGGAATGACCCCCTAACCAGCTACCTTCCTGAAAGACATAGTCCTACGACAAAAACGCTTTCAACAGTGCCAACTGGGAGGTCATCACCGAGTCGATGCACAGTATGCATGTCCCTGGATACCTGTGCAGAATTCTGAAGCGTTACTTGCAAAACCGAGTGCTTGTTTACGAGTCCGCAGAGGGGCGGAAGATGAACATCACGGCGGAAGTTCCGCGAGGCTCCATCCTTGGCCCAACGCTTTTGAACGGTACGGGATGTACAACAGTGTACTGACTTTAAAACTGCCTTCAGGCGTGTTTATTGTCGGCTTTGCCGATATTATTGTACTATCGCTGAGGTTGTACTGGAGGAGGTGAAAATGTTAGCGACCGAGACGATAAGAACAATAGAAAAGTGGATGCAGGGGGCGAAGCTGTAAATAGCCCACACTAAAACGGAGGTCCTGCTGGTCAGAAATTGTAAAGCCGTACAGCGTGCAGAAATTACTGTTGGAGAGCACGTAATTGCCTCAATGCGTATTCTTAAGCATTTTGGAGTAATGATTGATGGCAGGCTTAACTTTAACAGCCACGTCGACTACGCATGGTGAGAAGACAGCGAAGACTATCAACACATCGGCCAGAATTATGCCGAATAAATACGGATATAGTAGCAGCAAACTACAGCTACTGCCTAGCGTATCATCGTCGGTACTACGATATTAAGCCCTAGTCTGAACAGTAGCGCCACAGAGAACAGACATCCAAGCGAAAGGACCCCACTTGGATAAAACTTATGTCAAATTAGTTGGGAAACTATAGTGATGATGTCGCTGAAGGCGCATAAAATTCTACACTAAACTCACAACAGCTAGCTTCTGGCGCTAGCATAACGCTTTTAGTCCATATATACTAGCGTCAGAGGAGCCAAAGGTTGTCAGTGTGCAAATCAAAAGAATCATTTAGTTGGGAAACTATAGTGGTGGTGACGCTAGCATATTAGGTGATTTTAATTTGAAATTTTATCCAAGAATTCCCGAAAAATTTGTTTCTGAATGGATGTCTGTTCTCTGTGGTAGCGCTGCAAACCAAGCGGAATTGCGCAAAGTTAGGGCTCATGGCCGTGAGAGTAGGCAGTGCGTACCGAACCGTATCACCAGAGGCAGTATGTGTTACCGCCGGAATGCTTCCCATCTGTATCATGCTAGAGGATCATAACGAATGCTACAGACGAAGACACTTGACTCTAGAGGAATTCGGAAGCTGGTGAGAGAGGAATCGTAGCGATTTTGTTGACCTAGTTAAACAGGAATCATAGGCAATACAGCTTTCACTTGACACCACTCACGCATACACTCATTCACATACACCACACACATGTGTAGGCTCGTTTTTTGACGTAGCACTACGTCTTACGGCAAGGTTTGAGATAGGACGTCATTCCAAAAAATCAAAATATGCGAGCGTCACGAAAATATGAAAGATTTTGAACGCTAATAGCTCTGCCAATTGTGAATGGATTTCCATGGTTTATATACCGATCGGCTCATAATAAATGTAGCAATTGTGTGGTTTCTATTATAATTATCGTTTTTAATCACGAATGAGTGAAAATTAACGAAAAGTTACAAGGTCAAATATCCCCATACATTTTCTTCATGATCGCCTTGTTTCACAGGCAGGGACGACAGTCAGATACACCTTCTGTTTACTGCGTTTTCGATTACTTTATTTTTAGAAAAAAAAGCAACAAAACCCTCTCGTCCCAACAGGTCGAAGATTCTTTGTGATGTCGATGTGACGTTCAGGCCTATACTAATTTGATATCTGTGCTTGGGAAGTATGTCAGATAAAGTGATAAAGTCCTCTCGTTCTAACAAGATTTTTTAGGATCGCGACAAACCTAGTCCAATTTGATGTCCTGAAAGTGAACAGTTTTAAAAATGTGAGCGATCAGCCTCATCTTTCAGCCGATTGTATCCACATGCAAGAATTAAATCAAAATCTGATGTCTAACATGAAAAAGGGGTTGACTGAGTATTCATGCATGTAATGTAATGCAGCGACCTTCAAAGTGAGGAAGAATTAGCGATTGTCTGATCCAAAAATAGGTTTTGGACTTTTAATTTGTTGCTTTACAATTAGTTGCATGTACACCCAATTCTTTTTTTACACGGGGGATGCGTCCCGTGTAAAAAAAAACCGTGTTATTTCGAGAAACCGTGTAAAAAAAATCCGTGTTATTTCGAGAAACCGTGCAAAAAAAATTCCGCGTACTAGAATCCGTGTAAAAAAAGAATTGGGTGTACAACTGTTGTTGGTGAAATTTTAGAAAAACCGTGTTATTTCGAGAAACCGTGCAAAAAAAGTCGTGCAAAAAAAATCCGTGTAAAAAAAATCCGTGCAAAAAAAGAATTGGGTGTAATTGTTTACATAGCTGTCAAGTGTGAAATAAGTGATAAACAGAGTATATGTCTATTTTATTTTCAAGGAATTTGACGACTGTGAACGAATGGTAAATGATCTCAGATTATTTATTTATTTTTCGGTTCAGCCGTAAGTTGTGCATCCAATGACAAATATTTTATGTGTTGAGTAAGATCCTTAAACCAATTAGCACTCGTTTCAGGCAAGTTAGCAGAAGTTGACTAGTGCTACAGTGCTAGTGGAAGTAAAATTCGAAACCGATAAAACTGATATGTATGCAGAGCACTGGCATTTAGTAAATTTAAACTCGTCTTCTTGTATCAAATTTACAGGAAAGTAATTATTTATAGGGAAGCGACATAATGAGGCTGCTCTAGTAAGAAATAGAAAGAGCGGCAATGGCAATTTTGTTGTTTTGTTTTATCATATAGATTGGCATTAGAGAAAATAAACTGGTTTTTTTTTGTATGGGCTTATTACTTTGACCACAACATTATTGATCTATTGTAATGTTGCCCAGGTGTATGCTGTATTCTGCACTGCATTTCTGTGCTTTATCGTTATTGAGTAAACGATAAGCTTATATATATTTTTTTGCCTGCTTATGTGTTGAGGGTTTTACCCATGCTTCGATGCATGGCCTACTATACCAAATCTGTTTCGCCTCGTTATAGTTAGCACTGGTGAGTCCTCCTGAGGTTCAATACCATTACCTCGTTAGGTGCTCATACCAGTATACTAACCATAAGAAGCGTCTTCGGGATAATGTAGAACTCAGCATGAAGGAAGGGTGATGAGGGGCCAGAGAATAAACCCATGCTAAAGTCACTTTGACATCGAATGGCCTGATTCTACTAAGATTCGAACCCACGACCATTCGCTTGTCAAAGCAGACTCGGTAACCTTGCGGCTACAGAGCCCCCCTCTGGTTTAATCCAGGTATAATAGCTGCTAGCACAATATTATAATACAGTCAATTAATGATTTGCGTGACAAATGACAAGCACAATTTCTTTTCGGCGAGACGATTAAGTCTAGACGAACTTGATATCTGTGTTGGAAAAGTGCGTTGCAGCTGTAGTGTTCGATTATAATATGATTCTGTATGGATGCGTATGGTTGCCGTTTCATTGGAAACCTAACTTTGAACTCTATTGAAGTTTGAACGTATACAATGTTGCTGCTTTGATAAATGTTACATTAAACGCATGTAGCATGTATACATGAATAATCGTATTATTATTGCTGATTGCAAAGAAAATCATACCATCCAAAATACGCAATCTATCATAAAAGTGCTATTTTACATTAAATCGTTTAGTATTTTCGGCGCTCATTTTCGTTACATTCCAAGTAATAAGTACGCCGAAGAGACTAAAACGATTTTAGCTAAAATAGCACTTTTATGAACGATTGCGAACTTATTGATTGGACTCCTTGCAATTAGCAGTACATGTATGGATATATGCTTATATTGCTACAAAGAGACTTGCGTAGTCCTACGTCACCTACGCGGTCGTGTCTTGTACACAACCCCTCTGATTTTTTCAAAAAGATTTTATCTTTTTAGCTGGTAAGTTGTTTATTACTCCAAAACGTACTGGCATAACAGATCGTCGACCTAAATAATAGTCGGAATATCAAAATGGTTTATTCCATTTTTCTTCAGGATGTACTTGCTGTGCATGTTTTGATTGAATTTCAGAGTTCCTGTTTGAAACGCAGAATAATGTAACTGTTCGATCAAGATCCAGAAAAACAATTCAGATCAGAGTGGATTAACAGTCCATAAGAGTTGAAATCATATGAGGCCCAGAATTTATGCATGAGTGAATGGAGTTAGTGAACTAGAAATGCAACAGATGGTATAATTGAATACAATTTATTATTTATGTTTAGTAGCATGTAAACATTACATAAAGTATAATTCGAACAAGTCATTTCACATGTTTACTAGTTCAGATTTTTTTTATCATTGGTTTCAAATCGCTTTATGATGTGTTATTCAAATGCAGTAAAACCGTTTATTTTCAGATTCCTGGATGTGCATTGACTGCTTCTTATCGAGATATAATCTGTTGATCTGCATGCCCTCGCTTGCGATGGCTGTTCTTGCTATTGTTATAAACTAGCACAAACTGTTGTGTTTCGCCTAGGGACTCCGTTTTGCTAATCTGTTTAATTAAGAGAATCATTTGGTAGACTGTCACAGAGTTCTAATAACGATCGATTAATGCTGTAAAAAAGTTTGGTCTCTCAGCACGTTTGCATTCTCCTTGTTCTACGTTTGGGTTACGAATGAGGCATGATTTTCATCGTTATCTATTACCAGCTGCTTTGCTTCTTTGCATCAGTGTAAAATGTGTATAAGATACTAACGCATTCAATGCTACTTTTTGATATTTCGATAGATAATTTATGTAAAGCAACTTATAAATTATAAGATAATTTACGTTCTACGATACATTCAAAATAAGACGAGGGAAATTCGGACAAACTAAACTCCAGACCGCTTCAGTAGCCTCAAATAACCTTGTACGTTGTTTTTAACATTTTTCGTGATAAATATGTATATATCAATCCGAGTTCTCAATTGTGATCAATACCAGTGTTGCAGTTTTTAGCAGTTTTTTTCAACTCCAAAACACCGAAAACTTCGCAGAATTTCTTTATAGAATCAAAGTGCTTGAGTTTGGGAATAATTTGATGTACTATCTGGTAGGTTACCTATCTTGTACTCTAACAGCTTAGGTTTGCACATCTCTAAGAAATAAGTTTTGAGTCACAGGAAATAAAGTCAATATACAGAAAAAAGTCAAAGTCTCCATACACAATCATTTATGAAATTTGTAAAAACTTCTACATTAATGCAACGCGTTGGAAACTCATTTGAATTAGTGCCAAAATATTTTTTTGAAACGGTGGTTCTACAACTGATGAAGCGATGGTAGAGGAAAGTAATGAAGAATTTTTGAATGGAGGAGAAAGAGTGGAAAGGTGAGGGGGGGTTATTGGTGACTATGCTTAATAAGTTGTCGTTGTGACTCCTACCTTTTGTCCAATGCTGGAAGGTGCATGGGTCGAACCAAGCTATAATCTGAGATTATACCCGGATTCGAACCCACAACACCCCCGCCAGGGCATGTAGCTCGCTGGAACTTGTACCTTTGAACCATAGAGGCGCTGGACAAAAGGAGACTGCGCAACCCCCCTTATTAAGCTAGCGACATGGGTTGGGTTATTAGACACAAACCTGTAGAACCCCCCTTTTCACCTTTCCACTCTTTCCCCTTCATTCAAAAATTCTTCATTACTTTCCCCTACCGTCCCTTCATCAATTGTAGAACCGCCGTTTCAAAAAAAATATTAATGTATGCCTAACCGCATTCCAAGGTCAAGACTAAGAACACGAGGTTTGGTCTAGTGCCAAAAGTTATTTACTTTTGATATTCTTAGTTCAATTCACATAGTTAGTCAAGATATCAAATTTTGTTTTCAATTTGCTCTAAAACTTTGTTTACCCTGTTGGTAGCAAAAGGAGCGCTCTGTAAATACAAAAGATAAAACTTTACTTTCTTCAGCAGTATTACAGATAATTACTAGCTCTACAAATACTTCGTACAGCACTTTTTCAAATTCTGCTTGGCTGAGGGGCAGTAATCAAAGGGGAAAATCGATGCGCGAAGCCTGTTGAGCGACGTTTTTTTATCTGTGAACAACTACTCGAGCAGCAAATAAGGACAGGTTTTCATAATTACTTGTTTCATTCGATAGCACATGGTCTTGCAGTTTCGCTCATATAGCAAAACAAAGCCTGGATGCTACATTCCGTTTTCATAACTTAACCTTCTGTTTTTTTTAACTGACACCGTAGTCAATTTTTGGAGTACAGGAAAATTGCAAGGCTAGTGCTACGATCTTATTAACTCTAACAGCGGCTCCCAGCAGATACAGCGTCATACCTCGAGGCCAACGGGGAGGCGAAGAGGCTCAATATTTTGAGTGATTCATTTGCTACCATTTTTTTCATAATAAAGTTGCATTATCATAAGAGAAAGAACTTAGTAACACACTTAATAATATTCCTACTTGCCTGTCTGTATCAGCAAGTGTAATTAGTTATGATGAAGTTGTTGCGATACAGTACTTGAAAATAAAAGAAATCAAATAAGAACGGTCCCTCGTCTAAATAAAACTAAAAACAATAGCAGAGAAATAATATAAACATAAAAATTGTGTTTATGCAAAATCTTTTATTCAATTGATAATAATTACATATAATTTAGTGTGACGGTACCTATGTATTTACACAATTGACAAATTCTCCCGATCAATTCGTTCATAATTTTACTCAATTCGCATATGTTACTACAAGACGTTAAGAATAGTATCTGAATAGGGCAGACAAAATAATCATAATTACAGAAATGACAAAGATATAATCTAAAGAAGAAAAAAAAACTTATAAAATGCTGCATTCGGTTTCGTTTTGATGTTAGCCGTCTTTGCTAATGTAGACTTTGCTTTGCTGTTTGTTCTTTTAGTAGTAACAGTCGGTTTAGGAAGAGATTGGTCTATTTGTTAAACGTGTGGATATGACTTTCAGTTTGTTTTTAGGTGAGACGCCGCAGAGTCAAGCTGTTTGACTCACGTTTAAATATTTAATGCCATTGGGGATAATAGTTTTTTTTTTTGTTAAAAACATACTTTGAGATTTCAAATTAATATACATTGAGTATTGTTTATTGCTACAGATCCAATGTGAAAAAGAGATTCGAAAAAAACTTAACTTTGTGTCAATTATTTTTACGATTTGTTTCAATTGCAGAAGAAGGCAGTCAACAGTTTTCTACTCGTTTATATGTATTGGTAGTAACCGTACGATATGGAGTATTTTTTTTTTGTTAAACTGTATTTATGAATGTGCGGAGTATAATGCTATTTCAAGATTGGATGGTAGAAAAAGTTTTGTGTTTATACAAGTTAGCCTGTTTTGTGTTTTTTTGTGGTTAGAGTAGAAAATTTGTTTCACTATTTGCGCTTTGTATAAAAACGACCACAGCTCCTTCTGCTTTTTGTTTAGAATAAAGTTAAAAATAAAAAAATGGAAGAAACGAAGAACACAGTTTCAAAAGTAAATGATTTCTTGAGTAAATATTTTACAATAGTAATTGTAGTAGAAGTAGTTATAATTTCGCTAATAAAAAGTTTTCAAATTGTTGTGTTTATTCTTAGTGTTCTGTTCGTTTGTTTGCTTTTGCAGATGGTTACCATTCTGAAAAATTTGGTTGTATAAATAGTGTCATTATCTTGATTCTTTCAATAAATATGTTTTCTTGTATATTCTAGAATTAGCATTTTTACGGCGCCATACCCTTGCCCATGTCACGTTGTTGCTTTTACTGTTGTTTATTCTACAATTTCCGATGTTAAACTTCTCTGATCTTCAATTTGCTTCGTCTCAGCTGCGTGACTCTCTTGATGTTTACCGGCTTTTCTTGTAGCTTTTTAATAACTTCTCAAAAAATCGCGTTCATTCTCTGCACTTCTTTTGCTGTTTTCCTGTATGGTTATTCCTGCTAGTGATCCAGGATGGATTACTGAAATTTTTGCATTGCGTATTCCAAAGTGTTCGAAACTGAAAGGACAAATTGCCTGAATCAAATAAAAAACTACTTTCGTTTACTGGTTGGAATATGCCTAAACATGTTCGTCCTACACACAGATGATTTATTCCTGATACAGTATCATCATTTGGCAAGAAAAGATAATGTGAACTTATCGACTTGTTTGATTATGATTTGCTGGTTTTAAAACGAAAATTTATCGCTCATCGATCGAGTGCCAAAGCTTTGGAAATGCTCCAACGATAGCAATTAACATTCATTTGACTGGAGAATACACTGAATATCTTTTTAGGTATTTTTTGTTCGGTTTCTAGTACATTAGATTTTCCTTTTTCACAGTTTCTTTTTGGTACATCATCTCTATAACACTTTTCTTTGAGAGGATTTTGAACGACAATTATTTTCTCGTTTTTTGGTTTTAAAACTGGAAAGAAAAAAGACGAATCAATAAAGTTAAAATCAAGCATATTTCGTAAATATTGGATATATTACTTACAGCCTAAAGTACAACATCGGGCAGGGCGTGTGGCCTGGCCTAGTCTCGCATCGAGGCGTCGTGTACTATTTTCCTTTCCTTGTAGTAAATTTCTTCCGATTCTTTGTCGCACAGTAAAAGTACAACACCACCAAACAGGAAAATGGCTGCACCCCAACCAACGCCGTATGCCCAACCGAATTCCCAAACCGGGCGGTTGCCTGTAATAAAGTGCGGATCTACGATCAACGGAAAGCATGCTCACGGTTCTTGTTAGTGGCACAGGTGGCTTATGCCACCAACTCAAAACAAACTGCATGCTAGGAAGCATGAAATGGAACAAGTGAGATTAATCTTCCTCGGTATTGAAGAGGACCATGTGGATGTTTTGTTTATGAAATTGGAGCCATCACCACGCACTAATTTAGGAATAGTCAGAATAATATATGATATGGAGTATTTTTTTTGTTAAACTGTATTTAGAATGTGCGGAGTGTAATGCTATTTCAAGATTGGATGGTAGAAAAAGTTTTGTGTTTATACAAGTTAGGCTGTTCTGTGTTTTAATAAATTATTCCGGATATTTTTTGTATTGTATCGAAATTTTCAAAGAAAAACTCAGGTTTCATTAATGCATTCCATTCTGCATGTCTTCAAACTCGCGTTAAATCATTAAGCTTAAGCTGGAAAATTCTTTCTTTTCGCTCAATTGATCACTATCTGACCATAGTCTATAATAATCCACGGAAGCTTCGTCTTGTAGGAGAAGCAGTCCTTTTGTGTGAAAAGCCGAGGAAAGGAAGGAAGGATGAGAATTTCTTACCTAGGTTGAGTTCCGCTGCGAAGCATACCGGATAGAGGATAAGCGCCACAAGCAAAGAGATGACTGAAAAAAATTTAACAAAAGTATGTATAATTGAAGGCGATTTATTCTGTACATTAGAAGAAACTTAAATTTAGTCTACAAAAATTCCTTTCACAATGCAGTCTACCAAAGGAATGGTTTGTTAGATCAAAGTACAATTTCTGCTAAATTTGCAGACGATAAAAATATTATTCATGTTTTCATTTTTATTCGGTTTACTAGAGCATTAGGGTAGATGCTCCAGTAGTTGTGGTAGTACCAGTAGTGGTGGAAACTCGAAATATATCATAATTTTGGCGGATTTCGAGATAATTTCCGTTTTCTATTGTTAAATATATATTTGTTAACAGTTTTATCTAAGATACACAGTTAAAATTCAAGATGTTGGTGCAAAAATTAAAAATTCCGTTTCAGCAGTCCAATAGAGTGCAATTGCTTAAGAAATTCGTAACAATCCATAGCATTTTAAAAAGCATACGTTGTTATCCACCTGCTGCCATGCTCATTACAAGCGTTGCTAAGGCGGTAAACAACATTCCACTATTATAGGCAAATTTTCCACTATTATAGGAACATTACCACTACTTTAGGAGCACATACTAATGTCAGGAAAAGCAATATTTTAGATATATTAACCAGTAGAATGGTATAATTTTGGTATGTATTTAAAGCCAACACTATGGTGCACCATATTATCATGTAGTTCAATTGGAAACTGATAAATTGAGCGGTCAAATTGTCTTTACACACTATCCCCCGACATAATCCCTCCATTACTGGAGCATCTACCCTAGTAGAATATCAATATGCATCGAAATTTCTTTAAATTTTTTAAACTTCATTCACAGTTTTATAACATTACGTTGAACAGTACCTACTTCGATGAATATAAATTATTTTGGACGAAAATTCTGGGTTTGATAATTGTATTAAAAAAAATAGTTTAGCCCTCTAACGGATCATATCGTGAAAACGATGCGATTAAGCTAATGATTATTTTTTCATGATCGCATCGCTGATCCTTACTCCGTTTTCAAAGATTCAAATATTTAAGTTGTTTTAGGCTACATGCTAATCGTACGTGTTAGCTTCAGATCGCTGGATTTAGTTACGAAATTGCTGCTGCGACCGAAGCGTGGGTTAAGACGCTGTTAGTTCAATGTCTGTGCAAATGAAAATCACGGTTGGCTGTCCATTAAACAAGTTTGCATCATTATGCATTTTCCTGGGTGGTGAATTGGCGAGTGGCATAGGTCAGATTAATTATCTTTTTAGTCAATTTGCCACTTTTGCCTCAATTCAGTAGACGGAATTTCAATATTTTTATCTTGACTTATTAATGAAGACGACAATAATTTTGTATAACGGCAGTCTTTCCAATAAACGGAGGGAAGAACGCTATGAAATTAAAGGTAGTTTATAATATCATCCCTAGAGTGGGACAAGACGTGTAGAGAAAGATCGAAAAATTAGAAAAGGGAGGGTCATTGAAGCAACAATTGCCAGGTTCGTCGATCGTTACTGTTTACCAAACTAGGGAATCCGCGGGTTAAAGTAGGTTATGCAAAGCAAAGCAAAGCCATGGGTATAAACGTCCATAAGAACTTGACCCTTCTTTATCGACAGATTTTGCAGCCGGTTATTAGAGTACAGGAAAACTACGGGGCTAGTGTAAAGATCCTGTTGACTCAATAGCGGTACCGTCCAGTCGAGATTCGAACCTACGATGACTGGCTTGTTAGAGCAGCAGGTTATGATGGGAGCCACTTATAACGAGATTCGAACCGAACTTTTCCTTTAGGCTTCATGATTCACCGGTATTGTGTAACCGTTGAAACATTAACAGGGCTGGTAAAAGGTAATTTCTAAAACTTTTATACATATACATATATTTTATACAAGTATTGTGTCCTGTATATAAAGATAGATTTATTAGATGATATTAGATGAGTTGTTTTATAAAGATGATTTATTTTAGGCACATCCGATTGTTTCGAACAACTGGTGGCTGATGGATGTTATACGGATCCGGATTTTACGGTAAAATGAAGCCTGTGTAAAAGCGGGTAAGCTTGGTATTGAAGTATCTTGGTATCTTTGTGCCAGTTACACGCTACCGAAAACTACCCAAATAATGGGACATTAACACACATTACCCATTCAAGGCAAATCCTATAATATGTTATAAATACCAGGATGCCACATCCTCCCCCTGCATAAAATGAACAATCTAATATATGATATTATTGCAGGTCCATTATAGATTATTTACATTGTTAGTAAAGTTTTAAAATTATTCTTGTTATATTGACATTCGTTAAGTCTTATACATAGCCTATAGAGAAATCGCTTACTTTTGCGATTTAACGACCTAAAATAGAAAATACTGCTTGTCATAAAATCTTTTAGTTGCTACCCGTTACACTTTACCGACGTCAACTTAACGACCTAATAATACTGCTCGATCGTAAGCTAACTTTCAGAAAGCATATCGTATGTATCGTTCACCGCTACAGATCTGCATCATTTTTAGCTATGTGTCATAGTCCCGGAGTTATTCCGGTGTTCCTTGGGAACCGTGAAAATATTCAAATATGTGGATTTTTTTGAATAAATCATCGGCTTTGTTTATTGTTTATGTATAAAATTCATCTGACATTTGTGTCTTAATGAATAAACTAGTAACTAATTTCTACGAAAAACATCAAGAAGACGGCCACAAAAGACATTTATGGACACGTTAAAGTCGAACATTTCGAATACTTCATTAAAACGATGACATATAACACGTATCGGTTCATTAGCACCAAACAAATGAGCCCGCGGCTCCAGGTACAAAAAGTTTCGTTGTCGTAGTGGTCGTATGGGAGCATATATGTTCAGCTGCTCTAACAACGCCGGGCAGTCGATGTGGTCGGTCAGAAGTTTGGCAGCAAAAACTGCTTGTGCGATTCGTCGTCTCAGTTCCAATGGCTGAATACCGAGAAGTCGGCAGCGGCTTTCGTACGGCGGCAAATTAGACGGATCGCTCCATGGGAGATGGCGAAGAGCATAGCGGACGAATTTTTTCTGTACCATTTCAATCCTGCGTGACCAATTTGCGTGAAATGGGCACCACACAACAGAACTAGTTTCGAGGATTGGTCATATTGGTTACTTTGCTGCAGTTACGAGGCTTGAACCACGCCATCCGAGCCCGGAGAGACGCTATGAATCCGGAACCGGTTCCTATAAAGGGGCATTTTCATATCAGTAATATATGTCACGTCATGTCACGCATATCAAAAAACATCAGCACTCGATAAAATACCTAGTAAGACGTCGTCCGACACAAGCGAAACTTTCTTCTTCTAAGGGACTTCTAAGTCATAAATTTTTTTTCTCATAAGTCCACCATCTTTCAAATTAGTTCGAGGGTCGCACGAATCATCTCGAAGGGCCACATGCGGCCCGCGGCCCGCTGTTTGGCCATCACTGACCTAAGACGTTCGAAAACAACTAAAAGAGTTGCTCTGAGAAAATATACAAAGCATGGTGGTTACGTATTGCGTCAACGTTACGTACTAATCAATAAGAACACAGCTAGACGGACATGAGACTGTAACTTTGCTTACGGAAGACATCCGTGCATTTGCCGCTGTATTTACACGAAGGGTGCTACGGATTATTTTTGGCGGAGTACAAGCGAAAAGTGAAGAGTGGCACAGGTGAATGAACCACGTGCTGCAGACACAACTTGGTGGGAATCCCATCATACAATTTGCGAAAGTCGCAAGGCTGCGATAAACAGGCCACATTGCAAGGATGCCGAAGGTGCAACGAAATTTGTTGTCTTCACGAGCCCTACCGAAAGAAAGTTGCGGAATACAAACAACAAACAGAAAGTGGCGTAGGCACTTGATTCCCGAGCAGCAAGCACTTCTGGGACACATGCCCAAAGTACACCTGACGAAAGTTGAGTGGTTACAGTGACCACGACCACGCGAGAATTTCAGGCGACGAAATCTTTAAGAACCCCACTGGCACCAGGAATAGAGAAGGCCAACGTGCTGGATGACTCGACCCGCTGTGATACACACTACTTGCAGAACCTCCAACGCAGGCTTAAATCAGCCCCAAAATCATTTTGGAAATACGTAAATAACCAGAGGAAGGAACCTGGGCTACCTTCAACGATGCACTATGAAGCGCAGATGGGCTCGCGTCCACGATGTAGACCTTAGAGGGGTTAATAAGACATGTACGAACCTGCGATTTATCCTGCGCATATACAACAAACCAGAGTCTTTTCTTATAACACAGGTTTCAAGAAATCTTCTAAGGACAATATCGTCGGTCATCGTCGGAGAGGTCATCATATTGGGGTGTGTCCCTGATTTCGTCATCTACACTCGTAATATGAGGTCACCTTTATGATCCCACGCTTGTCTATGCAAGTAGCGAGGGCTTGAGAGGGTTGCACCACTATCCTTCATAGGGTTGCTAGTCAGAAATATTACATCTGAACCTACAACCACCGAGTTTGACGCGGGTGACGAGTTACGAACGTAGTTACGAGACCAGCCGGTTTTACTATAACGGTAGGCAGCCGTGTCATTAGCCTACTTGCCATTTCAGGAAGGTATCACCCTTCCTTATTTAAGGTAGTAAATAACACAGCTGTCCGTGTCCGCCCTATAGCGTCTTATCCAAACGTATCCCGCGTATCCAGTATACTATATACAATAAATAGGATTTTCTTGGAATCGATCCTAATTTGCCTGCGCCACTTCCAACGGTGGTTTTTAATTTTTAGTCCAGAGCTCAAACAGGACATTACAACGTTTGCAACTGGTTTATGGAATTTGAACTACGCTCGCCTCTTTACACCCGGGCACTAAGTGCCCCCCTTCCCTTGTCTGCACACAACCGAGAATCCGACCAAAGACCGGTATTTGATCGATCCTAGGACCTTTGCGACCTAGTCAGCACCGCATGGGGTAGGGAAATAAGTTCATATTCACACATTCATAACCCCAACCACGGTACATGGAATGAACGAATTTTTCAAAAACCCAGGATATACTTACGTGCCACCATCATAACCAGCACAGCAATTCGGTAGAACTTGTATTTTAGGTTGTGGTCCTGAGTTCGTAGACCCAATCCGGTCAAAATTGTCGCCAGAGCATCGGTCACCAGTGTGACGATGCAAAGGACAGCGGTGGCCTTAATGTAAGCTAAAACGAATATAATCATTGTCAACCAATTGTTTGCAGGTTTAATTCGATAATCACGATACTCACTGACATCGCGGCTTGGATAGCAGCCAGGCGGGTCTTGTAAGTTAAACGGCAGAGGCGTGGAGTAGTCATCCTCAATGCAATGCACAAACAGACCTTGACGCCAGCTTGCCGCCATCAGCCAATCAGTGGAGGTGAGCGCCAGGATCATGAGCACAATTACTATCACGCCACAGATGAAGGCGATTACCTGTTTTGAAAGATAGTAACGATTTATTTATATTGTAATACCAATGGATTGTGATTATTGACAAACCTTAAGTGGCCTAGTGATGGTAACCGTTTCGATTGTAGTTGTTGGAGCCATCTTGTCTGGAGAAGGACCACGTTTGGTGCTGGAATTCAAGTTGAGAGAACAGACCAGAGCGGTTTAATTAATATTATCATTCGTACGAAGAAAAGGAAACAGTTTTATGGAAATCAGAACTATTCTTGTTAGCGTGATCATATTCATCACAAACTGTTTTGTTACTGTACTCTATTTTACAAGAGGGTTGTGGTTGGTTTTAATTTATTGCCTGGTATTATTTATAATTTAAGAACGTGGTCATGAAACGAATTTGAAGTAATAGTCGAAATTCAATAATGTGAAACAAATTGATTACAAATATATCGCAAAAACTAAAGATTTGCATAATTTTGTCTCTTTATGAATGATAACTTTGCAACACAAATTCAAATCACTGATTCGTTTTTTGAGGAGGACCCTATTTTAGAAAAAAATTGCCCAATTTAATCCACCCGGTGGTGAAAGCAACCTTTGCTATACCAGCTTAATTGTCATTTGAGATAGAAATCGACACGTCTTTGGGACATAATTTAACTGTTAATTAACACTGTGTTAGTTTAATACCTTTCATTTGGTATCAACATCATGAAAATCGGTTCAGTCGTTCAAACATTATGAATTAAAAATAAAGTTTGGCAAAACGACGATTTTTCGGGTCACTCTACCTCAGAAAGAGGCACCCCAAACGACAAATGAAAAACATACGGGTCCAAAATCTTCTGAAAATAAATAAATTTAGAAAGTTTGAACAAAATCGGAGTACTTTTAAGTTTTGATCCATTCTCTTTTCGTAAAATTGCTGCGTAAGTTGTTATTGATTTGAGTAAATACAAGTAAAAGTAAGTTGTAAAAGGAAATATTATTCTTTAACATGCGCATAGCCTGTGTAGTTTATAAATTTATGCTAATATTGAACTAGGCATAATTTTCTGTGACCTTCCAGTTGGTCTCGTGGTATGAAGCTGGCCTAATAAGCCAGCCGTCGTATGTTCGAATCTCGACTGGGAGAGGCTGTTAGAGTCTATAGGATCGTAGCAACTGGTCCTGCAATTGTCCTGTACTCTAACAGCTGGCTGCGAAGTCTGTCGTGTAGAAACAGAAGGGCAAGTTTCGATAACGGAATGTAGCACCTAGGCTTTGCTTTGCATAATTTCCTATAATCCTATCCTATAAAATTCATTATTTTTTATTGAATAACTTTTGACAGGTAATGCCAACTCTTATAAAATTTCGCAGATAAATTCTCAGTGTTAAAATGTCTCGTTTGATATTAAAATTTTTGAGGTAGATAAATTATCTTGGTTAAAAGCGTTATACATTTATTGTAAATTTACAGTGTGACACATATATATTCGAACAAAGCTCATTTTATGCTTGCAACGACATAAACAATTAATACAATCAAACTAATACCATGTGTGTGTGTCATCATGACTTAAGTCTTACTTGATGTAGTTTCATTTTCGCATTGTGTCTCGTTCGGTGTGCACGTACCATGTTCGAGTTACGGTCGTTGATAATAAATAAATTCCAAAACGGTGCTACATGCGGCACAATTTCTCGTGACATAAAAAGAGGATTTGTATACTATACACTAAAAAGATGCATCGAGACAGAATCTGTTGAAACCCGTAAAAAACGGAAGAAAACGAAGCGTTAGAACTGCAGAGGTCGAAAAGGTAGTTCGAGAGCGAGTTCGTCGCAGCTGCGACCGTCCGCACGGAAAATGGCAGTTCAGCTAAATATCCAAAGGAAATCTTTGCATCGAATTTTGAAAATGGATCTGAATGTAAAAGCATTCAAAAAACGTAAAATTCATGAATTAACGGAAGCAACAAAACAAAAACGGCAGGAAAGATGCAAAATGCTGCTTCGTCGCACGGTGATTCAGAAGTGATCTATTCTGATGATAAAATGTTTGTTCTTCAAACACTGCATCATGCTCAAAATGATCGGTTTCGATCATAGACGTTCCAAAGCACAAACGGAATGTACCACGATACCAAAATTCATCAGCGGTCATGGTATGTGGAGGCATTTCAAAGAAAGGGAAACTTCCTCTTGTATTTATTGAAAAGGGTGTGAAAGTGAATGTAAAATACTATCTAGAAATGGTCTTAGAAAAAAAATTGGTGTCTTACGTTCAGAAAATGTATGGTGAAGAATATTACTGCTTCCAACAGGATGGAGCTCCTGCTCGCACTGCAAATCTTGTGCAGACGTGGTGCAAAGCCAATCTGACGGATTTCATATCGAAGAAGGAATGGCTTCTAAGTTTTTATTTGAGGATTTTTGTATATGAGAATACATGCAGCAGAAGCTCAAGGATTATAAATATCATAATTTGGATGAATTTCAGTTAGTTATCAACAAGATATGGGATATCATTCCGATGGAAGTAATGCGTGCCGCATGTAACGACTTCAAAAAGCGTTTTAAGCGTCTTATTCAGGCAAAAGACGATTCAATAGAGCAATGATTGTTTGTTACGTTCTGTATCTATGAATTAACAACTTCTAAATCTAAGATTCGAAATAAAGCCTATAATTACAAAAATATATGACTTCGTTTTTGTTCCAATATATATGTGTCACACTGTAAACACTTTAAATTTAATTCGTTTAAATTTTAAACCAGTTCGTCGATGTCTATCGATTGGTGTATGAGGCTTGGTACTCCGGGCCTTAGATCAGTTTCGTGTTTTGCGATCAAATTCTAAATCTTTGTTATAGTATAGCAAAGCTTATAACAATTTTTGAGTTATTTCTATCCATTTTGAGGTTCCGAAGGATTGATTTTGAGGATTGTTTTTCGACCTTCCAGAGTGGGGTCCCCCTTCAAATGGCCATTTCATGGAAAATATCTCATTGTATTGATAGGAAAACTACTCGTTTTGTTAGATATCACTAGAATCTCTTTTTTCGTCCATTCTTTTCACAAGATTTCTTTCCTTCTTTTTCTTTTTCACTTTTTGAAATTTTAATTAACGTCCTCTCGTTTTATGCCCAAAATTCGAATTAATGTCCAGTTTTATTACGTTCGAAATTTGAATTACCGTGCTCTCGTTTTAAGTTCGAAGTTTGAATTAACATCCTCTCGTTTTACGTCCAAAATTTGAAATAATGTCCTCGTTTTTATGACCCCTTTTACGTCTCCTCAATAGTGAATGCAAAAGTAGCCTGATACTGATTTAATAAAAGGAAAACTTGCGATAGTATCTACATAAGTATACAGTTTTCTTTACTATTAAGCTGCATACAGGATTACGTGCACTACATCAGTTGCCTGATGAAATTGCTGGAAAGGTGGCCAGAATCTATGCGACGAATGTTGTACAATGTTGGTTCAACACATGAGGCCAGAAGTTATATAGTAGTAATAATGAAGGAATAAAGTAGTTGTAAATCGTACGTTAGCTTGCTAGGTACAACATTTATGACAGGGTGTGCAATTACTTTCTCTTGGCTGAGTTTTTTTGTTTTTATATGGAGCATTAACACCAACTAGGAAAATAAATTTTCATTCTATGTTTTACGTCTCTGTATGCTACAGAATACTACTTCCGAAAGTGTTTCTCTTTTACTGTTATATTTTGGATGGAGCGCACTAAAACAAATTTGTCTTTGCATATAAATATTTAGAAGTAATGACTAACCGTCGATACATGTGGTGATTAATTTTATTCTGCTTGGAAGACTACCAGTAACGGGTGACAACTAAAATTTTGAAATTTTTTTGAGGCCCCTATACTCAACAACAAACGAGCTTAGAGGGAAATGAGAGTATGTATGTGTTAGCTCTCTCTCTATCTCTCTCTCTCGCTCTTCTTCTCCTCTTTTTGTTAATATTTTTTGTTTTGCTTGTGCTCGCCTTGTTTTGCTTAAAATGACATCGAAACAAGAAACATTTTGGGAGCGCGTTTGTACACTTCTACGAACTGCCACATAAATCTCGGCAAAAAGTACACGGTACAACATTGAAAGGCGAATGTGTTGCGGCTTCGACTGTTTACCATATCCTAAGATGCCCACATTTGTACCCAAAAACCACGACCCGACAAATATGTCTTAGTACGCCTAATCGAAGATTTCTTCGGGATTTTGAGTTTCTTGGTGTACAAAAATAGCCACTAGCCACGAGCCACGAATTGCAAACAGTTGAATAGTAGAATTAAGAGATGCATTTGCAAAGTTGACATGACGGCCGTACAACGCTCCTGTTCGGACATCAAACAGAAGAGTCGCCGAACAGCCGATTACGGACCGTTTTCAAATGTACACTTTTTTTCAATAATGGATAATGTATCTTTAATTTCGGTAAATCAGATCTTCTAAATGTATCTTTGTCTTTTTTTGACAACTTGAGAAAAAAAATTCCAAAATTTTAATTTTCACCCGTTATCTGCTCTTGGAGAAGGCCCCAAAGAAGTGATTTAGACAACGAGGGGGCGTCAAATAGGGCCTTCGCCAAGAGCACCAAAATGTCACGCTACGGTTCGGTTTCGATCCTAAATATTTTTTACATGAAGATGGACCTATTTCACTATTTAAATATTCTTTATTTATTATTCCGCGGTTCGGTTACGATCGAAAAGCTTGATAGAGTGTGTGAGGATCAAAATTTGATCGATTTTAAGGTGTTTTATTATTTTGTGCCACCGTTGGTCGTTCTATCTCCTGACCAACGTAGCTGCTTAAATCCTCGGCTCCAGGCCTGGTTCAAGAAATTGGGTCAAAATGGGGTAGGGTCGTTTCAGCCGAGGTACGAGGCGAGGCGCGAAGCTGTGTGGTGTTCGGTTCCTGATCTTAGAAATGTAGTTTTACGTAGGCAAAATATAGCAAAATATATAGCACTCAACTTTTATTAGCAAAGATACTCCCAACGATTGTTAATATATAATACAGAAAGCGTTTGATACGGGAGGTTCGCGCTTTTTCTTTTTTCTTCGTTGTTTTCAAGAAGTGGAATGAGATTTATAAAATATTAGAATTTCATATGGAAAAGTTTTCTTTTATTTAATCTCAGTTTATAGGAATTATTTAAGTTTCGCAATTTAATTGGGTATGAAATGGGGAAGGCAAATGAGGAGCATCCAATATAGCTCTAGCTATTCCAAACCCCTATCTAGCGCCTCCACGTGGTAATGCTATATAGAGTAACTGAAGTTTTTGGAGCGTCTTAGTAGAATACGAAACCTAAAAATTAAATAAAAAGAAGAAAATTTATCCAATTTAATTCTTCTATGAATATTTTATTCACGACAGATACGTATTTCGCCTTCGACTTGCAGGCTTCTTCAGTGTCTGTTTTCGAACTAAATTAGAACACCAAACGAGTTATACCTAGCTCATCTAACCACTCCCACCAACACAAAATGGCAGCTTTCCATTCATGATACATAGGATGGAAACATTGCCGTTAAGTCAGCTAAAGAAACGAAAAGAATTAACACACATTCTTGAAATTGCAAAACTGAACGGATATAACGAAACGACAATCCAGAACATTATTTCCAAGAAAAGAAGAGACGCATACACAAAATCACTCACAACACTTACACCAATAACACCAGAAATTAAGAGAGTGGCAGTAGAATACGACGGAAACATTACACGCCCTCTCCGTCGAAAAATGAGGAAATTTGGAATTGCTCTAGTCTACACGAGTCGAAACAACCAGCTCAAAAATAAGTTGGGATTAACTAAAGACCTGATTAAAGAACACAGAAAATCAGGGATTTATGAAATCAGTTACCCACATTGCGAGAAGGTTTACATCGGCCAGATTAGAAGGAATCTGCAAGCACGAACTAAAGAACACTTGGCAGAGGTAACAAGAGCATCAAGAGATACCGAGAAAGGACTGACACATCATTTTAGATCAAACGTGGCTGAGCATATCTTCAACGACAACCTTCCACCCACCATTGACAACGCAAAAGTAGTTAACAACTGCTCTGCGTGCAAGATGGATGTAACGGAGAGTTTAGAGATCTACAAGAGGTGCTTCTCCACTTTACTAAACAGAGACCCTAGAAACGGGGGTTCCGCAAGGTTCCATACTGGGCCCGGTGTTATGGAACGTCATGTATGACGAGGTGTTGAAGCTAATGTTTCCGGTAGGGGTGGCGATTGTCGGCTTTGCGGACGATATCACCTTGGAAGTCTACGGTGAATCTATCAGAGAGGTTGAGTTGACGGCTGCTCACTCTATAAGCATTGTTGAAGATTGGATGCGATCCAGGAAACTGGACCTAGCGTATCATAAAACGGAGGTTATCGTGGTTAACAACCGCAAGTCGGTGCAGCAAGCAAATATCAGTGTCGGGGACTGCACTATTTCGTCAACGCGGTTCTTAAAACTCCTTGGAGTCATGGTCGACGACAAGCTCAAGTTCGGGAGCCACGTCGACTATGCCTGCAAGAAGGCTTCCACAGCTATTTCGGCATTGTCTCGTATGATGTCTAATAGCTCTGCGGTATATGGCAGCAAGCGAAGGCTTTTAGCCAACGTGGTCCAGTCCATACTCAGGTATGGCGGGCCGGTGTGGTCATCGGCGTTAGGTACCAAAAGCTATCTAGCCAAGCTGGAAAGCACCTATCGTCTCATGTGCTTAAGAGTGGCGAGTGCGTACCGCACAGTTTCACAAGACGCAATCTGCGTCTTAGCGGGTATGATGCCTATTGGTATCATCATCAGCGAGGACGTAGAGTGCTTCAACCAACGTGGAACTAGAGGCATACGGAGTACCACAAGATCGGCCTCGATGATCACATGGCAGCGGGCATGGTCTGATTCCACAAAAGGCCGGTGGACACATAGACTTATCCCGGAACTATCCGGATGGGTCAACAGGCGTCATGGCGAAGTCAACTTCCACCTGACACAGATTCTGTCAGGGCATGGTTGTTTTAGACAGTATCTGCACAAATTTGGGCATGCGGAGTCCCCCGAGTGTCCTGAATGCGCGGACGTTGAGGAAACTGCAGAACATGCTTTCTTCATATGCCCTCGTTTCGAGGGCGTGAAAAGCAACATGATGGCAGTTAGCGGACAGGACACTACTCCGGATAACTTAGTCCAAAGGATGTGTTCTAGCTCGGACGTCTGGGGTGCGGTCAATGCGGCTGCTACCCAGATTGTACTTGAGCTACAAAACCGTTGGAAAGCCGATCAACGGCGAATAAACAGCCTAACTACCATAGTCCAGTAGTTATCTAAGAGCGTGCGTTAAGCACAATAGCCCCTCCCTGAAGTAATACCGAGAAGGTGGTTCCAGGGGGGATTGAGGCTGGAGACTCGAGTAGGGTTTTAGTGGGTCTGGATCTCCACGATCTTCACGGGATACCAAACCCCACTCCCTGAGCTGTCTTCTCAGGTGTCTGATAGCAGATTTCCCTACTCGTTAAAAAAAAAAAAAAAAAAAAAAGGCCCTAGAAACGGTTATTCTTGGCTTTTTAAGCATGTGCCATTACATGTGCCAAACATTGGGCAGACGGCGGAGCCACACGACCGTGGTAATAGGTAAGCATAATAGAAGTTATTTTAATAATTTTTTTCGTTTCAGCTTATGAAGCACCTCCTGCTATATAGTGCAAATTTTGGCCAATACGTGTGTTAATACTGCACATGGATACCAGAATAAAAATTAAATTAATTAATAGAAGCACTTATGGAAACTCAAAGGGTGCAACTCTATTCCATTCGAAGGACTGCTGGTGAGATTGTTTTATTTTTGCCCATATAAACCACGTTTCATAAATAAACTAGAATCGGGAAGAGGGAGGGGCCATCAGAGCATTTGAATCGTTTGTTTGAGAAACCCCGCAAGTCCACTCGACACTATTGTTGGAAAACAACCAAAAATTGATTTTCTCAAAATTTTGAACCAATCCTTATATTTTTTTGGTATGAGGTTCTATGATAGTATCTAAAATACATTATGTAGACTTATCTTTTGATCAAAATAATGATTCTAGCTAAAATTACAAGACTTTAAAGTTGATGGATATTTGGGCTTTCTCAAACAAACGAGAAATTGACAGTGCACTTCAGTAGTTTTAGGCCATTTTTATTCAAACTTGTGACCTTTCCATGTTCATAGTATGTAATTTGCTACTATATGTCACTGGGGATGTTAATTTAGTACGTACCGCTAAAAAGAAGAAGAAGGGAGTGCGCTAAATATTATTTATTAAAAATATTGATGTAGAATACTACAAGTTTTAGAAAAAGTTTTGTACTTTTTTAAGCGAAATTTTTATCATGGTTTGCATTTACATATTAAAAAATAGAAGGTAAATGGAATAACGGCAGGTTTTGAATTGCATAAATGGACCAGAGTAACACGAATTCACATCGCATAGAATAGGGTCTTTTTCTAATTCCCGTCGTAATAAGGAAAGCCATTCTAATTTTCATCATTTGCTGGATGGATTTAGTGAATACTCCAAAAGTTCTTGTACTGATTTGACTAAAACACACTTACCTTCCGATCCGTGAATTTTGAAATCACTGAAAAGTGACTATTAAAGCATATTATAGAAATTACGCAGCTGACTTTATTGCTAAAATTCGTCGTACCGTTTTAAAATCCGTCCAAAAAATTTTTCATCGTCCGAACTAAAAACCACAACAATGTTTACGAAGCTAACGCGCATGTATTTGTGTAGGACGGCATGACAAATGTTGTTCTACAAAATTTCTGCAGGTCAGGCAAGTTTTTCTGGCTGTAGAATAACGACAATGCCTTGCGTGAGTTATTTTCATTTACGAATGACGGAAATTAGCACGATTAGTCGACATTGTCTTCTTCGTCGCACGAAAAAACGTAGGAAATTTGGCTGGTAGGACTTCTTTAATGATAAAAAGCATTTAAATAGATCTCAGCTCACTTTGATTGATTGCGTATGATAGACAACTAACTAAAATATTAGGGAATAACTAGTTTTGCATTGTGTGTCATAAAAATGCTGATATTTTTAATAATTTGTGTTGGATAGGACGGGAATAGGCAATTACGACGATGTAGCAACATACCCTACCTTGATACTTTGCTAGTTGTAGTTAAAGATATTATAACCAGAAAATATGCATTTTAAATCTTGGATAACAACCGTACTATGATTATGGAGCAGAATCTGAGAATAAGGGTCTGTTCTCTAATTACGTTATATCAAAAGGAAATGGAGGTACGTGAACAGCACCTTAAATACTTCGAACGGATAAACTATTGATTTTACAGTGACTCGGGAGTGCTCGACGGATTACTCACATTAGGAAAGCAACGAGCTAGCAAAAGAGATAAATAGAAGATTAAACATTTTATTTATATATTGTGCTATTATTAACATTGTATAGTAATTAGTGGGTTACTGTTTTTGTGAGAATCGCATGGATTGTTTAGTCTGTCAATTTTCGGAACGAGATTGCTACAGTTTTTACTGTATCTAGATTACAAGAATGGTTTATTTACGTTTATCTTGTCGACCAACTAATCCAAGCTTATCTGCATTCGCAATCAGCTCTCACTTTTTCACCTAAAACATTCTTTTCTTTTTGATTTCATACGCCGTTCTTTTACTTTTAATAACTTTCGCCTTGTATTCTGTAGTCCGCCGAACACTATGTTTCTTCTTTTTGACTGTGTCCAACTCATAATTTTTCGCTTCCGAAGACATTTTTATACGATTGAATTGTGTTGCAAAAACTGCTTACAACATTACACGTAAATATTGAATGATAATTTTGTACTTATCGCAGCGCCGCTCTAGGTGATTATCGGAAACATGGATATTTGGGGTTTCTCAAACAAACGGATATTTGCAACCCCAATTAAAAGGGGTTCGTGGAACTAACTTTGTCTGGAATTTTGAGGGAAGGTGTAGATATCCTCAAGGATTCGAAAACTGTTAAAAAGTCAATTTTAATAAAAATGGCGTTTGTGGGGTTTCTCAAACAAACGATTCATTTGTTTGAAGCGGTGTGCCTAGCGAGAGTGAAACAGTCAACTTTCTAGGGTTAATCTTGGCCCGGTTAACAACACATCGTGGCTGCTGGAGTCATTCTGCATTAAGACGGTTTATTCAACGATTGACTCAGGCGACTTAGCCCTTGGAAGGAGATTCTCTAAATCCCTGGTACGTGTTAAGGTACCAGTACACTGTTTGCTTTATCGTCAAATTTTCTTCCTGTCAGAATTTGGGCAAATTTTGGTATTTGACAGACATATTTGTCTTGCCCAGTACACTGTTTGTCAAATTTGATGTCAAAAATTCGATCTGAGACGTTACCCGTGTTACAAAATCATATAAATTTTGACATATTTTGTGGGGCCAGTACACTGTTTGCAAAACAGCATGAAATTCGTGAGATTATCAAATACATTCGGCGCGAAAATGTTTGCGCCAGCAGATTTCTGTGCAGATCAAACAGATCAAATTCGCAAAAAAGTACGCTCGGAAAGTGAGGCTATTCATTTAACAGGAAGCTGAAAGCCATTTTAATTTTTTTAAACAGGTTTTAATACAGTAATTATTATTAATTCAAAATAATTAAAACGAATTACTGCGATATGATAAAATGCAATTTATATACACTGAAGTCGCTTTTTACGCGATTTTTTTACGCGACTATTTTTACGCGGTTTTCGGAATTTACGCGGTTTTTTACGCGGTTTTCGGAATTTACGCGGTTTTCGGAATTTACGCGGATGTGCTCAAAACGTCTATTTTTTCACCTAGTGTTGAAATCCACAGTTTTTTACGCGAAATTTTGTTTTTTACGCGGTTTTCGAAATTTATGCGGTTTTTTTCGCGGTTTACGGAATTTACGCGGTTTTGATTTACGCGGGACGTATCCTTCGCGTAAAAGCGACTTGAGTGTAAATTCAATTTCTACATTTAGTTATGTCCGGTAATCGCTCGATTAATCGATTACAGCATGGAATAATCGAATAATTTGTAATAGAATACTATTGCAGGAAAAGCGCCCTTCTGACAGGTAAATTTGCTGCCAACCTTGTCGATATGTGCTGAGATCTTGGCAACAAAAACATGGCTCCTATCGCAAGCCCCTGCGTGGGGCATCTGCGGATTGTCAAAGTACCAGCACAGCACAGGGCAAGCGCAACATCAATATCAGCAAGTCAGCATGTCGCTTTGTCACGTAAAATGCTCTTTACATAAAGGCATTGCTTGGTATATAATAAGTTCGGCACCAACTTTTCAAAAGGTCGTAAGCAGATGCCAGATATATCCAACAAACATTTCTGTTGAATAACAGTTAATCAAGCGCTTATTATCCGGTAATTTATACCCCTACTATTCAAGAAAAATGAATGTTGGGTGCATGCATAAATTTGGGACATTATTTTTCCGCAGTATTTCATTTTTGCAGTCTAATTTTTGGTGTAATGTACATAGTTTATGAAGTACTAGTACGTATTATAGAGATTGCTGACATTTACCGCACGCACAGTTCGCCGCGTATACGTATACGCGGTTTGTTTGTATCTCCAATTTTTTTTTCGCTGCGAAAAATTTACCTGATACCGTCCGTTATTATGGCAGATGGTGTAAAAAGCTGGATAGCGCATCACTGTGCGATTACAGCGCACTACTTGCGACACACAAAATCAGAATAAAATTGAATGTCACACAGCTATCCACCTATTCGCGTGCGTAATGACGGCTAGTGGATACAACTTTCGGAAAACGTTAGCATGCTTTTGGCAGCTTTATTCACGTTAAGTTAATATTTCCAGCCTTAATTGTCGTTGTAGAACTTTCAAGCATACGTGAGCGGAGTTCCCAAAAGCAAATAAACATTGTCGAAAAGCGTACCCACAAGCCGCCATTAAGCGCGCGAAAAGGTGGATTACGGGTTTCAACTACAACAGCAATATTAATATTGCTAGTCGAATAGAGTCGGTGCAACGGAGGTTTATCCGCTTTGCTCTCCGTAGGTTACCATGGAATGACCCGTTCCGGCTACCAAGCTACACACTTAGTTTTTATTCAGATCTTCGGTAATTTATTTTGCGGATTTGATCAGCATATTTGGAAAAATGCTGAGCAATTCGGTAATTTTTCAAGGAATGCTGAGTATCGTCACTACTTGACATTTCTTAATACAGATCTTCATCAACCGGTGGCGAGTTCGTTAATATTTTTTCGCAAAGCGATTCCATTTCGTAACTGTCAATAATTCAGCAATTGTTTAATGAACTATCAGTATTTATTACGGGATAGCCCGCAAAAGCTATGCTGAGATCAGAAAAAATTGCGGGAGTTGTCATCAAGCATTTGTTAGCTGTCAAAATGAAGCGCAATCAAGAAAATACTTTATTGCATGTTTAAAGTGTGTGGAAATTGTTCAAAATATGAACAATTATAATGCTTCTTAAGAGTTAAGTGGCGCATAGCAGAGCTTCGCTACGTTATTTAACCTTTTTTATATAAGGTATGCCAATTTATTATGTAATTTGTGTTTTAAATATATATCCCTGCATATCTCTCATTCAGTTAATATTGATTTAAATTGTAAATCTTCATTTCCCTTCTCATTCAAAATTTTGTCATCATAAAACAAAGCAGCAAATGCTACTTAGTGCTTCGGTGCAGACTTCGCAGGTAGCTGCAGAACTACAGGACGGTTGCGGGGCTGGTGCTACAGATAGGTTAATTCGGAACAACCTCTTTTAGTCCAGATTCCAACATGCGGCGGCTGGCAGAGCCATACCTCGAGGCCAAGTTAGAACCATATCTGTGCATCATAGATCCTATATAATTAATTGTATTTATTTTTAAG
The DNA here is from genome assembly GCF_943734655.1 of Sabethes cyaneus. NCBI lineage: Eukaryota > Metazoa > Arthropoda > Insecta > Diptera > Culicidae > Sabethes > Sabethes cyaneus. The sequence goes on along the minus strand of NC_071353.1, from coordinate 102,905,775 downwards.
ATACGATTTCAATAAAAATATTTTTTTAATTTATGACGACAATTCAGTACATATTACCGAAGTATCAGCACTATAATTACGGCTTTCAGCAATAATTTTTGCTGAGAGATTTGTTAATTTATACTGAACAGTCCGCAATTTTTGACATTTCATAAAAATATTTTCATTGCCGAGTGTTCGTCAAACAAATTAATTACCGAACTGACCACCGAACGTTCAGCAGTTCTAATTTCGTCAAAAAATTACGGTGTTTGGTAAAAAATTTTAAGTGTGTACGAACAGCGCTGCAGATTAATCAACTTGGACAACCGATTTAGAGCTCTTGCTATTAGTTTTTAAGTAGTCAGTAGGATAGAAAAATCTGTTGACTTTTAACTAATAAACAAATAAACAAATATGGCCAACAATTGTTTTTAGGTATCGACCTTCACGCGTGTGTAATGGCGGCTAGTGGGTACAGTTTTCGGAGAACGTTTGCATGCCTTTGGCAAGTTGATATTTCCAGCCTTAAGGTACCAGTACACTGTTTGCTGAATCATCCAATATTTGATCTATTTCATCAAATAAATTTGAAAACCCGTGTACTGACCCAACCAAATATTCGAACAAATTTTATTTTTCAAAATGTCGCCGAGCTTTTCCAATAAAATTTGGCGGTTTGTAAAACAGTGTAATATACCAATCAAATTAAATTTGTTTTCGAACCATTTTGCGCTGTTCGCCGGTTTCTTTGCTTGAAACTTATCAAAAAAGCTCACAATGTTTATTATTTGAACTGCTGTCAAAATCGAATTTGGTACAGGAAAAATCGTGCAGAAAGGAAGTTTTGCAAAGGAAATGACACTGGAATAAATCAGGACATTATTAAATCAATAGTGAAAAGTTAAAAAGATTATGAATAATGAGGAAATCACTTTATAGACCTGTTTTTCGAACATGATTTGTTTAACGGGAAAATAGCAGTCATTAACTTTTCGTCGGAGAGCCTAATTTCGAAAGCAGTTTTTGGACCCAATAGCTGGGGTCTGGTTGTAAAAATATAAATACTGCCTTCTTCTTGCCAATCTGAACACAGCGAATATATTTTCATTAACAGAATTTTTGTTTCAAACAAAATACTGCTTTTGAAATTGGCAGAATCGATGACGACTAATTTCACCTTGAATCTATACCTATAAAGAAGGATTTCTGTCTGTCTGTCTGTCTGTCTGTCTGTCCGTATGTTCCTTATAGAATCGAAAACTACTGAACCAATCGGCATGAAAATATGCATGTAGAGGTTTTTTGGGGCCAGGAAAGGTTTTTGTGATGGTTAGAAACCCCTCCCCCCACTAAGAGGGGGGGGGGCTCCCATACAAATGAAACACAAATTTCTGCATAACTCGACAACTAATCAAGCAAATGGAACCAAATTTGACATGTAAGTGGTTTTGGACGCAAGATTTTTTTCTATGGTGAATTAAGACCCCTCTCTTCTTTAGAAAGCGAGTTATGGCCCATCTCCTCTTTAAGAGGGTGGGCTTCCATACAAATGAAATTCAAATTTCCTTATAACTTGAGAACTAATCAAGCAAATGGAACCAAATTTGGCATGTGGGAGATTTTAGAATCTTGAATTTATTTTATGATAGTTAGAGATCTCTCACCACTGTGGTAGGGGGATATGGACTTTCATACAAATAAAACAGAAATTTTTGCGAAACTCAAAAACTAATCGAACTCGAGAAATTCTAGACTCTTCCATAAAACATTAGTCAATACAAGACCACAAAAACTATCTATAGTAACACTAGATCATTCAGGACGAGACGGTCGAGAGTGTTGCCGGTGACCCGCCGTCGGAAGCGCCGCCCACTGGGGGGCTTGCAAAACTCGAGATTGTGACAAAGATCATCCGAGATTCATGATTTATGTACAACACAGGTTAATTTGTGGCAATACGAAGTTTGTCGGGTCAGCTAGTACCCTCTAAAATTAGGCACTACCACGTATATAATACTACATATGTGAAACATTATTCTAGTAAATCTAGTAAATAGTCAGCATGTAAACGTTCATTTCAGGATCGAAAGGCTACATTCTGTTTCTGTTAACATGGATAATTTACTAGAAAATATGAACAATAATTGTATGCATATCCACCTTTTCGCGCGCTTAATGGCGGCTAGTGGGTACGTTTTTCGACAATGTTTGTTTGCTTTTGGGAACTCCGCTCACGTATGCTTGAAAGTTCTACAACGACAATTAAGGCTGGAAATATTAACTTAACGTGAATAAAGCTGCCAAAAGCATGCTAACGTTTTCCGAAAGTTGTATCCACTAGCCGTCATTACGCACGCGAATAGGTGGATAGCTGTGTGACATTCAATTTTATTCTGGTTTTGTGTGTCGCAAGTAGTGCGCTGTAATCGCACAGTGATGTGCTATCCAGCTTTTTACACCATCTGCCATAATAACGGACGGTATCAGGATTGCTAATGTGCGACTAATACAGTGGTTTGTGTGCATCGTGAAAAATTTTTCGCAGCGAAAATAAATTTGGAGATGCGAACAAACCGCGTATAGGGTAATTTGGGGGAATTTGGACACCCTAAGCAAATCACCTATTATCCCAAAATCTATGCATCAAAACTCAAAAAAGTTGAATCGTATACTGAGATTTACTTGTTTTCTGTTTACCAGCGGAGTTTAACAATTGTATCTAGCTTAGTTTTGCTAAAATAGGTTAAAATAAAAATAATGTTTTTTTGGCAGCAAAATTTTGTTTGGGGTGATATGGACACCCACTGGGGTGAAATGGACAATGTGTAAAAAACGGTTGTTTTTAATTAAATAACATACTGAGGCTCATAGCAGATAACTTAGAAACACATATTAACTAGTAATAGTGTTTCGAACTCAATTCCGTCTATCTGAGTGGAAGAGCCAGTTCATAAGTTATACCAATATCACTTTAGTTTTTTCGCAAGTAAACAAAACCTTACTTCGAAGAATCTAGATCTTATTTAAAGTCTTATTCGACATGTGTCACATGCAAGTGCTCCTGCATTAGTTCCTGGTGGCTCATAGAGGGTGGTTAAACCTAAAGCTGAAGCTATAATGACAATTCGACATATCGATTAGGATAAAATAGTTACGATAATAAAATGAAAGTGACATTGCATTTTGCACAACCATAGACAATCAGGGATTAGCGCCGAGTGCCTCAAAAATCAAAAAATTTCAATATGATTCTGAGTATGAGGGAAAATGACCAGAGAAATATTTCGTTCAGTTAGTTCTCAAACGCATCGAAACCCAATTATTAAAATCCCTGACTTTTGTTGCGAATGTTCCCTTTGGCGATTGGCGGGATTGCAAATACTCTCAAATACTCAAAACCTATTCTTGATTGTCTATAATGATCTTTTCGGTGGATTCTTGTTCACATGCACATCTTTTTTGTACTTTTACGGTATCTAAAATTAATGAGACCGAAGAAATGGTTTAAAATCAACTGGACCATTTCACCCCAACAAAACTGTCCATTTCACTCCACACAGCATACAACAATATGAGTTTAAAAAAATGGATTTATTTTTATATAATCTAGCTATAATTTTCTGTCAAACAGTTTCTCTTATGTAGCCAAACAGAACTGCACTGCACAATAATTTGAAAAGTTTGTTAAATCACTGGAAAAGCCTTAAAACCTAGAGCAACAAAATTACTTTTGGTGTCGTTTTAGACAGTTGTTTTGTTTACATTTACATTTCACAACACCTGTCAAAGTTAAGCCCAATTTTTTTACGTAAATAATGGTGTAAGAAGATAAGGAAGAAGTTGAGAATAGTGTGAATGCAGAGAAACTGCTAGTTTCCGAGATAAAGCACCTGTCCATTTTACCCCAGGTGTCCAAATCACCCCAAACGACCCTACGTATACGCGGCGAACTGTGCGTGCGGTAAATGTCAGCAATCTCTATAATACAGGGTGTCGATTATCCGGTGAAAATAAAATTCCCTGACTTTTCCAGGTGTATTTCGAAAAAATTCAGTTGGAAAATATCTCGCTAATTTATCTTTTCAAAGTGTTTATTAGACTAAATTGGTTAATAACTCTTTAATTACTATTTCTTGATGAATCCATTTGTCTTTTTCAATTCAAATTCATCTTTTTTGCGACGATGAATTGAGCAACACGCTTCGTTCTACTATTTGATTATCCAGATCAAGGGGTTTCCAACAGCAATGATTACTACGCACCTTTGAAAAAAGTTACTTTTGATTACTTTACTGATTACCTCTGATTACCAATAATCAATCTCTTGTTACTCTTGATTCAAGCCCATGGCAGACAACTATGTTCTCGCCGCCAACATCTCGTGTGTGCGAAAGTGAGATAGCAATTCAGCACTGCGTTTCACTCAACTGCCGGCAGTCTGATTTGGGCCCGCTGTCAAATTTTGAGCCCCGGACATGCTGTCGCTGACGTTTACTGCAGCTCGATATAGAGATGTCGATGGGGTGTCTTGATTACTTAAGATTATCATTGATTACTCTACTGATTACCATTGATTACCTAATTAATTCGAAAATGATTACAAAAGTAATCTCTGATTACTACGCACTTATACGCCTTACTGGAAACCCCTTGATCCAGATCTTCTGTTTTTATTCAATCTACTTGCAGCTAGCTTTTAATATTCAGGATAACTTCGGGTTTGCGATTCTATCGACTCTGTGCTCCCAGTCGAGTTTCACACATATGACTGATTTGTTTGACTAAATCAAGATTTTGAGGCTGAAATGGTCTATCCTCCGAAAACGAATTAATCGTAGGTTTTTACTAGTGATCGACATCAGAATAAAAATGAAAGTCCGGGTTCCGGCACAAATGGGTTAAATATCGTAGCTAGTTTCAAAAGCTGATTTTTGTTCAGTTTGATTCGTTCTTGTTTCGGTTACAGATTTCGGTCCGGAAGTGTGGAATTATCTAGATGCAAAGTTTCTTTGTTTTAAAGATTGGACTTTTTCTAAATGTCAACTCCCATGACCCAATGAATAGTTGTTCTCGAAGCGTAGAATAGTGTTTTAAGAATCTTGCTACATTGGCCGCAGAGAAAGCAGAAAATGTATTGTTTCAACAATAGCACGCACAGACTAAAAATATGCGCTGTGCGTTTCAACATCCACTAGCCACACCGGACTTTTTATGTCACTTTCCATGCAAAATAAACAAATTTAGCACAAGTTGTGCATAAAACTTTTGTGCTAGATATCCGATCAATATCGAAGAATCCAATAAATATTCTTCTTCTTCTTCTTCAGCAGCATAGAGCCGGGGTGGCTCGTGCTGTTTCAAGCACTCGTCTCCATTCAACTCGGTCTTGGGCCACTCGTCGCCAATTTCCTAGTCGTCTCAGAAGTCGCAAATCGCTTTCGACCTGATCGAGCCATCGTGCACGTTGGGCCCCCCTGTTCCTGGTGCGGGTGGGGTTGTTGAAGAGGACCGTTTTCGTCGCACTGTCGTCCGGCATCCTTACGACGTGTCCGGCCCACCGTAGCCTGCTAACTTTCGCTAGATGTACGATGGGAGTCTCCCCAAGCAGTGCCTGTAGCTCGTGATTCATACGCCTCCGCCACTCTCCGCTTTCAGTTTGTACTCCGCCAAATATCGTCCGCAGCACTTTCCGCTCAAACACGGCAAGGGCGCGTATGTCCTCCGTAAGCAGCGTCACGGCTTCAAGTCCATAAAGAACTACCGGTCTAATAATGGTTTTGTACATTGTTAGCTTCGTGCGGCGGCGTATGCTTCCTGATCGTAGCGTTTTACGAAGGGCAAAGTAGGCCCGATTTCCCGCTTGGATGCGCCGCTGGATCTCCTTACTAGTGTTGTTGTCCGCGGTCACCAGCGATCCCAAATACACGAACTCTTCTACCACTTCTAGTTCGTCGCCGTCAACGGTTACCGTCCGTGGGAGGCGCGCATTTGTTTCCTTTGAGCCTCTTCCTTTCATGTATTTGGTCTTCGACGCATTTATTTTTAGCCCAATTCTCCTAGACTCCGCTTTCAGTCTGGCGTAGATTGCCTCCGCCGTCGCAAAGTTCCTGGCTATGATATCGAAGTCATCTGCAAAGCCTAGAAGTTGGCTACTCTTGGTAAAAATCGTGCCTCTCGTTTCAATGCCCGCTCGTCGGATCACCCCCTCAAGAGCGATGTTGAACAGCATGCAGGATAGACCGTCACCTTGTCTCAACCCTCGTCGCGTCTCGAAGGGACTCGAGAGTGTCCCAGAAATGCGTACGAAACACATCACTCGATCAAATATAGCTCTGATCAGTCGCGTCAGTTTGTCCGGAAAACCGTATTCGTGCATTATCTTCCATAACTTGTCTCGATCGACTGTATCGTATGCTGCTTTGAAATCGATAAAGATGTGATGCGTGGGCACGTTGTACTCCCAACATTTCTGCAAGATCTGTCGGATAGTAAACATTTGGTCCGTAGTTGCGCGAGCCCCCATGAAACCCGCCTGATAATTCCCTACGAAACCTTGTGCTATCGGTGACAGCCGGCGTAACAGGATCTGGGAGAGTACCTTATAGGCGGCGTTTACCAGCGTAATACCACGATAGTTGCAGCAGTCTAGCCGATCACCCTTTTTGTAGATGGGACAAACCACTCCTTCCATCCATTCCTCCGGTAGCTTTTCCTCCTCCCAAATCCTCGAAATAACCCAGTGTAGAGCCTTTGCTAGCGTTTCTCCGCCATGTTTATAAAGCTCTGCCGGTAGGTGGTCCTTCCCAGCGGCTTTATTGGTCTTCAGCAGCCTGATTTCTCGTTTGACTTCTTGGAGATCAGGTGCTAGGATCAATAAATATTGATAATGATCAATTAGGTGGTGAACCCTTCCGAAAGTCGATCAAATCGGTCCAACCGTTGCACAGTGGTTTGATTGCTCTGGAATCGTGAACTTTTTTAATAACTCTTTTCAGTGTTTTTTTTCAATATGGCGTCTTCGGAAGAATTTCGGTATATCAATAGACGCAACAACTGGTGGTTAGTATTAGTTCGGAACTCAAACACAGGTGGCGCTGCAAAATTTAACTTTCTAATTTGATGATATAGAGCTATAGTATGTTCTAGAAAGCTTTAGATAATCTTATTATGAAGCTTTTTGCTGAAAACATTATTACTCTAAGTATCACAGTTTTTGAGATATTAAGCGTCTTTCCTGACGGACCCCTACAAATCGGGTTTTTCACTGTAGCTTGAAAACTATGTGATTTAGGGAAAAACAGTATTCTACAAACATTTGCATCTATTAAAATCACACACTTTTGCAGAAGAAAGTGAACACGTATCTACTATACAGAGCGAGTTACTGAACGATTTAGGTAAAAATTAGCCATATTTCGTGCTGCTATACAATAAAAACTTGGAAAAACTGGCGACCGAGATATAATTAAAGTGAAAGTACATTCAAAACTGATCTTAAAACATGCTAAGTCATTTGTCTCTTTAAGTATCTTCATCATTTAATTTCCATTTTAAAAACCATCTAGTCGTCTAAGTGACAATGCGCATATGTGAAAAACATCCTAGTAAACTATGTAATGAAAAAAATCGTTTCACTACGTGTGGTTGGTTTTTCAAATTCATAATCGTGAGCTTTTGTATCATTGGAAAACAATAATAAGGTAGGTAATTGTTACAGTTTCATAACAGATCCAAGAACCAGAAGCATGTCCTTCAATAATGCAGGTTAGTGTAATGCGACGACCATGGCGCTTCAGTTAATTTAAAATCGATGAAATAAAAATGTCAGTTTATTCCATAGAAAGACATGTGTTTCTTATATTATATAAAGTTACAATATAAACATAATATTTCAGCTGCAATCGACAAACGAAAGCTTTTTGAATTGTGGAAGGATTTTTTTTGCTTTTCTTACTAGTCTCTTGCGATGCAAGTAGAGCAAAGCTTTGGGGGTAACCGTCTTGAGGATATTAGCCTTCTTTATCGGCAGGCTTCGCTGCCGGTTATAAGAGTACAGGACAATTACAGGGCTAGTGTAAGGATCGTATTAAACTCTAGCAGTACCACACAGCCGAGATTAGTACATACGACGACTGGCTTGTTAGATTAGCATCGTACCTTGCTGTTAACAGGGCGATGGGATATAGTACATTATGATATATATGTCTCTAAAAGACTGAGTAACACTTTTTGGAAATGCAAATTAAATGATGAAGATACTTAAAGAGACAAATGACTTAGCATGTTTTAAAATCAGTTTTGAATGTACTTTCACTTTAATTATATCTCGGTCGCCAGTTTTTCCAAGTTTTTATTGTATAGCAGTACGAAATATGGCTAATTTTACCTAAATCGTTTAGTAACTCGCTCTGTATAGAAGATACGTGTTCACTTTCTTCTGAAAAAGTGTGTGATTTTAATAGATGCAAATGTTTGTAGAACACTATTTTTCCCTAAATCACATAGTTTTGAAGCTACAGTGAAAAACCCGATTTGTGGGGGTCCGTCAGAAAAGATGCCTAATATCTCAAAAACTGTGATACTTAGAGGAATAATGTTTTCAGCAAAAAGCTTCATATTAAGATTATCTAAAACTTTCTAGAACATACTATAGCTCTATATCATCAAATTAGAAAGTTAAATTTTGCAGCGCCACCTGTGTTTGAGTTCCGAACTAATACTAAGCACCAGTTGTTGCGTCTATTGATATACCGAAATTCTTCCGAAGACGCCATATTGAAAAAAGCACTATGAAAAGAGTTATTAAAAAGGTTCACGAATCCGAGCAATCAAACCACTGTGCGTTGTTGAGAAACGTGGCCTGGTAAAGAGCGGGTCAGTCGCACATTCATGAAATTCTAAATTTCGAAATTCTGGTACGCAACAGATTGGTTGCACGTGAGCCAAAAACTTCATTTGTGCACACGTGATGGCAATGAGTAAAAATGTGCCAACTACTTGAAATAAATGTTATCCTTGCGAAGCCATAGCTTTTTCAGTATATTTTCTTCCCGTGTTAAAAATCCCTGACTTCAAATGAAATTCCCTGACATTCACTGACTTTTCCAGGTTGAAACGAATTTCCCTGACATTTCCAGGTTTTCCCTGATTTTCCAGGTAATCGACACCCTGTAATACGTACTAGTACTTCATAAACTTTGTACATTATAGCAAAAATTAGACTGCAAAAATGAAATACTGCGGAAAAATAATGTCCCAAATTTATGTGCATGCATAAATTTGGGACATTATTTTTCCGCAGTATTCATTTTTCTTGAATAGTAGGGGTATAGATTACCGGGTAATAAGCGCTTGATTAACTGTTATTCAACAGAAATGTTTGTTGGATATATCTGGCATCTGCTTACGACCTTTTGAAAAGTTGGTGCCGAACTTATTATATACCAAGCAATGTCTTTATGTAAAGAGCATTTTACGTGACAAAGCGACATGCTGACTGGCTGATATCGATGTTGCGCTTTCCCTGTGCTGTGCTGGTACTTTGACAATCCGCAGATGCCCCACGGGAAAGCAAATCAGAGCTGCCACAAATACAGATATTTGTGCATACATAAATTTGGGACCCATCAATTCTTTCAGTTGCTGTGATTTCTGGCGCTACTAATGTTCCTGAATTTTAAAGTAGTCCATAAACTATTTATGTTTTTTAAAAGAATGGGTGAATGACCAATTGGTTAAAACCACATTAAATAGCAATAAGCAATTATTTAAAAGATTAGATTGAGAAAATTAAATACTCCGGAGAAAACGGTAGGGTCCCAAATTTATGCATGCACAAATATCTGTATTTCTGGCAGCTGTGAAGCAAAATCAATATCAGCAATGTTGTTATGGTTCGTAAAATGGTCAATTCGGCTGATATTCCAATACCAATATCAGCGACACGGCTGACATTGGTATTGATATTAGTGATGTCCGAAATTTTTAATTATTCGATTGCCGATTAATCGATCGAGTAGGCACTGGTCGATTAGTTCAGTATTCGTGCTAGTAGTAGTGTTCGACATCGGAACGAAAATTGAGGTCCGGGTTCCGGTCCGGTAAAAATCGGCACGAATTTTCTTATTCCGACTTTATTCCGGTCCGATTTGGCTCTGTTCCGGTTCCGGAACCTAAACAGAGCCAAATCAGACCGGATCATTAGTCTTTATAGTCGGAATAACAAAGTTCGTGCCACCTTTTAACCGGACCGGACCGGAACCCGGACTTCAATTTTCGTTCCGATGTCGAACACTAGCTAGTAGTATTCGACTATAAATATTCGAATATTTCGTTAAATTATTCGATTAATCTTACGATTATGAACGATTAATGGGGATTATTCTCATTTTTTTAATCTTATTTAAACTATTCGATTAATGAATTACTCGTGCCGGCAGTATTCGATTACAAATTATTCGATTATTCCATGCTGTAATCGATTAATCGAGAAATTACCGGACATCACTAAATGTAGAAATTGAATTTACACTCAAGTCGCTTTTTACGCGAAGGATACGTCCCGCGTAAATCAAAACCGCGCAAATTCCGAAAACCGCGTAAATTCTGAAAACCGCGTCAATTCCGAAAACCGCGTAAATTCCGCGAAAAAAAACCCGTAAAAAAACAAAATTTCGCGTAAAAAACCTGTGGATTTCAACACTACGTGTAAAAATAGACGTTTTGAGCACATCCGCGTAAATTCAGAAAACCGCCTAAATTCCGAAAACCGCCTAAATTCCGAAAACCGCGTAAATTCCGAAAACCGCGTAAAAAACCGCGTAAAAAGACCGCGTAAATTCCGAAAACCGCGTAAATTCCGAAAACCGCGTGAAAATAGTCGCGTAAAAAGCGACTTCAGTGTATATAAATTGCATTTTTTCATACCGCAGTAATTTGTATTGATTATTTTGAATTAATAATAATGCCTGTATTTAAAAGTGTTTAAAAAAATTAAAATGGCTTTCAGCTTCCTGTTAAATGAATAGCCTCACTTTCCGAGCGTACTTTTTTTTGCGTATTTGCTCTGTTTGATCTGCACAGAAATCTGCTGGCGCAAACATTTTCGGGCCGAATGTATTTGATAATCTCACGAATTTCATGCTGTTTTGCAAACAGTGTACTGGCCCCACAAAATATGTCAAAATTTATTTGATTTTGTAACACGGGTAACGTCTCAGATCGAATTTTTGACATCAAATTTGACAAACAGTGTACTGGGCAAGACAAATATGTCTGTCAAATACCAAAATTTGCCCAAATTCTGACAGGAAGAAAATTTGACGATAAAGCAAACAGTGTACTGGTACCTTTAGTTGTTGTTGTAGAACTTTCAAGCATACGTAAGCAAATAAACATTGTCGAAAACTGTACCCATTAGCCGCCATTAAGCGCACGAAAAGGTGGATATGCATACAATTATTGTTCATATTTTCTAGTAAATTATCCATGTTAACAGAAACAGAATGTAGCCTTTCGATCCTGAAATGAACGTTTACATGCTGACTATTTATTTACTAGATTTACTAGAATAATGTTTCACATATGTAGTATTATATACGTGGTAGTGCCTAATTTTAGAGGGTCCTCAATTTAGTCGTCAATTTAGACTAATTTAGGAAATTAGTCGTCATCGATTCTGCCAATTTCAAAAGCAGTTTTTTTGTTTGAAACAAAAATTCTGTTCATGAAAATATATTCGCTGTGTTCAGATTGGCAAGAAGAAGGCAGTATTTATATTTTTACAACCAGACCCAATAGTTGGGGTCCAAAAACTGCTTCCGTAATTGGGCTCTCCGACGAAAAGTTAATGACTGCTAATTTCCCGTTAAACAAATCATGTTCGAAAAACAGGTCTATAAAGTGATTTCCTCATTATTCATAATCTTTTTAACTTTTCACTATTGATTTAATAATGTCCTGATTTATTCCAGTGTCATTTCCTTTGCAAAACTTCCTTTCTGCACGATTTTTCCTGTACCAAATTCGATTTTGACAGCAGTTCAAATAATAAACATTGTGAGCTTTTTTGATAAGTTTCAAGCAAAGAAACCGGCGAACAGCGCAAAATGGTTCGAAAACAAATTTAATTTGATTGGTATATTACACTGTTTTACAAACCGCCAAATTTTATTGGAAAAGCTCGGCGACATTTTGAAAAATAAAATTTGTTCGAATATTTGGTTGGGTCAGTACACGGGTTTTCAAATTTATTTGATGAAATAGATCAAATATTGGATGATTCAGCAAACAGTGTACTGGTACCTTTAGTGTTGTTGCTTATCGACCAATTCCCATTTGTTTTTTTATACCAGAGTTAGGAAGCATGACCAATCGTTGGATATGTACAACTCTTTTTGACATGATAGGCTCATTGCTATGAACGGATGTTCTGCTAAGGCAGGTGATCTATATATATAAAAATGAAATGCTGTTCGTGTGTCCGGTATAGACTCGCAAACCGCTCGACGGATTTTGATGAAACTTGGCATATACATTGCGTTTGACGTGAGGAATGTTGTTAGCATGGTATGAGACCCCTCCCCCCACTAGAAGGGGGGGCTCCCATACAAATGGAACACAAATTTCTTCATAACTCGGGAAATAATCAAGCAAATGCAACCAAATTTGGCATGTGAAGGTTTTAGGAGGCAGAAATCTTTCGTATGGTAAATTAAAACCCCTCATTTCTCTAAGAGGGGGGGCTCTCATACAAATGAAACACAAATTTCCTCATAACTCAAGAACTAATCAACCAAATGCAACCATATTTGGCATGTGAAGGTTTTAGGAGGCAGAAATCTTTCCTATGATAAATTGAAACTCCTCATTCCTCTAAGAGGGGGGGCTCTCATACAAATGAAACATAAATTTCCTCATAACTCGAGAACTAATCAACCAAATGCAACCATATTTGGCATGTGAAGGTTTTAGAAGGAAGAAATCTTTCCTATGGTGAATTGAAACCCCTCATTCCTCTAAGAGGGGGGGCTCTCATACAAATAAGGGGGGGGGGATTCCATACAAATGAAACACAAATTTCTGCGTAACTCGGGCAAATTTGGCATGTAAAGGTATTTGGAGGCAGAATTTTTTTCTATGGTAGATTGAGACCCCTTCTTCCTCTAAGAGGGAGGCTCTCATACAAATAAAACACAAATTTCCTCATAGCTCGACTTTTAATCAAGCAAATGAAACCAAGTTTGGCATGTGGGGGTTACTGGAGGCAGATTTTTTTTCTATGCCGGATTGAGACTCCTCTCCCCTCTGGAAGGGTGGACTCCCATACAAGTAAAACACAAATTTCTGCATAGCTCGAGAACTAATCAAGCGAATGAAAACAAATGTGGCATGTGAGTGTTTTTGGAGGCAAGTTTTTTTCTATTTTTTCTATTAGTGATCCCTTCCCCCTCTGGAAGGGAGAGGGCTCTTATACAAACTAAACAGAAATTTTTGCATAATTCAAAAAGTATCGAACTCGGGAAATTTTGGATTCTTCCATAAAACATTAGTCAATAACAATACCACCAAAACTACATATAGTAACTCTAGATGATTTAGGGCGAGACGAACGCAGGCCGCGAATGTGGCCGACCATAATAACATATAGAATATATTTGGAAGAAAATTGTTAATAGTAAATCGGTGAAGCCTTGATAATGAGTCAAATTAAATAAAAGTGAGAAAATATAATACTTATTTTAAAAACAAAATTCAAGAGAAAATACATTGTTGAAATGAAAATAAAAAGAAAAAAATGTTGAGATTACTCTAGGTCGATGGTTTCTGATCAGTTTGCAACTGATTTCAAACGAACTGCACTAATATTTTATTGCGATTCTGCCAACATTACCATTTTAAGGGGGCATAGTACTTTTTGCACCATATTTTTTGCCTTATTTCAAATATTTTTTTCTCGATAACGCGAAAAGCGAATCGATTCGGGTTTTTTGCATTCTAAACATTGCACTTTATACTAATATTTACAATTTTGTTTGCATATGTGAACCTCTTCCCCTCTCCCCTACGGCTCCTTGAACATGATCATTCGAAAAAACATGATTTGCCGTACCATGGATTGGCGCTGGGGGGCTTATCCGAATTGAAAAGTTCCAAAACGACATGAAAGTATATTAAATTATCTCGTGTTTGACCCATCCTTTTTTTTAAATTCGAACGCACAACAAAATGGCGGACATTCAAACATAAAAGTAAGGTTTTTAGTCGAAAAAATTGAGTTTAAACATTTCTAAAAAATACAAAAATTGTAATGTCGAAAAAAGGATGGGTCAAACACTAGATAATTTTGTTGGCTTTGAAACAAAAAAAGAATCATGAGAATTGCTAGAGCCGTTCTTGAGATATTTATGGTACCGATTTTCAAAACCTGGTTTCGAGAAAAACGACGTTGAAGTTTTTATTCGCTGTGTAATCGCTCCAGACATGCGCGGTGCAAATAGCTGTAACTTTGCCAATTTTTGGAACTCATCGAAATGACTTGAAGCACATATGGTCAAAATGTTAATCTTTCGAAATAATCAATAAAAAAATTTCGATTTTTTTAAGTTGAAAAAGTACTATGCCCCCTTAAGGGTTGGTAATAAAACCCAAATTGTTACGTGGGATTAGAAATTCGCGGTATGATTTAGGAATATTTTGGTTTGTCAGTAAGAAAGTTTTTGGTTGCAAGATTACAATTGAACAATTCTTCAGCATTATGCATCTATCCCTTCTTAGAATGGCGTAGCAACGCGCGCCGGGTCCTCTAGTCTATATATATAAAAATGAAATGCTGTTCGTGTGTCCGGTATAGACTCGCAAACCGCTCGACGGATTTTGATGAAACTTGGCATACATATTGCGTATGATGTGAGGAATGTTGTTAGCATGGTTTGAGACCCCTCCCCCTCTAGAAGGGGGGGGGGGCTCTCATACAAATGAAACACAAATTTCTGCATAACTTGGGAAATAATCAAGCAAATGCAACCAAATGCGGCATGTGAAGGTTTTTGGAGGCAGAAATTTTTTCTATGGTATATTGAGACCCCTCTTTCGTCTAAGAAGGGGGGGTCTCATACAAATAAAACTCAAATTTCGTCATAACTCGACTATTAATCAAGCAAATGAAACCTAATTTGGAATGTGGGGGTTTCTAGAGGCAGGATTTTTTTCTGCGGTGGTTTGAGACCCCTCCTTTCTCTAGAAGGGGGGAAGAGGGATTCCATACAAATGAAACATACATTTCTGCATAACTCGGGAAATATTCAAGCAAATGGAACCAAATTTGGCATGTAAAGGTGTTTGGAGGCAGAAATTTTTTCTATGGTAGATTGAGATCCTTTCTTCCTCTAAGAGGGGGGGGGGGGACTCTCATACAAATAAAACACAAATTTCCTCATAGCTCGACTTTTAATCAAGCAAATGAAACCAAGTTTGGCATGTGGGGGTTACAGGAGGCAGATTTTTTTTCTGTGCCGGATTGACGCTCCTCTCCCCTCTGGAAGGGGGGCTCCCACACAAGTGAAACACAAATTTCTGTATAGCTCGAGAACTAATCAAGCGAATGAAAACAAATGTGGCATGTGAGGGTTTTTGGAGGCAAGTTTTTTTCTATGGTAATTTGTGATCCCTTCCCCCTCTGGAAGGGGGGAGGGCTGTTATACAAATTAAACAGAAATTTTTGCGTAATTCAAAAAGTGTCGAACTCGGGAAATTTTGGATTCTTCTATAAAACATTAGTCAATAACAATACCACCAAAAACTACATATAGTAACACTAGATGATACAGGGCGAGACGGCAGCAGGCCGCGAGTTTTGCCGTCCATAATAACATATAGAATAAATTTGGAACAAAATTGTTAATAGTAAATCGGTGAAGCCTTGATAGTGAGTCAAATAAAATAAAAGTAAGAAAATATAATACTTATTTTAAAAACAAAATTCAAAAGAAAATATATTGTTGAAATAAAAATATAAAGAAAAAAATGTTGAGATTACTCTAAGTCTATGGTTTCTGACCAGTTTGCAACTGATTTCAAACGAACTGCACTAATATTTTATTGCGATTTTGCCAACATTACCGTTTTAAGGGTTGGTAATAAAACCCAAATTATACGGGGGATTAGAAATTCGCGATATGATTTGGGAATATTTTGGTTTGTCAGAAAGAAAGCTTTTGGTTGCAAGATTACAATAAAGCAATTCTTCAGCATTATGCATCTATCCCTTTTTAGAATGGCGTAGCAACGCGCGCCGGGTCCTCTAGTAGTACCATATATTCATATTCATATTCATATTCACATTCATATTTTTTATGTCTCGCAATTTAATGTAATAACTTAAATTGTGTATTTGAAGGTAAGACTATAATGAGAATCAGTATGAGTAAAGATTAATACTAAAAAATTTATCTAGAATTTATAACGTTTTATAGAGATTCGTCTATCCCGCCAAAGGCGTGCGTCAAAGGGTTAAATTGTATCAATATAAAGGGTTGCAAAACACACCCAAATTGCTCTAACTTTTGAACCGTCGGGTAAAACCAATTGAAAATTTGCATAGAGAAAGTTCAAAAGGCATTGTTTATACTGTGCGAGTCTTTTTATCAGGTGCGCATAGATATGAAAAATGCCGTCGAAAGAACAGCTCGTTTGCGAAAACATTCTGCACAAGTAGGTACAGTGTGCGTGACGAATTTTTGCAGTAAATGACATGTTTCAGAAAATTAACACTAGTTAGTAATACGTGCGAGGAATGTTTTGTGGTTTATTTTCTTTCGTAACATATGGCAATTGTAATATATTTCATTCAAAAAAACTGCCTTTCTTTTCAATGACTGTTGATAGACGCTTCCGGAAACTACCGCATGCACGTATTACCATGTTTCGATCCATAGACATCACCTTAATGATCTTAGCTTTGAGCGATCTAAGCGTGGTGTGAGGCGTCCTTCTATTGGTATCTCGCTCGACGACGCCCCACACAAAATAATTCAAAGGATTAATATCGGGAGTGGTAGGGGGTAAATTTCCTTCTCCCAAAATTCCGGAACGTTTTCAGCAAGCCATTTTTATGTTTTGTTGGCATTATGAGCAGGTGCTCGGTCTTGTTGGAAGATTAAATGACGCCCAGCAGCAACCTCCTTCATCCACGGGACAACATCTTTCAGAACCTTCAGGTATCGACTATTACCTTTAGTCCTTGTTCAAAGAAATAAGGAAGCATTACATCTCCCTCGCTGGAGATTACGCCTAGAACCATCACATGGGTGGGAAACATTGTTGACATATGACGATAGGAACCTGACTTCGAGCTGGTGCAAGCCACCAGTCATTCTTTCGGTTCACCTTTTGATCCTGTTTAAAGTTTTTTTCGTCAGAGAAAAAGATGACAGAATCACTATGATGGCTTCAACCGACTCGAATGTATTTTAGCTTTCTCCAAACGTCGTGATTTGGTCACAGCATTCATAAATTGACCTCTGCGTAGCGCATACGACTTATAACCAAGGTTTTTGGCCATTATTCGCCGGATTGAGATGTCCGAACACCCGATTACCCGAGAAATGGACCTCATTGACCTCGCTGGATTCTTTTTAATCATTCTTTCCACTCTTTTGACCCTGTTCCGTTCAGCGGTAATGGCACTTGTATGCCTTCTGGGTAGGTATCTAGGATAGCTTATCACTTTCCCAAGCCTTCTTTATATCGGCTTTCCGACACTTTTACCGATTGAACAATCTCCATTACGCTTGCTCCGGCGTGCAATAAAACGTTCCGACATCTTTCAGTTTTCTCAACTCTGTTTTTTAACATGTTATATCCAACAGTATATAGGCTATTCAGTGCTGCCAGATATATCTGAACATTGTTTAGCAAGCATGAGAAATAGCTATTTGAAAATTACTGCAAAAATTCGTCACCCTGTACATCGAAAACCGCACCCTGTACATCGAAAATCAGAATCTGTCACATCGTGCCATCGGTAAAAATTTGGGAATCCCAAATTCTACCTACTGTAAAGAATAAGTTTGATCTTTCAGAGATCCTCCGAAACTAGAAAATGTCGAACTTTCCCAAGAAATTCTTGATTTGGCAAGTAATTTATTCATGTGGAAAGGCTTCATGCACAAATTACGTAACGCTCAGAGGGGAGGGGGGGGGGGGAGGACAAGCTAGCGTTACTTTTTGTTACGTAGGGGAGAGGGGGAGTCTTGAGAAGAGTTACGTAACAAATTTTTTCAAATTGAAAAAATACGGAATTATTTTTTGCTGAATAAATCTGAGCAACTGAAAACCGTTTGGCCCAACATGCAACATGGGGTGATGCCTAATTGCTGTTTCAGCTGTGTAACTCTATTTTAGCCTTGATTTCCACTTGAACTCAGATGTGTTCGATGCGTTTCTTGAGTTTGCAAAACTAAAAAAAATTAAACGGATTGTGCGATTTTCATTCAATGATAGGGGGAGGGAGGTTTAGTTAACGTTACGTAATTTAAAGGGGGGGGGGGGCTATGCCAAGCGTTACTTATTGTTACATATTAATTAATTAATTTTGTATGTTGCAATTTTACCGTGGAAACCCTTGAGCATGATTCAGACATAGGAAATTTTTATCAATCACTGATAAACGACAAAATCATTTCCAAACCGATGTTTTATAATATTAACGCGTCATATGAGCTAGGTTGTTAGACATTACATACCTATATTTGTTCTCTATAATTTTAACATAATTTAAAAAATATTCAACAAATGAACCATTAAATAAATATTATATTACATTGCATTACTAAAAACAGCGCTGTGAGACAAATTGACTGCAATTGAAAGCAATCAGTAGACTGTACAACTGCTTAAAATAAATTTTTAGGCCAAAAAATCTACAACATAATGTTGTTTTTGTTCGAAATGATGCAGTTCACTGGAAAATAAACGCTGGAACCACTAAAACATCAAGCGAAAATGTTTTCATTGTATAATAACGTAACTTCTCGATGCTCGTTCTAGACCGTTCATTTTTGGCTGATATAATTACTGTATAGAACATCTCCTATGTTGAATTATGCTACATACGGTCAGTACACTGAAACAAAACGAAACCTGTTCATTCGAAACCTGCTGGAGTCTGATAGCTTGGAGGAAACCGATATGATGCTATTATTTTCGACATAGTGAGGCAATAATGTTGAATTGGAGATCGTAATTGTTGGTATATTCAATTGTTTTTCTCTAACAACTTACTTACTTTGGTGGCTTGCCGTCCTAAGACAAAGCCTGTTGAACAAAGTTCACCGCTCTCCAATTCCTCGGACACCGAGTACTATCCGTCAGATCTCGCTCCACCTGGTCTAACCATCTTGCTCGCTGCGCTCCTGGTCGTCTTATTCCTACCGGATTTGAGGCGGATACAATTTTTGCAGGGTAGTTGTCCGGCATTCTTGCAACATGCCCTGCCCATCGTATCCGACCAGCTTTAGCCACCTTCTGGATACTGGGTTCGTCAAAGAACTGTGCGAGTTCATGGTTCATCCTCCGCCTCCATACTCCGTTCTTCTGTACGCCGCCAAAGATCGTTCGCTCATCGCTCGAAAACTCCGAGCACTCGCAGGTCCTCCTCGAGCATTGTCCATGTTTCATGCCCGTAGAGAACAACCGGTCTAATAAGCGTCTTGTACAGGGTGCACTTTGTACGGGGACTTTGTCTGCTCGACCGCAATTGCTTGTGAAGCCCATAGTAAGCACGACTTCCGCTAATAATACGCTTCCGAATCTCACGGCTGGTATCATTGTCCGCCGTTACAAGTGAGCCAAGGTAGACAAATTCATCGACTACTTCAAACTCATCGCCGTCGATCAATATACTACTGCCCAAGCTGTGTCGTTCGGCCTCGGTTCCGCTGGCCAGCATGTACTTTGTTTTAGACGTATTTACCTTTAACCCAATCTTTTCTGCTTCGCGCTTTAGTCTGTTCAGCCACCGCCACAGGTGTTCTGCCGATAATATCCATGTCATCGGCAAAGCAGACGAATTGACTAGATTCGTTGAATATCGTGCCCCGCGTGTTGATATCCGCTCGGTTCATAATACCTTGTAGCGCTATGTTGAACAGCAGGCATGAAAGACCATCACCTTGACGAAGCCCTCTGTGTGATTCGAATGAACTTGACAATCCACCCGAAATCCGAACTCAGCACTGTGTACCATCCATCGTAGATTTAATCAGTTTGATGAGTTTCCTGGGGAAGCTGTTCTCGTCCATAATTTTCCATAGCTCTTTCCAGTCGATGGTATCATATGCTGCTTTGAAGTCAATGAATAAATGATGCGTGGGAACTCTGTATTCACGGCCCTTTTGGAGGATTTGCCGCAGTGTAAATATTTGATCCGTTGTAGACCGACCTTCAATGAAGCCGGCTTGATAAGTTCCCACAAATCTATTCGCAATTGATGATAGACGGCGAAAAATGATTTGGGACAGCATTTTATAGGCGGCATTAAGAACGGTGATCGCTCGATAGTTCTCACAGTCCAACTTGTCGCCCTTTTTATAGATCGGACAGATAACCCCATCTTTTCACTCCTCCGGTAGCTGTTCCGTATCCCAAATTCTAGCAATTAGTCGGTGCAGACAAACGGCCAGCTTTTCTCGTTCCATTTTAATAAGCTCCGCTCCGATGCCATCTTTTCCAGCTGACTTGTTGTTCTTTCGCTGCATGATGGCCTCCTTAACTTCGCCTATCGTTGGGGCTGGCACTTCTTCCCCGTTTGTTGCACCGTCGAAATCGCTTTCCCCGCCGTCATGGTTCTGCGCCTGGGCGCCATTCAGGTGTTCGTCGAAGTGCTGCTTCCACTTTCACTTGTAGAACTTTCGCGTTTCCTGAGAACGATGCAGCCGCTCCAACTCTACATATTTCTGCTCTTCCAGGTAGCGCTTTTTCTCCCGAAAGATTTGGTTTCGCTGCATATTCTGTTTGTGTCTTTCCACGTTCTGCCGTGTGGCACTGCGCATCTTGGCCGCCCGCGCAGCGTTCTCTTCATCCATCACCCTCCTACATTCATCGTCAAACCAATCGTTCCGCTGATTCCGGGCCACATGCCCGATGGAGCTCTCCGCTACACTGCCGATAGCTGTTTCGATAGTGTTCCAACAGTCTTCGAGAGGGGCTTCCTCCAGGGGCTTCCTTTCGAGTGAATGCACGTAGTTTGCGGCGACGTCTGGCTGCTTCAGCCGCGCGAGATCTAACCGAGGCTGGCGTCGGTACCGAATGTTGTTCACAACGGAGAGTCTTGGGCGCATCTTAACCTTCACTAGCTAGTGGTCCGAGTCAACGTTAGCGCTTCGATAGGATCTGACGTCGATAATGTCTGAGAAGTGCCGACTCTCGATCAAAACGTGGTCAATCTGTGATTCTGTCTGATTTGGTGACCTCCAGGTGTACTTGTGGTGGATTCTGTGCTGGAAAAAGGTACTACGTACGGCCATATTCTTGGAGGCGGCAAAGTCGATAAGTTTTAGGCCCATTTCATTGGTCCGCTCGTGTGCACTGAACCTTCCAATCACCGGTTTGTATTCATCCTCCTGGCTGACCTGAGCATTGAAATCCCCGATGACGATCTTGATATCATGTTTTGGCCAGTGGTCGTATTCACCTCCAACTGCGCGTAGAATTCATCCTTGTCGTCATCGGTACTTCTGAGGTGAGGGCTGTGCACGTTGATGATGCTTATATTGGAGAATCGGCCCTTGATTCTCAACCTGCACATTCGAGGATTGATTGGCCACCACCCAGTCACCCGTTTCCGCATCTCGCCCATCACTATGAAAGCTGTACCCAGCTCGTGTGTGTGTGTTTCTCTAACAAATAATTATCAACTTTATGTATACATTGTTAATACTGACGATTGAAATACGCATGAATATTGCATGAAAATTGTAAATTATATATGATAGCATTTTTTTGTTCCTAAAAGCAAAGCATATAGGTGCTACATTCCATTTTTTTTTTAACTTAACCCTTTGAAGCGATTTGAAAATTAACAATTAAGTGTTGGTAACTTTTTATGGGTTATTTTTGCAAATGATGACCGAAAGTTCATTTTTCCGTACACTGTTTAGAGGAAAAGAGCTTACGTAATTGCTAAAAGCTTTAAAGATAGCTGCTTTCACTGAAAAAAATAAAATTGAAGCAGTTTAGCAAATAATTCCCTCGCCGATGCACACTGGTTCAGGGGGTTTTCGTAAAAATGCGGAAAATCATTACCACACAATACAGCATTTGTTGGTTATTATTAAGTTTTCATAAGTGATGAAATAAATATATGTAGATAAAAAATATAAAGGAAGAGAAAGATGTAGCAGGTTAATATATCGTAGACGATCACCAGAATTCGTTGCTACTGAATGAATCAACAGTTAGCTATTCTTTAGCAACAGCATTCAACGAGTCATTCCTTCTTACATGAAAGCCGTGAAGAAATCGTACAAGTACTAGCTCCGCAATTATCCTGTGGGCTGCGGAATTTGTCAAATACATGCAGAAGGTCAAGTTCTGAAAATGGAATGTAGCACTAAGGCTTTGTAAATGAATTTTTGTCAAATGACTTTATGATTTTTACAGAGTAACCACAAGGTCTAAGGAAAACGAAAGCAGATAGATTTTTTTGCGGAACTAATCCAGCTTTTGTTTCATTGTTGTAAACTAACGTTATTGGCCAAATTCAACATTTCATTTGGTTTCAGTTATTCTGTTTAATTATTGATCTACAATATGGAATCGGTTCAGTTTGGGTAAAAAACTATGAGTTAAATAACTATACTGTGACGACTAATCAATGTTGCTTTCGTAAATATTTTATTAAAGTGAGCCGACACAAGCCATTAATGTTAATTGAAATATTGAAATAAATAAATAATGCCAACAGAGGCATGACATTGATTATTATATAGCATTTAATTCCTAGAGTCAAGGCAGTTGAAATTATACTAGCAAGTTTATTTCGTTCGTAGCACATGACGAATTATCCTTATCATTGCTTTCCGTGTTAATGTTTCCCAGATATGCTGTACACAGTAATAGTTGTAATGTTAGCCAATGTAATTGGATAAACCGCATGACAACGTCATAACCAGCTGCACCTATTCAGTTTAGCTATGGTACTGAGTATGACAAGGGTTCTAGCAACAGACGTAAGACTAATGACCCGGAGTTATTGCTCTGTTCGCTGGATATCTGCATAGCTAACTACCGTGTGAGGGTGGGATTGTAAATGGAGAACAAAAACACGAGTAATTATTGTGCCTATTATGGTCGCACTGATGATGATGTTGACTGTAATGCAGATGAAAAACCGACCTATTGTAAAATTGAAATGTTTGGTTGCAGCAGTTGGCATGCTATACGGTTGGAATGATCTGTTGTATACGTGCAAAACGTAAACAAACAAATTCACACGTGCGAAAACGAGCAACCAATATATGCTTGCTTAATTTTGAACACATGGTTTAGGTATAAAAATAACACAAACAGTTATTGCCTATTACTGTCGTTTCAAGCAGTCAGCATAACTGAAATGAGTAAGGACAAACTAGTAGCCCTATATCTTTTCAATAGCACAATACGCCTGTTTTTTGTATGGTCTAATCATAGTGTGGAAATTATTAGGTGCCACGTGCCAACATAACTGATTGACTAAAATACGTTTCAGTGACACAACACGGATTAACTGCAGTTGAATATTCAGAGCAAAGAATCGGGAATCAAAAACCGAGCAACAACAGCACGTACTAATCAGCTTTTAAATACCGTGGAGCCCCGTTAATTTGAATGATTACTCATGCAAACTAACGGGTTCATTTTTAATTTGAAGAACTGGCAACCCTAAATAAACTGAAACTTGTATAAGCTGGTTGCCCTGCCCTTTGTTATCCATATCCAAATATCGACTTTGACCAGTATCTCGTCGTTTGCAAGATTCGCGCAAGATTGACGAACGCGGCGAAGGCTCGCACTGAATGGACGCTACGTATAAACATTCACCGGTTGACGGCAGATGGAGTTGCGGTGGAATCTACCAAAAAGTTTGATAAACGAAACGCAGAACAGCAGGAAGAAAGGGAAGGATATATAAGTGGACTCTGGAGGTACCTCCAGGCTGCGATATCAGATCTACGGATTTTTGTGCATGCTTAAATTTGGGACCCACTCTTTTACTCGAGATCAGTGAAACTATCCTGTCTTGTCTAAACATGTACATAATATGAAGATTATATGAAGTATTCTTTGTCTGAAGTCTGCTGCTCGATTCTAAACTCACAGAAAATGAGAAAATTGAAGGGTCCCAAATTTAAGCAAGCACTAAAATCCGTAGATCTGACAACGCTGCCTCCAGGGTGCCATTGAAATGTCTGCGATAGAGATGATAGGCACGACGTATAGAAGACAGCGTAATAGCGGGTACGACACCGAATGCCAGAGAGTGGTAGATGAAAGGAACCAGACGCAGGAGTCGCATGCTCACTGCGGCTACACGTCAGAACAGAGAAAAATATAGAGAAACTAGAGCTGCGGGAGAAGATCCCACCGTCTAAAAAACGCGGGTACGAGGAGCACGTGCTCGCCGGCGCAGAGGAAGAATTCGTCAGCAACGACACACGGAGTATCTACAAAATGGTGAGACGCAGAAATGTTGCCATGCCTGTAATGTGCGACGATAGTGCTGGCAACCTGCTTACTGACAAAATGGTGGTAGCAGCACTTTCAGACGCTGTTACACACGAAGAATAGCAAGAACAGGATCAGAATTGTGAGCGATGTCCAAGCTGTGGAGCCACCAACACCGTAGGAGGTTAAGAATAGTGAGTTGAAAAACGGGAAGGTTGCTGGGAAGGACGATATCTTGGCCGAACTTCTAAAAGCGAGGAGCGAGCGGCTGTGCGAAGCAATCCAGCGTGTCATTGTCAGGATCTGGGAGGAAGAACGGAGGATTTAAAAAAAACATCGACTCGAATGTAAAAACTATCGAGGCATTACATTGCTCAATTCTGCCTATCAGATGCTCTCCCGCATCCTGTTCTGTAGACAAGCCGTAAGCGGACTACTTCTTCGGCGAATGTCAAGCTAGCTTTCGCGAGCATCGCTCCACGACGGGTCAGATGTTTACTTTGCGTCAGTTATTAGACAAGTTCCAGGAGAACTTGCAGACTCATTTGCGTAAGAATAGCGGGTGAACCCTCAGCCGATTTCGTGACGTCGGATGGATTGAAGCAAGGGTATTCTCACTAATCACTAATTTGCTATTCAACATTGATTTGGAAGTTGCAATACAAAGAGCAAATGTGGAAAGAAATGGTACTATTACATGCTTCTTGTTTTGCGGATGACGTCCCGGTGGCCCTTTACGGACAAGAATCTTGGATGCTAAAGGAAGCTGATCAACGAATGCTTGGGAGTTTTGAGGGTAAAATTCTGCAATCTATACTTGGTCTCAAGTGGAAAATGGAGTGTGGCGTAGACACATGGGCTACGAGCTGCATCAAGTATACAAATATGCTGATATAGTAAACGTAGTATAATGTGGTAGACTGCGCCGTGCTGGACACGTGGCCACAATGCCCTACGAAAGAGTAGCCAAAACTCTTTTCAGTAGAGAACCAGGAAGAGGCGGGGACTTCGGGGCAGACCCCGCACGCCATGGGTGTGCGCTGTTGAGGACGATGCACATTCAGCTAGTGTTCGACGGGATTGGAGAACGGCAGTCCTGGAGTGACAGTACAAAGCACTGGAAGACCATAATTCGTTCGGCGCAGGATCGATAATGGATTGTCGCCACTAAAGTAAGTAAGTAAGACCATGAATTCGGAAGTACAAAAGGAAAGGCCTCTACAAGCTGACTTTACCTTTCGTTACCATGACGATCCATTTACGTTCTGAGGGGCCACCCATATACCACGTGGACAGCTTAGAGGGGGTGGCCCAGGCGACGAAAACGGAGTAGCGATTGAAAATTAGGAACATGGAACTGGCGGTTTCGAAGTTTCCTCGGAAGTACTCAGGTGCTTTCTAAAGAAGTGAAGAGCCGCAAGTTCGACATCGTAGCGCTGCAGGAGGTATGCTGGAAGAAACGGTGGTACGTACGTATAGAGATGTTCATACCATCTGCCAGAGTTGCGGCAATACACACGAGCTGGGTACAGCTTTTATAGTGATGGGCGAGATGCAGAAGCGGGTGATCGGGTGGTGGCCGATCAACCCGCTAATGTGCAGATTAAGAATCAAGGGCCGATTCTTTAATATTAGCATAATTAACGTGCACAGCCCTCACCTCGGAAGTACTGATGATGACAAAGACAAATTCTACGCGCAGTTGGAGCGTGAATACGACCGCTGCTCAAGACATGATGTCAAAATTATCATCGGGTACTGTAATGCTCAGGTTGGTCAGGAGGAGGAATTCAAACCGTTGATTGGACGGTTCGGCGCACACCCGCAAACGAACGAAAACGGCCTAAGACTTGTCGACTTCGCCGCCTTCAACAACATGGCCATACGTAGTACCTTCTTCCAGCATAACCTCTGCCATCGGTACATCTGGAGATCACCCAACCAGACAGAATCACAAATCGACCACGTTCTGATAGATGGTCGGCACTTTTCAGACATTATCGACGTCAGAACCTATCCGGGCCTTAACATCGATTCGGATCGCTACCTAGTGATGGTAAGGATACGTCAAAAAATATCTGTTGCGAACAATATACGATACCAGCGCTCGCCACGTTATAATCTAGCGCAACTAAAGCAACCGGATGTCGCCAAAAACTACGCGTTATTTCTCGAAACCGCGCTGTCGGAAGGGGGTAAGCTGGATGAAGCCACTCTTGAGGACTGTTGGAATGCCGTGAAAACAGCCATTAACAGCGTAGCGGAGAACGTCCTAGGCCGTGTGGCACCGGATCAACGTAACGAATGGTTTGATCAGGAATGCAAGCAGATATTGACTGAGAAGAACGTAGCGCGGGTACAAGTGCTGCGTAGAGCCACTCGTCAGAATGTTAAGCGATACAAACAGAAGCGGAGGCAGCAAACCCGACTCTCCAAGGAGAAGAAGCGCCACCAAGAGGAGAAGGAATGCGAAGAACTCGAACAGCTTTCACGACACAAGAAAGTTCTATCAGAGATTCAACGGATTTCGCAAAGGCTATGTGCCGCGGGCCGAAATGTGCAGAGATAAAGATGAAGGTATCTTGACTGACGACCGTGTGGTGATCGAAAGGTGGAAGAAGCACTACGATGAACACCTGAATGGCGTGCAGGCGGAAGACCATGATAGCGAAGGAAATGACTACATTGGTGTAGCAAGCCACGAAGATTTGCCACCCCCATAGATAAGGGAAGTTAAAGAAGCCATCTAGCGGCTGAAGAGCAACAAAGCAGTGGGAAAGGATGGCATTGGAGCGGAACTTATTCAAATGGGCCCGAACAAGTTGGCCGGTTGTCTGCATCTACTAATTGTCAAGATTTGGGATACGGAACGACTACCGGAGGAGTGGAAAGACGGGGTTAACTGCTCTATCTACAAGAAGGTGATAAGCTGGATTGTGAGAACTACCGAGCGATCACTATTCCGAATGCCGTCTACAAATTGCTGTCCCCTTTACGCTACGTTGCAAATAAACGATATGATAGCGTAAACTGACAAGAGCTATGGAAAATTTTAGACGAAAACGACTTTCCGGGTAAGCTTACTAGACTTATTATGGCAACGATGGATGGGATCCAGTGCTGGCGGGCGGGACCGAGCGCGACAGGATCCGCTACCTGTCAGTACCGTGGTAATCGACGGGGATGAGTTCGAGGTAGTCGACAAGTTCGTATATCTTGGCTCACTGGCAATAGAGGACAACAATACCAGCCATGAGATTGAAAGACGTATTACCAGCGGAAGTCGGACCTACTACGGACTCCACAAACACTTGCGGTCGAACAATCTGAGCCCCCGTACAAAGTGCACACTGTACAAAACGCTAATTAGACCGGTTGTCCACTACGGGCACTAAACGTGGACATTGCTAGAAGAGGACCTACGAGCACTCGAGGTTTTCGAACGGCTCGTGCTGAGAACCATCTTTG
Source organism: Sabethes cyaneus (assembly GCF_943734655.1). Lineage (NCBI taxonomy): Eukaryota > Metazoa > Arthropoda > Insecta > Diptera > Culicidae > Sabethes > Sabethes cyaneus. The sequence continues at coordinate 102,877,623 of NC_071353.1, read as the reverse complement.
GCGGAGTGCAAGAGAACGGTGTATGGAGACGAAGAATGAACCACGAACTTCCTCGTCTATACGGCGAACCAAGTATTCAGAAAGTGGTTGAAGCTGGACGGATACGTTGGGCAGGACATGTTGCTAGAATGCCGGACAACTATCCTGCAAAAATGGTCTTCGCATCGAATCCGGTAGGAACAAGACGGAGAGGGGCACAACAAGCGAGGTGGCAAGACCAGGTGGAGCAAGATCTGGCGAGCAGGGATAGTGCCCGCGGAACTGGAGACCAGCTGCCATGGACCGAAATAGATGGAGAAATTATACTGCGCAGGCCTAGTCGTAAGACGTTAGGCCAATTAAGTAAGTAAAGTAGAAACTTAAGCAGAAAACGACGGGAGCAATCACCAGCGACATTAGTCAGATCAAGCTGACCGATGAGCGGTATCAACAGTAAAGTGAGAGGATTTCTTCTAAGTAATGATGAATGATCTGTTTCAGTTTTGTTTTTATGACCATTCTATCACCATTAGAAATTGTATCGAATGAAAGAATTCGAAAAAATACACGTATTAGAAAGTGTCCCATTTCAAAATGTTCTGAGCTTTATTTGTTTAGCCCTATTTTCTATAAAAATAAGATTAGGATTATTTGTAATCAGGTTCACGAATCGAGAGCTGTTGTTGACACTGCTCTGCCAACACTAGAAATGAAATTATAGCGATTCCAATATGAGGAAGGCAAAATGTAAAGCAAACAATACTCCTTAAGCATAATAAAACTTTTCTTATTCACTTACCTTGGACTGCTGGTTTATAGCACCGCCTATGTTTGAACAAGTGCGGTGACCTGCTCTCCGCTGTTCGTAGACACTCGCAACGAATGTCAATCTTCGTTCTTAGATAAACAAGCGGCAGTAGTGCAGCGCTGAACGGTTTTAGTATCAGCAATCAAACGCAATCAAAACACTTCACGATTTTAGTTTTTTAGTAAGCTTTCTCACACGCGAACTACAAGCAGCTAACAATTCAAACTCAGCTGATCACACTTCATAAACTGTCAACCTTTTCCACTTGCTTTCCAATTTTCATTCAAAAGCATACAAAAGTCTTATCTGCATTTGCTTTACTGGGATCGTATGTTCACTTTTGGTATTGATTTTGGCAAATTGCGACCATGGAATGCCTTTCAACGGGGAATGTTTGCAGAAGAGGGTCACCTATATGGATTTGCAAGCACAAACATAGGTAGTTTATTGTATAAGCAAATTTATTGTTTGTTTGTCGTTCATTTGTTTGTCTTGGAAAAAGTGGATTACATGAGTAACATAAGAGCATGTTGAATATTTAAAACATGGTATGAATATAATAGTGCAGCTGTTATGAAGTTTTTGAACTTAAGAATGTGCAATTTGAAAAAAATATGAGAAAACAATTAAACGACATTATTGAAAAATATCTCGTGAATATGGAGAATTGAATATTAAACTTTTCATGCTACTTCGTGTACACTTTTGACATATCACTGTTGCTTTACTAAACACACATGTTTTCTAAAAGTAGTTAGTTACTGACGATATAGCGTGTTGTAGCAATGAACACAAGCAAGCAACCAATATTTCCGAACAGAGCAAAGGAAAGGCGAAGTGGAAAACTTTTCCAATTCGACTGAGATTTTGTCGCGTGTTTTCTTTAATCTTCCGTGACTTTTTGTTTTTCTTTCCTTTTTCTTCAAACGACTGGTATAAACCTTAGTAGTAGCTCGAGACTAGTAGCAAGCCTCAATTTCCACTTAGGCAAATCAAATATTTTTCTCGTAAAAATGTTTGTTCTTGCTATTGATTGTGCTTTTTATTTCGCTAGGATATACACAGAGGATTGCTCCGTATCGAACCTACACATTCACGTATTTTGCTGAACTAAACGATCAATTAGCTGCTGAGATGTTTTCTCGCGGGGGTACAGCAATTCTTCACTTTTCGCTTCTTTCGAGGTGCTCCTCTGCGTCGTACGGCTGCCGTTGTTTGTATACCCGCAAGCTGCATCCAATACACGATTTTTAGCTGCTGTCACTGTGTTGAAATACTAGATACTAGCATTTACGTACTTTCTGGCAATGTGCATTTCACTATCACGCTTGGGGTTTTAGCAGCTCCTTCGGGATCAGTATCAAACACAAACGTTTTATTAGTTTTGGTTAGTTGTTGATTGCATGCGTATTGAAAGAGAGAAAAAAGAAAAAAATCAATAAGCAATGATTTATACGTAACCTTGTTACGGTAATAATAACCATGTTGTGCTGAAAACAAGAAATATTTAGCAAAATCGGTGGCAACCACAAACAAACAAGTGTTTTAATAATCAATGTTAACAAGCAATACTCTTCGTCAAATCAATTTGATAGCTTTCTTCGTATACATTTAGGTCTAATATGTCTATTTCGTGATACGATACTGTGTGGAGAGTAGAACAGTGTCATATTAATATTATCAATTTCTTATTCAAGCTTTTCTGATACTTTTAATCACAGCCTGTTCATGAGAAATAAACAAAAAAAGATGAAAACTTTTCTTAAATTAAAGTTTAGGATGGGGTTTCTATTAGTTGCCAATATGTTTAAATCGAGATGGATTGACAACCAAATTTGTTTGAAATTTTTTTTCACCAATATTTAGCGGTTGATTTATAGGTTCAAAAGGCAATTCGTAGCAGTCTTTGGTTATACGGTTTCCGAGAGATTCGGTATCAGTTTTGCGGGGGCGTGGCTGTGGGGTGTGAATTGAGCAAGTGAGAGTTACTTTTTGCTGAATTAGCATACCTACGGGTGAAAATATGCCTGTTGCGAACGGAGTGCTTTGAGCATCTTGCCCCTACTGAGCTGTGGGGCTCTGCTGGTACGATCAATCTTTGTTGTCCCTTGCGTCACGTGAAAGTTCTGTCACGAGATATGAATGTTTTGTCCCATTCCCCTTTTGGAGATTACACCAAATTTGTTCTGGTGCGGGTGACGTAGTGATTCTCACATAGATCAGTGTGAATGTTGTAGTGATCCTCACAGGGTTCATTATGATTTTCATAATCTATATCATTGTTCAAGATATATGAGTTCTGCAATGCACCGGTTGCGGATAGCGAATAGCCTCCAGATATGGAGATTAGGTGCAAATATAATAAGCACCCCCGGATAAGCAGCAGGAGCTCGTTAGGGCCGAGAGATGCGTAGTGGGCTCTACAAGTCTCCCCTAACGGCCTCTTGAAGGCTAGTAGAAACCGCCATAAGCACCTTAGCTCGGTGCGTTTGTTCTCCAGGAAGAGTGGCCCAAACAGCGTTTGTACTCCAGAGAAGCGGCTGAGTTTCGAAATGCTGTGTCTCCCAGCTACACCTAAGATGCAGCCCTGTCTGCGAGGCTAGGTAGTGCAGTTCTGGTAAGGCGGCCTACTGCACAACTAACAAACACCCCAGAAAAATGAAATTTTAGGAAAACAGGATTGGACAAACGGTATAAGACACGGCAATGTTTAATGGACTCTGATTGGAAACTCGGTACTTGGAACGTCAGAACCTTGTTGGAACAAGATGGCAGCCCTCCAAGAAGTAAGATGACGAGGCTCAGGAGAACAGGAATTCCGGGCGGGGTAAGAGCAGAGGCAGGCGTTGGGTTTAGGGTACTGGGCAAGCAGAAGAAACGAGTCATTCGATGAAAGCCGGTGAGTGACTGTATCTGCCTGTTGAGGATCAAGGGCAAGTTCTTCAACTATAGCTTGATCAGTACATACGCTCCAATGAACGACAAACCCGATGGTATGAAGGAATCGTTTTATGAATACCTTGGGCCCAGATGCCGCTGAACATCCCACTATGGGCCAGAAATTGAAATTTCGGGACAAAAATATTTGCGGTTAAACGGCGTGTCTCAGCTCGATGTAGTCTTCGGCAACTTTTTGAATGAAAAAATGATGCATCTTTTGAAGGGGTCGTCCAATATTTACGTGTTACTTTAACAACAATTTAAGTAATAACTTTTTGAGTAAATTTTTTTTCACCTTTTTGGTTTCAGAATATTAAAGATAAACCAATTTCAAGTATTTTTTCTGAAGATATCAAGCTTCTACCTTTTACCCATTTTCAGCAATAGACCTTTGTTTATAAACGACACCTCCAATCGCATTTCTTCTTGTAACATGTTTATTTCAACAGACAGCTCAATGTGATGTTTTAGACAACATTTTGCACATTAAAGAGGAATATTTTTGCTGGAGACTGTTTCGTTTTTTCTGCATTAATTAATAAGATATAACTATTTTTACGCTAAAAACCGTTTGATGAAAAATGTGTATTTTTTCAAGGGTGGTGTCTTCGGAGAAGTAAAATAATAAAATAAAGCGCATCTTTCTGCACTATTAGGGTGACCATGAATTCACCTATTAGGGTGATACAAACTTTTATTTTCTTAAATAATTTTTAAAAAAAGTTTTTTTCTCCAAAAGTTGCAGAAAATACTAAAATAAGCAACTTTGCTGAATAAAGTAACTATCTATCTCTTACCGGTTACGAAATATAATGATGTGTTAAAAAAGAGCATTTGAAAATCAATTACACTCAATAACTTTGCACACGATTATTTTATTACGAATGTTCTACAAAGTTATTTAGTATGTTGAAATACATATTTTCACAATACAATACAATACAGATTGTTTGACGCTAGGACGCATATTTATTAAGTTATAAAATGTATGAAAAAAAATCCGTACTATTCCCAGGTATTCCCAGGTATTCTCTGAAATACACATTTGGGCAGATAGCTTTAATAATTCCCTACAAATTGGTATACAAACTAATTGCAGATACTTGCAGATGGCTAAGATATTCGGATTTTTCATCAGACGGGTTTTAACCTTAAATCAGTTATATCTTATTAATTAATGCATATAAAGCAAAACAGTCTTCGGCAAAAATATTGCTCTTTTATGTGCAAAATATTTTCTAGAACATCACATTGAGCTGTCTGTTGAAATAAACATGTTACAAGAAGAAATGTGATTTGAGGGGTCGTTTATAAACAAAGGTCTATTGCTGAAAATGGGTAAAAGGTAGAAGTTTGACATCTTCACAAAAATTACTTGAAATTGGTTTATCTTTAATATTTTGAAACCAAAAAGGTAAAAAAAAGTTTACTCAAAAAGCTATTTCTTAAATTGTTGTTCAAGTAACGCTTAAATATTGGACGACCCTTTCAAAATATGCATCAATTTTTTATTCAAAAAGTTGCCGAAGACCACTTTGAGCTGAGACATGCTGTTTAACCGCAAATATTTTTGTCCTGAAATTTTACCGACTCGATTGTAGTAACTATCGGGGCATAACACTTCTAAATTCTAAATTTCTATATCCCTTCCATATTCTGTTATACAGATTGAGACCGTTATCAGAATCCTTTGTTGGCGATTACCAGTGTGGGTATCCCTGACAAATTTCGAGAATAGAACTTGCGGACTCACCATCTGTTTGTGGATTTTAAGACAGCGTACGATTCAGTGAAAAAAATTAATTATGGCAGATAATGCTCGAACACGGCTTTCCGACCAAGCTAATAAAACTGTGTCGTAAAACGCCAAATCAAAATCAAGCGTCAGAAAAGTTGGTGAAATATGCATTTGTGACGTTAGATGGATAGAAACAAGGCGATGCACTCTCTATCCTACTATTTAATATAGCACTTAAAGGGGGGATACGAAGAGCAGGCGTACAAAGGAATGGAATCATCATCACTAAATCGCACATGCTCCTAGGCTTTGCGGATGACATCGACATAGAGCTATTATAGGGGCATTTGTGCCTTTCAAAAGAGAATCTGCGAGAATCGGACTGTTCATCAACACGAAGTACATAGTTGCTGGCAGAGAGCGTGTAAGACTGAATGATGTAGGATCTGAGGTGGAAACAGATGGGGAACGGTACGAGCTTGTCGACGAATTCACATATCTGGGAACTCTGATAACATGCGACAATGATGTCACTCAAGATGGGAAGAGACGTGTTGCTACTGCAAATAGGGCTTTCTACGCAATCCGTAGCCAGTTAAAATCACGAAGCTTGCGGACGCGTACAAAATTAGCTATGTGGCCCTCTACGGTCATGAGTCATGGTCACAGAAGTTCGAGAATTCGCAAATTGAATATATACACCAAGCATCGACAAGCAATTTTATCACCAAGTATTGACCAAAATGAATGAAAATATGAATATCGTATGCAAAGCAAAAGTGCGAAATAATACCTTCTGGTGCTTCTAAAGCCACTAACACTACTTTAAACTATTCTCTATTGACGGTAATACTATTTAGGACACTTTCTGGCATTCCCGGGTATTTTGTATCCATTAAATCGGCCGCGTTCAAAGTTCAACATTCAATTTTTGAACGAACTTGCGATGCTCATGATGAGCTATACTCGTGATAAAGTCAAATGCCGATAAATGCATCATCGGCAGCAGAAGCGAATAATATATGTTCATGAGGGGCGTTCATCGTTTCAAATGTTCATTTTTTCCTGAATTCTCCAACCACTGGTCATGGACCTTGAGAGAAGCAGATCGGCGTATGCTTGGTGTATTTGAACAAAAAATTTACGGTCAATACATGCCGGCAAGATGGAAAACGGCGAATGGCGTAGACGCATAAACCAACAGTTGTACGAGGTGTATAAACATGATGACTTTGTGAAGCTGATCAGACGCCGGCGGTTACAGTGGGCTGGACATGTAGCCCGAATGCCAGGAGAAAGGCCAACGAAAATAGTGTTCAGCAGAGAATCTGGGCGAGGTCGTCGGTTTCGAGGTAGGCGACGCACTCGTTGGAAGCGTGCGATCGAGGAAGATGCACGCGCAGCACCAGTGCAGGGTGACTGGAGACTGGCAGCCCAAAACCAAGAATCCTGGAAATCATTAATATGGCACGGGAGGGTAAGGCTTGTTCGCGACAAAATCTGGACACCTCAATTTTGCAATAAAACAAATTTGCTAGAAGTTTAATCCATGAAACAATTTCAATATAATTTCATGTGTGCATCGTTAATAATTATCAAACAAATTAACATTACTTATTTGGTCTGCATGAAAAATTGGCGAACTTTGGAGTTTACCCTTGCCATGAGGGTCAGTGCAAACCAATTTAGCTGCGTTTGTCCAAGATTTTCGAAATGTATCTATAGTTGTTGCTTATTGTTTGTGCCGGGGCCCTCTCTCTTCACCAAAGCCCAATACCGCTCAATGGGACGTAACTCTGGACAGTTAGGTGGATTCGCCTCCTTCGGTACAATAAGGACTCCATTAGCATCATACCATTCCAAAACATCTTTGGCGTAGTGACAGGATGCCAAATCAGGCCAAAATAGCGAGGGTACATCATGGCTGTGCAGGAACGGTAACAATCGTTTCTGCAGGCATTTTTCACGGTGTATTTCCTTGTTAACCGTTCCCGTAGTGATGCAACTTTTGCTTGCTCGAACACAGATGCATATGGCCTGCCATACTAAATACTTTTTGGGGAACTTGGCTTACTTCTTTGTCCTAAAATGCTCTGCAACGCCATTCCGTTTTATGGCAGTGTAAAAAGACATACCAGGAAGCTGTTTAAAGTCTTCTAGGACATACGTTTCATCGTCCATTATAACGCATGAAAACTTCGTTAAATATTCGCGATAAAGCTTACGAGCGCGTGGTTTGGCCGTCGTATTTTGCTTATCATTACGGTTTGGCACAGTCCTCACCTTGAAAGACTTCATGCCTTGTCGTTGCTTAGAAGTGTACACGAATGTTGGCGATTTATTTTACGAGCAATGGTACGTACAAAAAGATCTGGGTTACTCCGTAATATGTGTTTTACCTTCGCATCCTTGTGGTGGTTGCTCAGATACGTTTTTGTTCCACTACCCTTCTTCCTAGCTGTTGTCAAGCGAATATCGAACGATTTTAAAACACTGTGAACAGTGCTTGGAGGAAATCCAAGTTTTTTGGCAAGTTTTCTTAACGAGAGATCCGGATTTTCATTGCGACCGCACACAATTGCTTTTCGCACCTGCTCTTCTTCTGACGCCATTTTACGCTGAGCGCTTGTAATATAAACAAGTGTTATATTTTCAGAAAGAACAGACATACGTCTACCACTCTGCAAAACATTTCACTCATTGTTAATGTATTTCTAAAGCTGTGTGTGTTCGGGGGTGTCCAAATTTTGTCACGAACAAGCCTTAGTTTCGACCCATTAAGTGATGGTGTCTATTCTATTGATCGGCCTATGGCCTAGTTCTAGTCGAAGAACAGGTGGTTTTGACGTTCTTTGAATAAAAAATAGTAGATTACCGCCATCCGGGGTGAGATTGTGCCACGGGGGTGAGATTGTGCCAAAAACCAAAAATGTTTATTTGTGAAAATTTATTATATCTATAGAAACTTGTGACCCAAATTCAAAATTATGATGAACATAACATATTTATTCATAGCTTATAATGAAACCCAGATGATATTAGCAAACTATTTAGCCTAAACAGGGTTTCAAAGTTCGCGATCAAAAATACTCGGAAATAACGCTTGTAAAAAATGTCCCGCGTAAACCGACCCAAACAAGAAATCGCATCAACTTGAAATTTTGAAGGTATATAAACTAATCATTTACAATGTATTGAAAGGTTATTATGCGTTGGGTAAGTTTTGATTACGAAAATAATATTTTTCGAAACTTTGTACTTTTCGAGCTTCACGGGGGTGAGATTGTGCCAAGCCATAATGATCGATTCAATTTGTGGATTTCACATACACAACAAAAATACGTCAGTATACACCAGTATACTCACATTCTTCACTCTTGTGCACAATATTTTGACAGATTAGATTGCATCATCCATTTTGGAGCAAACAGCATCATAGGTCTGCTAAATAATTTAAACTAATTTTACTTTTTCTCTGGAAATTTCAGATACTTTGAATAAACACTCTAATATAAGACGAATATATTATAGCGTGTATAAACTGCTAGTTTTAAGGAGGGGGAGGGGCGTGGGATAGGCCACATGTTCTGCGGCCGCGGGTTCTCGAACGAAGTAATGATTACTTTTGTTAAATGATCAAATAGGTGTGCCCCCTTAGGGTACACCCCTTCATATATATCCCCCTTGTTAACCCTAGAAACGCTACTGGCTATATAAAGGCTGTCCATTGACTACGAACTCATTTTTAGTTATTTCAGACCTCTCCGGGTTATTTTCGTTCATACTTTTTGTATGATGTGTTGTTTTTGGTCGACCCACTGCCCGTAATAGTCCACTTAGTTCATGGACGGCCCCATATGAACTACTTTATACTGATATTTATGTGTATTGTTTATAAACATGCTAATGTTTACTGTTTAGGTTTTTTGCCTTAGTTTATGTTTTTGGCACAATGTCACCCCCTAGAAGGGGTGAGATTGTGCCAAAGTTCATGCACTTCTAGTAAAACTAGGTTTCATTGTAACTAAACCATCTCTACGGTAGTTGTTAGTTGAACAATTTAGTATATATTGACAGGTTTAAAATCAACTTAGTTCCTAAATTGTGTGTATACTGAGCTAAAGAACAAAAACATATGCTTTTTTGGCACAATCTCGCCCCGGATGACGGTACTTACAGTCGTGAGAAAATAGTTATAACATATTAAAATTGTATGTCGGCAAAGTATTTTTATTGGTGAAAGAAAAGACTGAATTTCGAAACTTGCTGAAAAGACCCTCCCGTACCCTATATACGCTGATATAGATTGTTAGCCATTAAAGTGAAGTAACTAACATTGTTAAGGGGGTCCTGTAGCCGCAAGGTTACCGAGTCTGCCTTGACAAGCGAGTGGTCATGGGTTCGAATCTTAGTAGAATCAGGCCGTTCCGATGTTAAGTGACTTTAGCATGGGTTTATTCTCAGGCCCCTCCACATCCTTCCTGCTGCATTCAGCATTTACTAACAATGAAAGCCTCTTGCCAGGGCAAGTTATAAGTGGTACTTGCTTGAGGTATTATAAGTGGTACTTGCTTGAGGTGCGAATGAAGCCTCTTGTTCAAGGGCAAATTATAGCTTGTTCCGCATCCTGGTTCTAGGAACGAGATTGGTAATGCATAAGTAGTAAGGAACACATACATACACACATACACACCCTCACTCTGTGCTGAACTCTGCTTTACCGACCATATGAAGCCTTTAGCCGGGTCTGGTTATAAGAATGATACTTGCTCGAGGTGCGAATGAAGCCTCTTGTCCAAGGACCTGGCTCTAGCGCTAAGTTGGTTGAAAAGTAGTAAAAAGCGTAGAGGGAAAACGGGGTGGAAACACACCGACACTTTAAGCACGGATAATAAGCAGTTCGCTCACTCTATAGCGATACTGCAATAACAACGAAGTGCGGAACAACACCCGGATAACATCACAATAGATCAAAATGCTGGTCGTAGTGATAATATCCACACACAAAAAAAAACTAACATTGTTGGTTTTGCTTACAATTTTCTGTCTGAATGTTTGAATGTTTGTGCATATACTCTGCTATTCAAATAGTTAGAGTTGCACAAATAAATCTTCAACACAAATGGGCAGCAAATTTATATTTATGCGAAAAACTTTTCAATGGCTCTGTCAGCATCGCATTGGTCTAGAAGCCATATTTTTGCAACGGGTATTTTCATTTGACGGACATTGGAACCCAGAATTTTGACAAATAAGTGCATGCCTTATTTCTGAGTTGACTATTTGAGATATTTATCACAGTAGACTTCCGTATTTTCAGTCGATTATAAAGTGCCATTGAAAACTAACGCATTGCACTTTTGAAGTTTGAATTTAGAATTCACTTTCTCTCATCAATGTAAATAACATCCATTGCTAAACCGATATCTGAATCTAGATTATTTTTACAGACAGCAGCACACATGGTCAGTAAATCAATCTGGGCTTCAGTATTACATTTTCGCAGAATGTTGCAAAACCATTCACTTGTGCTGAAACACGTTTCGAATCTAAAACGTTATCATTTAATTTCATACATGGAACAGGTGTTTCGAGAAAACATTTTTCATCGGTAGTTCCGTATCCTTGCCACAAATAGATGGGCTCGATTCGACCATTTTTGACCAGTTTTTGGACGGCACGTATCGGCCAGCTTAGGGTGCTCATATGTCGCATGTAATGTACATATTGGGCTGCATATTTTCCATTGCATAGCATAAGTTTTCAAGCATTGAGAGAGGTTTACTGAATTCAATGCTTAGTCCAATGAAATGATTAATGTGAAGAACATTTAGCTGGGCCTTTCTAGCACTGTTATGGCTAAGCGGGGTGTAACGAACGATTGGATTCGGTCTGATAGGGCGTCATGAGTTCCAGCCTGGTTTGAGGTTCAAAACGGCAGAACGACCAATCAGCCAGCACATTTTATGCTCTTCGGGTGGGAATGCTGGTTATGGCAGTGCGCAGTGGCCTGTGTTTGTGGTGCCTGAGAAAAAATATGGATTCTATTTGCGAAATACACGATTCAACCAGAGCCGCTTGGTATCATGAAAACGGGATCGGATCATGTAGTAGGAATGACCGAAAGTGGGTGATTTATTCGTTGGGAGTGCAAGTTGAATGAGATATATTTTCTACGAGTGTACTTACACGTTTGCGGTGGTGAAATTAGAGAATTTACTTGTTCCCGAGGAAAACTACAGAATTGATTTCCGAGAAATATTTACGAACATGTTTTGCTCTAGGAAACTGTGTTAGTTGAATTTTAGAAAAAATCACACAGTGATAAATTCGTCAGCATGGTGTTGACTTTTGTATACTCCGTTCATCATCGCAAGGTTTGCTCGACCAGCACGGAATCAGCTCTATAAATCAATTATAAATCATCTAACGGGTCAAATACTTATTACCGTGCGCTTCATACATCATTCCATATGCTTCAGTCAGCTTCAGTGGTACTTTTATCAAGTTGAAATCCATATTTAATGTTTGCTAGTGGCTGACGGCACACTGTCCGACGATGATTAAAACAAGTTGTTGTATTTCGATTTTATGTTTTATTTAAAAACATTTAATGTTCAATTAATCTCGTTTTTAGGATTTTACGCATGCTTGAAGACGTAGTTTTTCTTTAAAATTTCACTAAGAATATGCTTTGCTTTTTAAACAAAAAAGCTGCGCTATATTAGGTGATGCTACTACTTTGTACAGCAGAATACATTCATTTCCATTAACACTAACTGTTAGTTCGTCAGAGGTAATTGTCTTGCCGTCTGTGAATGCCGCCAGCTATGCATTTCTACTATCTTCTCGCCGGTAGTGATACTTGCTGTGCAAACGCTGTTCTCCATCGGAGGGGGTGAAAGAAAGTCTTGCAACAAAGCACCAAACAAAATAAGTGGTGTGAATAGCAACAATCTCCATCATATGGTTTGTTTGATGCCGGTGGGCTTTCACAGCACATTCGGTGCACACTGCCATCAGACTAAAACACTACAAGATAGGTTCGGGCTGTAATGATCTTTGTAGATTCTTCCGTTCTTCCTTTCCGCGTGGTATCGCTACCGTTTGGTGCCATCCGCTTTTTGTGTAGCAGCTGCAAACTAGGTCAAGATAGTAACGAGAGTGCAGTAAAACGCTTCTCAGGGGTATTTTGTATAATACCTCGGAAGACATTTTTGCATCCGTTTTCGTTTTAATTTCACTTGAAAAAACTCCCAGGTCAGGATAGGCGGGAAGGAAGCAAATTTGCAGAATGCTACTTCTAGCAAGTACACCGTAAGATTCGAGCAGCTACAAATGGATAAAAATTGATTGATTAGCAACAATAAAGTATTTGCTGAGGATTTCGATCTCATAAATAGTGTAAACATTCTTAACTTTTGAATGAACTTTATAAATGCAATTTTGGTTCTATTTATTTTTCAATCTGACATATTTCTGACCTTTTGCGGATGTTGTCCGAACATAAAACACTATTCTTTATGTGTCACCCGCCAAATATTTATCGGAGATCTTTATTTATTGCCTACCAGCTGACCCGGCAAACTTCGTATTGCCACGAATTAAAGTGTGCTGTTCTGTTCATAAATCGTGAATCTCGGATGACCTTTGTCACAATCTCGAGTTTGGCAAGTTTCTGAGGAGTTCAACTTTAGACAATTCATTTTGGCAGTTACGTAACTTTGAAAACATGGGTAGTTTAATATAAAAATTTTCAATCTTTCCTCACAGTAAGGTAGAAAACAACTCCCCTTATTGCCTAGCCAGAAAAAATAAAGCGGGTATCAATTTTCGTGAGATATAAAGAAGGACAACAACATAATATATTTTATAGTGATGCAGTAACTCAATGTCTTCACATTCAACTATAAATCATCTGCGGTAATAATGTTTCGCAAAATAAATTCTTCTTTCTTCTGATCCAGTGCCGATTCGCACTTTTACCCCACTAGCGGGGCAGAAGTACGAATACCGCGGGGCAAAAGTGCGAAACTCGAATCCATGAAATTAGCACAATAGTAGCTAACAATACCATATTATCTTCAATCTGCATTATGTTTCGGTAAGGAATATTCTCGATTTGCACCTTTCCTATTTTGCGCTGGTGTATTGCAGCCTCCGTTAGATCGAAACTTTTCCAAACGTTTGTTTTTTGTTTCATCAGCGGAAAAACATTGTTTTCCTTCAGCCAACATCTTTAGAGCACACAGTTTTCTGCAGATCTTCGATTTCTAGTATCTGTAATATAGTGCCTAAAGCTGTATATAATTAGCTATACATTTTTGCCTCGTCCATGAATCGCACTTTTGCCCCGTCCGTGAATCGCACTTTTACCCCGCTAGGTGCTTGACGAGGTTAGATTAAATTATAGGAAAGCGAAATATATTTTGTAAATTCTTTTCACTGTAATTTCAAAATAGATATGTGAGTGATGTAAAACGCTGGTACAAATTTTCAACAAGTGATATCCTCCTGTTGATATCGCATTTGCCGTATAACGAAAAATTACATCAGAACTGCCTTAAAAAAACATTTGCACATAACTCAGCAACTATGCTTCGTAAGCAACCAAAGTTTACGTTAGATTCAAGCTGTCAAAGTAGTCACTCATCCATGCCAATGTAGTCAATTTACTCGGAATCTGCACCGATAAATCGTTGAATCGCACTTTTACCCGCATCGCACTTTTACCCCTCCTTACTCTATACAAAAAAGACCCTCACATGCCAAATTTGGTTCCATTCGCTTGATTAGTTCATGAGTTATGCAGAAATTTGTGTTTCATTTGAATGGGAGCCCCCCTCCTTAAGTCTCAGTACACCAAAGAAAAAATTCCTACCTCCAAAAACCCTCACATGCTAAATTTGGTTTCATTTGCTTGATTAGCTCTCGAGTTATGAGCCATTTTGTATTTCATTTGACTGGGAGCCCCCCCTCCTAAAGAGGGGATAGATCTTTATTCACCATTGAAAAAATTCCTGCGTTTAAAAATCTTTACATGCCAATTTGGTTCAATTTGCTTGATTACTTTTCGAGTTATGCAGAAAATTTCTATTATTTCCTGGTCGATTTTTGAAAACTTCCTGGTTTTTGACTATAGCTTAAAATTAGCTACAAGAATGAATTTTGTGTTGAATATTATGCTGGAAAGTTTGTTTGCTTATCTATTCTCTTTTTCCTAAATATGAAAGAGTGAAGCTAGAAAGTTATGTTAGCTACACTGATAAGGCTTGAAACCACTCATTTCACCTTAATAAGTTACCTTAATCTAGTGCGACTAACTCATTTAATGAAAAATCTCGCACTCCCATTTAAAACTCCAGTCATTCTATAACTGGAATTTAAAGCTGTCTATTTAATTTTGAAAAATTCAGGACTGCGGAATGACGAAATGAATGACGCAAATTATTTCACAGACCCTTGCTCAGCAATGCAAGTTGTTTCATTTGGCTAGTTGGCTCAATTGGCAAGAGAAGCTAGCCGCATGTAGCTCCAAATACTGGAACTAATTGAGGTCCAATTGAGGTTCCCGCGGCCTTGATGATCTGGGACCGGATAAACCGAAATACCGGGTAAGGCTCGATGTGATTATATACAACGGACTGTCCTGCAGAAAAAAAACAAAATTCGTGTATACAACGGAAGATTGAACACAATCAAAATAACAGCTAAGAGTTATGGAAAATTTCAATCCAATCAAAGTATCAATCAATCAATCAAAGTATTGACTTGGTCAGTAAACCTCACGAAATAGTGCAACCGATCCGTAATAATATTAGATTCGATGGTTTCCGCCCAAACACTTTTGCAGAGTTGAAAGATATTTGTTTTTCGTTAGAGAGATCGACTGGTAGCGACAATGTCAACGCAAAAGTGATTCAAGATTGCTTTCATGTCATTGGACGCGACTTACTGGACCTTGTTAATGATTCGTTGCAAACAGGGCACGTGCCTAAAGTTTGGAAAGAATCAATTGTGATTCCTATTCCCAAAGTTAATGGGACGGATAAAGCCGACGAGTACCGTCCTATTAGCATATTGCACACATTAGAGAAAATTCTAGAACTTATTGTTAAAGGTTAGCTAATAAATTACTTAAATTGTAATCATTTGCTTTGAAAATTTGAATTCTGATTCCCTTGCTAACACACTTGGTGTACCGCAAGGGAGTGTATTAGGAACTTTTTTGTTTATTATTTATACCTATAACAATGGATTTCTGTCTGTCTGTCGATATGTACCTTATAGAATCGAAAACTACAAAACCGATCGGAGTGAAAATTTGGCATGTGATTGTTTTTGGAGGCAACAATTTTCTCTATAGTGAATTGTGATCCCTCCCCTTTTTAGGAAGGGAATTATGACCCCTCTCCCCTTTAAGAGGAGGGGCTTCCATACAAATGAAATACAAATTTTCTCTTATGTGGAGAACTAATCAAGCCAAATGGAACCAGATTTGGCATGTGCGGGTTTTAGGAGGCAAGATTTTTTTTTATGAATTAGAACTCCTCTCCTGT
Organism: Sabethes cyaneus; assembly: GCF_943734655.1. Lineage (NCBI taxonomy): Eukaryota > Metazoa > Arthropoda > Insecta > Diptera > Culicidae > Sabethes > Sabethes cyaneus. The sequence goes on along the minus strand of NC_071353.1, from coordinate 102,861,599 downwards.
TTAGGAGGGGGGGGGGGGCTCCCATACAAAAGAAATACAAATTTCCTCATAACTCGAGAACTAATCAAGCAAATGAAACCGAATTTGGCATGTGGGGATTTTCAGAGGCAAGAATTTTTTCTATGATGAATTAGGACCCTCCCCTGTTTAGGAGGGGGGGGGGATCCCATAAAAATGAAATTCAGATTTACTTATAACTCGAGAACTAATCAAGCAAACGGAACCAAATTTGGCATGTGGAGCATATTGGAGTCTGTTTTTTTATGATGGTGAATATGATATCGTATGATCGAGTGAATTTATTTTATGATGGTTAGAGACCTCTCATCCCTGTGGTAGGGGGATAAGAAATCTCATACAAATAAAACAGATTTTTTTGCGTAACTTAAAAACTAATCGAACTTTTCCATAAAGCATTAGTCAATAACAAGACTTTTTTTGAAACGGTTTTACAATTGATTGGGACGGTAGGGGAAAGAAATGAAATTTTTTTTGGTGAAGGTGGGGAACGAGTGGAAAAGTGAGGGGAAAGAGCGGAAACGACTACTTGTTAAGCGTAGCTACCAATACCCCCCATTACCATTAGTTAACAAGTGGAAATCACTCCTATTAATAATGATACAACACCTTGGCATGGCTTACAGTAAATAGGGGCCCGCCACAATAGATCAAATTACTGTTCGCAGTGGAGAATGTACATTGACATTGACAATGTCATCAAAAACTGGCGATAAAGAACACCAAATTTTTTGTTTGGAAGATCACAGAACTCTCTGTTGTACAAAGGAATGAACTATTTCAATTGGATGCCTAGACAAATGAAACGTGCAGCAACAATAGCGTAATTCAAAAGGCTTTGTATTTCACACATAAAACCTACTTTGTAGACACAATTCGATTTGTTTTGTATTGTTTAAGAAGATTATATATTTATTTATTTATTTTTTGTATTTGTCGGATATATTAAGTTATCATGTTCACTGATGATGATGGATTTAAAATAAATTGTTATGATTTTTAATTCAAAAAAATATGTAGAAAAGACTACACATGTTTGAGCCGCGCGCCCGGGAACAGACAGACAATCTGGAAATTGAATGATCAGGTTAAAGTCCTGAACAAAGGGTTTGGAGAAGAAGTTAGACAGGCTTGGGTTTGCTTGTGTACCTTGAAGCTCGTATACCATCGCTTTCCTGTGGAGGTTTACATTGAGCACCAAAGGACTGCAGAATCTTCCTCATAGTTTTAGATCGTTATCTAGAACTAATTCTGACGAGCTCGAGCTCTAAAACATTAGGTACGATTCCTAATCAAGTCCAGATAATTTTCGGGTTGGAAACGTTTTGGACGAGCCTTGGCCAGTTTACTGAAATGTTAATATTTGCTTGAAAGTTTAATATGTCTGTATTAGAGGCTAGCTCGTTTTTTACTTTTACCACTTGGCTACATTGTTACATTATAAATATCTTATATTTAGATAAACCGTTCATCATCATCATCATCGATCATCATCGATCATCATCATCATCATCATCATCATCATCATCATCATCATCATAAAAACGATCGTTGCCTGATTCCAACCACGGCGAAAAGCAGGATTGAGCTGTTAAGAAGTCGCAAACGGGACAACAGAGCATTCGAACCACGAGCAAAGCAAAATCATAAAAACACCTGGGGCGCACTAAGGCGTAGAGGAGTTCCTCATAAGCTAGTCTATATCATCGACGCTTCAGTATGAGGCGGTTTCGTACTAAGCGCTGCACGACGGCGTTCTGTCGGACGCTACGTGAGACAGGGTTACATACCTTCACCGCTAGTGGTCGTCATGGACGACATTTTGAATGGAACCATTGATAGTAACCCTTACCGAGGATAACCCTCCAACTCTTTGACAATCTGGAGCAACTAAATGACCTCGACCTGGTCGACATTCTCTTGCTCTGCCAATGGCAATATGAAATGCAGAGAAAGCTTGATGATCTCTGCGACAATTTCAAAGCAGCAGGTATTGTATAGTTAACACCCGAAAGACCAAGTCAGTGGAAGTGAGCATTAACAATCCCTCCAATTTCACAGTAGCGGTTGGGGAGGTGAAAGATTTTCAATATATTGGTAGCCAGACAACCCCAGACGTTGGTACCAAGACCAAGACCATTTTACCGACCCTAACACGAATTTTCACTTTAAACGTGAGATCCGTTCTGTTGTAACACCGTAACAACGGACACAACTGCAGATCTTTGTTAATCGTTGCCTGGATACATTATTCGGGCTTGGTGGTCTCTTGCATTTCCAATTCGAAACTCGATCGGATATCACCGGCGCCGCACAGAAACAGAGATTCGGAAGCGTAGTTGTAGGTGGAGGAGGACCTGACATATTTTGAGGAGAGAAGCGAATGAAATCTGCAGGAAGACACTCAACGGGAATCCGCAAGGAGAGCAGAAGCGGCAAACCTAGAGGATAATGGCGACCTAGACCGTTAATTTCAATCAACTGTAGTCAGAAAATTGATGCGAACCTTCATTGACAACAGGTGAAAGCTATGGCAGATGACCGTCGACAGTTGAGAAACCAGACTTTTTTGTTCTTCCGAATCAGCGGACATGGACGCATAAGTAATTAAGTCATTAGCAAGCATCTGATTTTTGACGTAGAACTACGTCTTTGATTTCTGTTAGGGAAGTGCGCCAAAAAAGTGATAAGTCGACTCATCCCAACAAGATTTTTTAGGACCGCGATAAAGCTAGTCCAACTTGATGTCCTGAAGGTTATAAAAAGGTGAGCGATCAACCCTATCTTTCACCCGATCGTATCCATATACTTAAAGAATTTATTCAAAACTGATGTGTTATATGAAAAAGGGGTTGACGGAATATTCATGCATGTGACGTGATGCAGCAATTTTCAAAGTGAGGAAGAATTAGCGACTGTCTGATCCGAAAATAGGTTTTTGGGTATTTAATTTGTTGCTTTTCAATTAGTTGCATGCAATTGTTAACATACTTTCGATTGTATTGCTGTCAAGTATGAAATAATTGATAAACACAGTGTATCTCCAGTTTCAACACTCTAATTCACGCAAAGATTTTCAATCTATCATCACCAATCATCAGAAAAAGTTTGATTGAAGCCTAATAAAACTCTTAGTGTAATTCCTCTAAGCTCAGTAAATGATAAAACTGATATACAGACCACGGGCATTTAGGAAATTTAAACTAGTGTTTTTGTATCAAATTTATAGGAATGTTTCAGAGCATCTATTGCAATACAAAAAATTAAAAATTTACGTGATAAACATTTGCAAAATGTCAGTGGCGACTCGCCCGCATGTTCAACATGTTCATAGGACAGGCAACAAAATTCAGCCCGACAAAATTATTTGCATCACTCGTTCATGATTTCGTTTGCACCGACGCATATGCAATACGAATTTAGTTTAGTTATGATGCTGATGAGCAAAACGTTCAACACGACGTTTGAGCGTTGCTTTAGAGATCTCAATGAACAAGACCAACACATTATTCCTGGCGCTGATTATTGCTACACCAGGAACAATGTGTTGATAGGAAGGGAATTTGAAAATACTGAAAAATCATTAACTGACACATATTGCTTGTGGTGTTCTGCAAAGTTATAAGCCTATTTGCCACCGTGTGCGTGCACCGCAGCAAGGTGGTTGTTCTTGAATTTGGTTCAAAAGGTAAATTGAACGAAAAGTTTTCGGTTCGTAGTTAAAATGCATAGACGAGTGTGCTGGTAAAGTAAACCGTTGTTATTTAAATAATATTTGTTTGATGCTTAAAATATAGTATTGATTTGTATTTTTCGCTGGTTGAACAGGTAAGCTACACCCCCACGAGTCGCCACTGCAAAATGTCAAGTTTTTTCGATTCGATTTCGTAATCCTACGAGAGCCACCGATTTCTGCCCCTATGTGCAGACCTTCATACTTTTTTATTACTAGTTATAGAAGGCCGCAGGAAAGTCTGTAAGAGTATACAGCTATGGTCCACATTTGGTGCCCAGTGAGAATATTTTGACTTGGCTCTTACGTTCAGCCTACGGCGTGTTAGATATGAATGTAGTAGCCTACAGAAAAGTGAGAATACTACCAGAACAAGCGGCGAATGTTCGGTGCTACATTTCGGTTTCTGAACTTGACCTTCTGCTTGTTTTCGGCAGACTTCGTAGCCAATTGTTGGTGTACATGATAATTGCGGGGCTAGTGCTATTATTTATTAACTCAAACAAACTCTTCCCGTCGTCATCAGAATAGCGCCGGGTGGCTCATGCTATTGCCACTTTCCAGCAGTCGTCTGCATTCAACTCGATTTCGGGTCGCTTGCCGTAAATAAGATATCTGGCAATTCAGAAGTCGTAAATCGTTTTCGACTCGGTCGAGCCAACATGCAAATTGGTCCCCTTGGTGCCGGTGAAATTGTTGAACAGAACCGTTTTCGTCGCCCGCCGCAGAGATTAGAATATACGATGACTGGCTCGTTCCTTAAGGCTAACTGCACTAATCCTAGTTGCGCAAATACAGTGACCATCCTAATCAAATACGGCTTTGTGGTCCTTGCAGATTGCATCAGTTTTGCCTTTTTACTATATTATTTCAAGAAATCAAAATATTGGTTACAAATAAATCAAATTCATAAGCACAAGAATAAACGCTAACAGCAGTATTAAATCAATGAGGTTGTACCAATATCGTTACATCTGTATATACCACATAGGTATTAAATAGCGCAGAAACATTATTGCTTTTATCAATTAGGAAAACAAAAGAAAACACACATACAGAATCATTCAGAATTCTTACATGTTCGAGCGCCTTTCTAGCTTGAACATGTAATAATATTTTGGGTAGATACTTGAGATTTCTACTCTGTTATATTACATGCAGGACCGCAACAAACCACTTGATGTTGTGATGCGATTGATGAAGTTCTGATTGCTTGATGTGAAGTGGATAGAACTGATGCGATTGAGACATATTTGTTCTATTTGTCACATCAATCTCAAACATTCTTTCGAGCGATTTAGAAACATCGACCGGATAAAAAACACTTAGGTAGCATTGAAAAGAAATTGTGGTTAGTGCACTCATTTTAATAATTGATTGATCGAGTCTGTACTGGATGCTCCCTTGAACGAAGGACATGCTATGCTTATTGCAAAGAATCGAATCGTTTCGTTTGTGTGGAATACAATTTTCATAATAAAGCAGTTTCTTTGTATATGTTAACACCAGATGAGTAAATCGACTAGCCATCTTTCTACATCGGCCGTGTGAGTAAATAATAAAGAGGAAATAAGAGATTGGAAAGAAATCATCCATCTATTTTTAGTCACTTCAGGCATTTTGAAAAATGAGAACATAAGAATATATGGATATGCGAAATGATTACAGACAACATGGATCAAATAATTAATATTTAGGTACCATAGAATAATCATCAGGACAGTCTGTTCTTCGGTTCACATGCAAACAAAACACAAATACAAACACAAAATTCATTTGCTAGCGCAGATGCACGAAATTACGATCGACAAAACATTAATTTGCAAACAAAAACCAAAATTCAGCACGCACAATAATAATTTATCGGTATTTTATATCATTCAAAATATCTGTGACAAATAACAACTTTTAATGTTTTCAGCACAAAAACTGCTTAGGTATAGGGGTGTAGTGCTCCAGGCAGACACTTCCACTAGGAGGAAATCATCCATATTTGGAAACATGCAATTTCGATTTCTTGTTGCAGAACAGAATACGAATCGACAATCTGATTTGGGTACCTTTCTTTAAAATAATCCAGTGTCACAGACTCCGAGTCAAACTCGCTGTAATCCGGCAGTGAATCTCCATCGAACGACGACTGTATTCCACTTAATCCCAGTTGCTTTTGATAGAAATCATCGCTTTTCGCAGTAAAAACTTTTGACATTTCACTTTTTTCTTAATGCACTCTATACTGGCTGATCGTAGCTTTCACTTAAAATGTGCTTCTGTACTTCCGAACTGTACACTTCAGATATAGGAATTATAATATTATAATTTTTGCAAGCAGCTTGATTATATTTTGAGTTAGATGCCTAAAATAAGCTTTTCTCACAGATGAGACGCAACTTTTACCTTAAAAAGCAAAAATAAACACCTTAGATAGGATCTACTGTGCAGCTAGAAGGAATAATTGATTTTCTCTTGGTCTCACTCTAACCAACGCCCGCGCACTTTATCGACACCGTCGGGTTTCCAATTTTTACACTATTTAGACTCTGGCATTCCTATATTTTGATTGTTTAAAAGGCTATAAATATGAATGCCCAAAACAAGAAGAAAATCACTTCAACCTATTTCACATGAAAGACTAACCAAAGCAAAGCGAGTTCAATTGGTTCAATTTCACGATTCCCAACCCAACAAACACCACGAACTTCACACGACTGATGCTCAACCAAAACTGACAGTGACGGTGACGGACGACAAGCGTTCGGTCTGTAAGCCCAGGGATGCCAGATGTGCAGCTAGGCTAGTATAGAACAATAAATTTTCTCGCGATTCTATTGTATTTTCTTGCGTGTAAAATTCGAGAAATAGACCAAATCAAGGTGACGTCATTTGGCAGATACTGGCGCTTAGTGTTGGGCACAATTTCGCTTGTTAGCGGCGCTAAATTCTGGTTAGCGAGTTAGCGTTTTCGCTAAATTTGGAATACGTTCACGAAACCGTTAGCTTCGCTAAAAATAAACCCTTGAAATCTTTAACCGCTAAATCGCTAAAGCTGCATGAAAATTGTGAAATCATTCAAACTTTACCTCGCCATTTTTGTATTGCGTTGGTCAGAAATAATGTCACAAATCAACAAGTTTGTATTATAGTTACTTAGAGTGACTATATACAGAGTGGCGACAAGTCATCCCAAATGTATGCAATGCGGGTTTTCCAAGGTTTTTCTTTCTTTTTCCTGCATACGCGTTGGATAGGTCGTCTGCTCGATTGGAATGACACTGACAGATAATTATCATTCCAATTTTGACATTGTCGCCACTCTGTATCCAGCTTTTTACGCGCTATAATGGCGGATGCTATGAATTGTGTTCGTAATATGCGAACAATCTTTTTGACAACTCTGCATCCATCAAAACTGGACACTCTTCTCCTGTACAGCAGTGTTGCTCTTTCTTTCGTTAACGTAAAAGAAGGAGAGCAATAGTTTTGTTTTCATTTCGCACATTTTTGCTCTCCTTCTTTGGCGTAAACGAAAGAAAGAGCACGGTAGTGTTGCAAGAGAAGAGTGCCACATTTGATGTATGCAGAGTTGTCAAAAAGATTGTTCGCATATTACGAACACAATTTATAGCGGCCACCATTATCCCGCGTAAAAAGCTGGATAAAAAGGGCGACAAGTTGGACTGTGAGAACTATCGAGCGATCACCGTTCTCAATGCCGCCTATAAAATGCTGTCCCAAATCATTTTCCGGCGTCTATCACCAATTGCGAATAGATTTGTGGGAACTTATCAAGCCGGCTTCATCGAAGGTCGGTCTACAACGGATCAAATATTTACACTGCGGCAAATCCTCCAAAAGGGCCGTGAATACAGAGTTCCCATGCATCATTTATTCATTGACTTCAAAGCCGCATATGATACCATCGACCGGAAAGAGCTATGGAAAATCATGGACGAGAACAGCTTCCCCAGGAAGCTCATCAAACTGATTAAATCTACGATGGATGGTACACAGCGCTGTATTCGGATTTCGGGTGGATTGTCAAGTTCATTCGAATCACACAGAGGGCCATCGTCAAGGTGACAGTCTCTCATGCCTGCTGTTCAACATAGCGCTACAAGGTGTTATGAACCGAGCGGATATCAACACGCGGGGCATGATATTCAACTAATCTAGTCAATTCGTCTGCTTTGCCGATGACATGGATATTATCGGCAGAACATCTGTGGCGGTGGCCGAACAGTACACCAGACTAAAGCGCGAAGCAGAAAAGATTGGGTTAAAGATAAATACGTCTAAAACAAAGTACAAGCGGAACCGAGGCCGAACGTCATCGCTTGGGCAGTAGTATATTAATCGACGGCGATGGGTTTGAGGTAGTCGATGAATTTGTCTACCTTGGCTCACTGGTAACGGCGGACAATGATACCAGCCGTGAGATTCGGAGGCGTATTATCAGCAGAAGTCGTGCTTACTATGGGCTCCACAAGCAATTGCGGTCGAGCAGACTAAGTCCCCGTACAAAGTGCACCCTGTACAAGACGCTTATTAGACCGGTTGTTCTCTACGGGCATGAAACATGGACAATGCTCGAGGAGGACTTGCGAGTGCTCGGAGTTCTCGAACGGCGAGTGCTAAGAACGATCTTCGGCGGCGTACAGGAAAACGGAGTATGGAGGCGGAGGATGAACCATGAACTCGCACAGCTCTATGGCGAACCCAGTATCCAGAAGGTGGCTAAAGCTGGACGGATACGATGGGCAGGGCATGTTGCAAGAATGCCGGACAACTACCCTGCAAAGATGGTGTTCGCCTCAAATCCGGTAGGAACAAGACGACTAGGGGCGCAGCGAGCAAGATGGTTAGACCAGGTGGAGCGAGATCTGGCGGAGAATACTCGGTGTCCGAGGAATTGGAGAGCGGTAGCCCTCAATCGAGTTACATGGAGAAACTTTGTTCAACAGACTTTGTCTTAGGACGGCAAGCCATCTAACTTGTTTGCAGCTGGGGGATGCCGGAAGAATTGACGGTATTCAATACAATGATTATCTTTAACCGGTACATCTCCTCCATTGATCTTTTGGCACATTGGACCGAGGCCGGGGCGGCCAAAAAACCACGTTCTCCAGGCGGTAACTTCCAGCATGCACTTCATACTGCATATATCCTCATTCACCACAAGCCCCGAAAGAAAGAACAGCAGCTTGAACATTCGCTTCTCGCTGATCTGCAGCTACAGAAGGACATGCTTTGGGAACTTTCTGTGGGAGATATATTCGACGCCATCATCGCTTACCTTCTTGGTAGGGCGTAATGTCTGAAGTTTTTGGAGCGTCTTAGTAGAATACGATACCTGAAATTCTACTATCTATATTTATTCGCGACAGATACGTATTTCGCCTACGACTTGCAGGCTTCATCAGTGTCTGTTTTCGAACGAAATGTACTCAGTGCTTTGACAGTCGTTGCCGTCTAACATCAAATAGGTCTCGTCATCCTTCGCCGTAAAGATATTTTTCACCAGCACCTTCAGCCTTCAGCTAGCCTTGATTGATGCATCCACTTAAAAATGTCCAGTTTGGCGAGGTACTTTTTCACTGTTTAGTTCCGACCTCCCCAAGGCGAGGAAGCCTGAGGGCACCTTACTCTTGGTGTCCTTTTTCAGCTTCTACTGCACTTAACCATTCTCTAGGAAGGGAGAGAATGTTGTATGTGCCGGATCGGCTATATCCGGCGGACACGAAGTGCCTCACGATGTCCAACTTCTTCACTCCGAGCTGCGTCTGGCAATACGAACAAAGCATCGAGTGTAGTTGCTTGTCTGTTTTCGTCGCAACTGCTAAAAATCAATTGATAATCCTGTCAAATTATTTATGTACATAATCAATTCCAATTGGCGGTACATAGGTGAGTTATTATTATTATTATTATTATTTGTTTATTGTATTCATCTAATATACTGTCTTAATGAATAAAAATATCACAATTTTCAAACAGCAAAAACGTCAGATTTAGTTATTCTACGCGAGAAAGTGCTGGAACTTTCACCAAACTCGAACAACTCTTCAACAGAGGCGAAAGCACGTATCATCGATGATATAGGCTCATTGTATCCAAACGCTGTGCGATGAAATCTTGGTTGAAGTAACGTAGCATTCCTAAGGAGCCGCGATGGAATTCTGAGATCAAGTAGCGATAGCAATCGTGGACAGTCGACCTCGTTGTTTAGAAGCTTGGCAACAAAAGTTACCTGTTGAATTTTCCGGCGTCTGGTCAAAGTGTCAAGGTTGATTAGTTTGCAGCGATCGCGATAAGGAGGAAGGTTTAGAGGGTCACGCCATGGCAAATTACGCAGAGCAACGCGAAGAAACCGTTTTTGTACTCTCTCTATTCGTATGTCCCATGTTATTTGATGAGGTAGCCATATAAGCGCTGCATTCTCCAGAATGGGACGTACCAATGAGCAATATAAGGCTTTAAGACTGTAAGGATCGTTGAAATCTTTCGCTATTTTCGTTATAAAGCCTAACTGTCGGTTAGCTTTAGCGATGATAGCTCCTCGATGATTGGCAAAAGTAAGTTTCTTATCCATCAGAACTCCAAGGTCACTAATCTCTTCGACTCTGTTGAGCTTAATGTCTTCTATGCGGTAGTCGAAAATAATTGGTTGTGCAATGCGATGAAATGTCATGACGGAGCATTTAGGGACGCTGACAATCAGTTTGTTGCGTTAACACCAATCAACAAAAGTATTTAGCAATCCTTGTAAACGGTAACAGTCGTCGATACATCTCACTACAGAGTATAGTTTTAAATCGTCAGCATAAACTAGTTTACAGTCACCATCGAGCAAAGATGCAACATCGTTGAAAAATATCGTAAACAGCAAAGGCCCCAGGTTGCTCCCCTGAGGTACTCCACTCAAGTTACCAAACGGTGTCGAAATACATGTTCCCAATTTCACGCGTAGTGTTCTATGGCTAAGGTAAGAGCGAAGCCATTCGGTCAAATTATCTGAGGCTCCCAGATGACGCAGCTTATGCAAAAGTATGCGATGGTCAATTCTATCAAAGGCTGCTTTGAGGTCAGTATAAACCACGTCAACCTGACCTTTGGATTCGATTTGTGTGAAACAAGTGAACGTGAAATTCAGTAAATTCGTGGTAACGGATCGGCCAGTCATAAAACCATGTTGATCTGGAGAGATATAGCATTTTACGTCAGAAAGAATACTTTGCGAGACGATTATCTCGAATAATTTCGATGCTGCCGATAGACTAGTAATTCCACGATAATTACGAACATTTCTTCTGTCACCTTTCTTGAATACGGGGAACATGAGCGATTGATTCCAGATTTTTGGAAATTTACGCTGTTCGAAAGAGCTGTTAAATATCAGGCTGAGTGGATAAGCAAGTGACGTAGCGCAACGGCGATAAACGACAGCAGGAATTCCATCAGGACCAGGAGAAAAAGAATTCTTCATTTTGTTAATTGCAGCCAAGATCGAGGGTTGAGTAACCTCGAATGTGTCCAAATCAACGATGTTAGCAGGAACATCAACAATTGCTTGTTCAATTTCTTGGTCTAAAGCAACGCCCGATGCAAAAACAGAAGCAAAGAATTTTGCGAACTGTTCGCAGGTTTCCGATTCCGAAGACGACTGCTCATTATCCAAAAACGTAAGTGACGGTATAGCTGAATTTTTCCTCTTTGAGTTGACAAAGTTCCAGAAGCATTTTGGATTATGCCTCAAATTAGATTGTACGCGCAGTACATACGATTTGTATAGCCGTGAGTTTAGTTTTCGATAGGCGTTGCTAGAAGCAGGGCTGCCACATGCACAGATTATTCTGTGTTTAACAGATATTTGAAAGAAATCGCCTGTACAGAATCTGTATGCATAGAATACAGATTTTCGCCAAATTACACAGATTAAACAGATTTTTGAGCTTTTACATGAGAGTGAAAGAGACGGAAACAGTCAGCAAAATGACTCTCTATCTCTTTCACTCTCATTGTTGTGCATTGGACGGATTTTTGCACAGATATTTTTCTTCGGCGTACAGATTGTCAGATTTTTCCAACAAAAACCACAGAATTATATGTGGCATCCCTGGCTAGAAGACCGAAATGCGTTCTTTGATTCAGCAGAACGATAACGCCGAAGTCGACGCTGATGGGCATTACGCACTCGCTTTAATCTTCTCAATTCAGCGGTGCTCCACGCTGGAGAGTTGGGGCGTCTGCTAACCGGTACGTTCAATGACAACCATTCACAAATGCATGAACAAAAACTTTCAGCCTTATCATCTACGTCACTATAGTTGAGTATTGCGTTCCAATTTAATCCTGACAAGTAGTCGAGTAAAGCATCGAAGTCGATTTTCCGGAAGTTGAGACTATGTTCAGCACTGGTGTCAACATTCCTGGCAGCTGCATCAGCAGAAAAAGAAATTGACAAAGCTAGAGGAGGATGATGGGGATCAACTCGAAGCAGCGGCGCTGCACATTCGTTGATATCGACTGAATCAGAGCTAGTGAAGACCAGGTCAAGAGTTCGGTTGAGATGATTCTGTATAGAATTTTGTTGATGAAGGTTCAAAAAATCCATTCCATCCATAAGCGTGCTGCTACACGGTGTAAACATGCTAGTGTTGCAGCAACTGACGCAGCCGTCGTTAATGGACCAATGCAAGTGTGGTTGATTATAATCACCACATACTAGTATGGTTTCATTTGGTGCTGCATTATCGCATATTTCCCGAATCGATGCAACGTGTTGTTCGAAAGCTGCAACCTCACGGCTTTTGTCCGGCGGCAGATAAACAGCACATAACGAAAACTTCCTTCCATGAATTGTGGTCGTAACACATACCTGCTCAATTGTAGCACCGTTGCGCGTCTCGATGGCCGAGCTGACGTATTTAGCAGCGACTGCAATTAGAACTCCTCCAAAACTAGTCTTATGGCTGTTGCGGGATGAACGGTCGCAGCGGAAAACATTGAAAGCGGAACCAAACAGTTGCACAGAGTTGATGCAGTCATTCAAACCAGATTCAGTTAAAATGATGACGTCATAACCGCAGTCGATTGAAGCTAGGAATAACTCGTCGATTTTTGTCCTTAATCCCCTCGCATTTTGATAGTAGATCCATACTTCATCAGTACAAGATTCGTGCTGCAACGTACAACAACTAAATGCCGGATTGTTTACAATAACGGAAGAATACTCGCCTTTGGCAGAAACCCGAGGATTTCTACCATCCACATCCAATTGCATTAATAAAACATCATTTGAAGCAGAAACCCAAGGGTTTCCACCGTCCACAGTTGAAAGCATATTCGTAACGTCATCTAAATTACGTCGGGCGGGTTTATACCAGTGATCGGTGTACCTCCATGTCTGTTTTTTGGCATATCGATGAATTCCCGAAACATTAATCCAGACGGCCATGCAGATGGAAGCAACGCTAGTTGTTTGAAATCCGGGTCTAGACCAATTTTGAATGATATAAACGTCAGTTTTGAAGTGTCTGCCCCCTTAGGTACCAAGCGAACGACGTCAACAGAACCATCATCATCAAAGTCGAGGCAACGAGAAACGACTTTCCTAACATCAGCGTCAGTTATTGTTGGGTGAAAACCGGATAGGTATAACCACCACCTTGGTTGAGGCGGAGCAGGTAAAATAGATGGAACCGATAGATCACTAAAGTCGATCGAATTAGTGCCACGATCAGCAGTTTCACGCACAGTTTGCCCATTATCAACACGCCGACGTTTAACTCCAGGTTTCGGCCACACAGGTTCCTTGGCTTGACCATCTTGATTTTGCGAAAACATCAAACGGTCGACTTTGTCACTGAGTGACCCAACTGTATCGCACAGCTGTTTGATTTGGCTATTCATTGCAGCATTCATCGTCGCGGTTGGAACATTACTCATCTTCTCAGCTAAATATGCACGAATACTTCTTCCGTTTAATTCGTCTTTGCATATAGGGCATATAAAAATTGCTTTTCCTTGAGCAAACAAATCCTTATGCGCGCGACCGTTGAAACCGCAACACTGCTGCCCAATATGATAATATGCATCACAGAAGCCACAGCGTACCGGTTCCAAATCGTTTATCGGCAGTTGGCATTCTCCGCATTGTTTCTTCTCCATGTCGCTGTGGCTAGGCTACATAGTAGCAGGCACAAAAGGCGCGCGTTTGTGTATGACAAATTGCAATCACCTCAACCGGAGCCGAAAAACACTCGTAGAATTATTGTCGTAGCCGTCGAAATGAATGTGTATTCCAGCGTCAGTAGATCACACACAGTCCAAACAGTAACACAAATTCAGTAACTGCACAGAAAATTGTATATTACACCAAAATAAATACGAAAAAGATAACGATGATAAAAACGTAAACGTAAACACAGCACGGTTGCCAGAAGTGTTCATCACCAGTTGGCGGTGTAATCGCATGAAAAATTACTAAAATCAGTTCATTTTTTATGTATATATATAATGTCCAAAAATTATGAATTGTCGACAGTTATTTGCGCTATATATAGTATATGCTCAAAACAAAAATATTTTTGGGTAATTCAGATTTAGCGATAAGCGATTAGCGAAATTTTCGCTAATCTGAGTTTATCAATTCGCGTTTAGTGATTAGCGAGCTAACTTTTTCGGTTAGCGAATTAGCGGTTAGCGACGCTAAATTTTCGGTTTGCGGTGCCCATCACTGCAGGCGCCCTTGTTAACATTCAACATACAAGGTTTACATTGTTCATTCAACTGCCAGCAGTCTGTTTTGGGCCCGCTGTCAAATTTTGAGCCCAGGACATGCTCACGCTGTCAGTCATTGCAGCTCGATATCCAGCTTTCCACGAGCGACAATGGCGGCTATTGAGCACAAGTGGGCAACGCGTATGCAGAATAGAGAACGAAAACTCGCATTCCATAGATTCCATACATTTAGGATGACATGCCGCCACTCTGTCACTCTAGTTTTCTCGATTAATTTAAAAAGCCTATAGCTGGAGTGCAAGGTTTCATGCAATAATTGTATGAAAGTGCTTTTAAAGTTACAAAGCTTTTCGTTTGTTGGTCAGCATACGTGTGGAGAGCTTGAATGTTTAGTATGCTAGTATGTTATTCGAAAAGTAGAGCTTATCTAGTGGGTCCTATTAAACTTCACTTTAAGCGCTCGCAGAAGGAGCGACACGCGACAAGCGACATGCCGTATATGGTCAATTTATGTGCGTGCTGGTTTGTGTCATCGCTTCAAACCGTGTCGCCTCTCAAATATGTGCAGCCAAGGTGAGTATTAGAGACATAAATACCAATCATCATGTGTAGCATGCATATTTTTCAATTCATGCAGGCAAAGCTGCATAACGACGGACACGAACTGGCTGTATACGGGCGTGCCGCTTGTCGTTTTGTCTGCAGTGCGTTTGCATCAGGTTAACATCAATTAACCCTCTAACGGGCAACATCGTAAAAACGATGCGGTCAGGCCAATGACTATTTTGTCATGAAAGTACACTCAAAAGAAGTTCAAGTCTTGATTTTCATGCCAAAATAATTATCTGGAGGAGCACCAGGTCCAATAGTCCAATTTCCCTTTTGACGTAGGACTACGTCTTTGTTTACTATACTGGGACTGGGTAGCACTTTATGAGAACGAAAATAGAAGTGTAACGTTTGAATGAAAGATTTCAAATGCTAATAACTACTAAACTACTGAACGAAACTGAACAATTTATATTTCCTTGTTACTCTAGAACTAATCAAGCAAATGAAACCAAATTTGGTATGTATGGGTTTTAGAAGGTAGGATACTTTTCTATGGTATAATGAGACCCATCCGTCTTTTAACGGGGGGAGGGGGGAATTTTTTCTATGGTGAATCAGAAGTTTGGTATCTTTAAGAAGGGGAGATCCCATACGAATGAAATTCAAATTTCTTCATAACTCGAGAACTAATCAAGCAAATGGAACCAAATTTGGCATGTGGGAGTTTTTGGAGGCATGAATTTATTTTGAATTTATTTATTTTATAGTGGTTTGAGACCCCTCACCCCTGTGGTAGGAGGACAAGGACTCTCATACAAATAAAACAGAAATTGGTCATTCATTACCATCTCAACTTTTATGACGCACACAAGTGATTTTTAAAAGAAATCGCTATGTCTCAAAGGTTGCAGGCGTTGTACTTATGAACCCCCGTCCACGTATTTTCAAAGCCACCATTGCATTAAATGAAGAATTGAATCTGAATATTTCGCTCTTCTCATTTAAACATTCACTTAAACAATGGCTCTCACAGATTCTTATAAACATGCATATGCCAGAAATGCAGTTTACATCAGTCTTTGATCTAATGATCTGATATAGTCTTACGTCACCCTTTTGTACAACCTTTAGGGCTGAATACCTTGTAGTTTCAGCTTTAGTATGATTTTACCTGCCGACAAAGCCGAGTAGATCAGCCATTTGTTAAGCAGCCGGAAAGCACGCAGCATTGCACTTCCTAGCTTAGCAACTCAATCTTAAGGATAGAGCATTACCAGATATGAACACTAGGTAGGAACTTTGGGATGACTAGAGCTATATGTTACTCTTGATGACCTTTTAATTCTACATCATTTTTAACTTCATTCTCCATTGTGTTTTAGTGTTTGTGTACGCGCTGTTTTAACAATTTTCGTGTGAACCAATCTGGATAACTGTTGCCCTCTAAAATTTTTGTTGCTGTCTGTATTGCTACCCAAGTAACAATTTCAGGCTGATCAAACGCTTTTATAGCTGATTTTATTCAACCTGTGGCTGATCTATGGTTTAGGTTTATAAATAAAAACCTTTTTTCCAGCTCTTAAACATCTAAATCTGGTGATTTTATCAAGCTTCAGGCGAATTAATAGCTGCTTTCGAAGCTGCAATGAAGCTTAATAGAATCTTTTTTGCGTTTTTAAATAGCCAATTTGCGCATTGCTGTCAATTCTATTTTTAGAACGAGAAATAGTTTTGCAATCTGCTTTTCCAGTCGCTTAATCAACGCCTCGTCAACCTTTATGTAACCAAAAAAAAAATCAATTTTTAAATTAAAAAAAAATGGAACGCGTCATTTTTATTTTGCCGTTAACATTTGTAGAACGCGATATTTTTAATTTCGAATAACTTTAATTCGTATAAGTAAGTAAAGCTAGCGCTAATTAAAAATTCATGTCTTTTTTCCGGGAATTGAACCCGCCATCTTTTGATCCATAAGCACTCACCGTATGAACCGCCCCATTTGCATCTGCAAAGCAGGCAGTGAGAATTTCTTTACACCTGAAGCCTAGCCCGCCTAGCGTGAAGTTATCGATAATGTCGATAACTGACAAACTTTTGCTGTCAGCCGAATTGCGAAATTCTATGATCTGACAGTATGCGTGCTGTAAGCCGAAAGAAAACTTGGTAGAAGTTTGTAAAACCACTTTAACACCCTTAAGCAGCCTTCAAGTAGTTTGAAAGCTGTGAGCCTAATGAAAGCTTCCACTCTACACTTTAACACCTTTAAGCAGCCGTCAAACGGTTTGATGTTTATGGCTGTTTAGAAGCAGCTTGTTTAGCACAAAAATCCGCAATTAAGCTTGTTTATCAGCTTTTGGGAGAGAAATGGTTCGAAAAACTTAAAGTAGCCAAGGGTAAGTGGCTTAGAACATTGTTGCAGGCTCAATTTAGGGAACAGCTTGCCCCATTAATTAGAATTGCGGTACAATCATTTCACAGTTCATGGCACACTGTGGCCCGCCTTTTTGACATTTAAATTTCGAAATGTTAGAAATTGCAGCCCTGCCAATGTTTGTTATTGTCAAAACGATCGAAACAGTCTGGCTGGGCGAAGGCGAATTTGACAGGTTTCACACGATCAGCACCTCAGCGGCACAGTAAGGCACAGGCTAAACAAAATTTCTATGAATGAGGTGAACGGAATGTTCTCAGCGACTTACCCTTGAAAGTAGCTTAAGCATCGCTTATTTAAACACCATTTGAGTGCTTACTTTATGCAGCTTTGATCGCTTTAAACCAACCCGTAAACAGTAATTGCTCTTGCAATTCAGCTACCGGGTGTTTTGACGTAGGACTACGTCTTACGGCAAGTTTTGAGATAGGGTGTCATTCCAAAAAATCGAAAAATGCGAGCGTCACGAAAAATGAAAGGTTTTGAGCGCTAATAGCTCAGCGGTTTTCCGATCGATTTTCAATATTCTTACACCAATCGATCGGAAAATCTTCTAAGAATTGACCCAAATGAAGAAAAGTATGGATTCTTGATGTTGAACTATTGAAAAATTGAAAATAATAAACCTATGTTTTACCAGAATTCTCGCTTCGTGATTGGCTGATTGGTTGGAAGATTCTTTACGATGATCTAAACCTATTCCAATTTGATATCTGTGCTTGGGAAGTAAGCCAAAACAAGTGACAAAGTTTCCTCATATCAACAAGATTTCTTACCACCGCGGTTCAACCTAGACCATTTTGATGTCCTTGCTTGGGAAGTACGCCAGAGAGAGTGACAAAGCCCCCTCGTGCCAACAGATTTCTTACGAACGCGATTAAACCTAGTCCAATCTGATGTCTGTGTTAGGGAAGTGTGCCACAAAAAAAGGACACAAGTTCGTTGTCCCAATAGATCGCAAATTCTTTACTGCGTGACGATTTAACCTCGGCGAATTTGATGTCTATGTTGGAAAAATGTGCTACAGCTGTAGTGTTCGGTTATAATACGGCTCTGTATGAATACGCATGCTTGCCGTTTCATTAGAAGTGTAGTGAAAAGAAGTGCTGTTGATAAAATAGCATTGAATTGGTAAAATTCCTTCAACGTGGGAAACCATGGATAATAAAAACAATCTTTAATTTCAGTAAAGTAGCAGAAAAGTAATAGTTTGTGTTCTTGATTTTGTTAAATTGTTTTCAAATGCACAATCTTTTGAGAATTGAACGTATGCAATGTTACTACTTTGATAAATGTTACATACAACGCATGTAGCATGTATATATGTTGCATATAGCATGTATACAAGAAGAATCGAATGATTACAAGCTTGAATACATGCCACTATCACTACAAAGAGACTTACGTAGTCCTACGTTACCTATATATGCGGTCGTGTCTTATACACAACCCCTCTGATTTTTTATGCCAGTGATATGTTTTTAAACGTTCCTTTTCTTTTCGTCTGGATGAATTGAATCCCACAACTGCGCCCTTTTGCACCGATTTTTTCAGAAATTTTAAGCAAACGAAGTTTCCAATCACATTACTTGGTAGCCATATTTGAAATTTTAAACTGGTTGTCAAAGTTTGACAATGAGATTCCCCTTTTGATGAATTTCAGGCACACACACATATGCATATAGAATGTAAATACATTATCTGAACATGTGTGATGTTTACCACGCACGCTGCAGCGAAACTGGCATTCTATATATATTGATTATACTGATCTGATGCTAATATAAAATAATTACCATGATGGTATGTCTGGAATTTGGAACATGGACTAAAAACAAAATTATAGCGAATTCATAAATTAACCTGGCTCAGGTCGATTAGCGATTAGCATCATTTATTCGTTGACTTCAAAGCCGCATATGATACCATCGACCGGAAAGAGCTATGGAAAATCATGGACGAGAACAGCTTCCCCAGGAAGCTCATCAAATTGATTAAATCTACGATGGATGGTACGCAGTGCTGTGTTCGGATTTCGCGTGGATTGTCAAGTTCATTCGAATCACACAGAGGGCTTCGTCAAGGTGATGGTCTTTCATGCCTGCTGTTCAACATAGCGCTACAAGGTGTTATGAACCGAGCGGATATCAACACGCGGGGCACGATATTCAACAAATCTAGTCAATTCGTCTGCTTTGCCGATGACATGGATATTATCGGCAGAACATCTGTGGCAGTGGCTGAACAGTACACCAGACTAAAGCGCGAAGCAGAAAAGATTGGGTTAAAGGTAAATACGTCTAAAACAAAGTACATGCTGGCCAGCGGAACCGAGGCCGAACGACACCGCTTGGGCAGTAGTATATTGATCGACGGCGATGAGTTTGAGGTAGTCGATGAATTTGTCCACCTTGGCTCACTGGTAACGGCGGACAATGATACCAGCCGTGAGATTCGGAGGCGTATTATCAGCGGAAGTCGTGCTTACTATGGGCTCCACAAGCAATTGCGGTCGAGCAGACTAAGTCCCCGTACAAAGTGCACCCTGTACAAGACGCTTATTAGACCGGTTGTTCTCTACGGGCATGAAACATGGACAATGCTCGAGGAGGACCTGCGAGTGCTCGGAGTTTTCGAACGACGAGTGCTAAGAACGATCTTCGGCGGCGTACAGGAGAACGGAGTATGGAGGCGGAGGATGAACCATGAACTCGCACAGCTCTATGGCGAACCCAGTATCCAGAAGGTGGCTAAAGCTGGACGGATGCGATGGGCAGGGCATGTTGCAAGAATGCCGGACAACTACCCTGCAAAGATGGTGTTCGCCTCAAATCCGGTAGGAACAAGACGACCAGGAGCGCAGCGAGCAAGATGGTTAGACCAGGTGGAGCGAGATCTGGCGGAGAGTACTCGGTGTCCGAGGAATTGGAGAGCGGTAGCCCTCAACCGAGTTACATGGAGAAATTTTGTTCAACAGGCTTTGTCTTAGGACGGCAAGCCACCTAAGTAAGTAAGTAAGGTCGATTAGCACTCAGCTTTAATCGAAGTGCTGTCAAAGCGTTCATAAATTAACCGAGATTGCATCTCGGTTAAACTGACAGCATTCAGTTTGAAGCGCAGGTTAAAACTGTCTAGCATTACGGTTTACGGGTCGATCTGTCAAACTGCCCGTATCGTTCATAAATTTCGGGTTCGAGTTAGCACGAACCCATGTTAATTTATGAATTCGCTATTAGTCTCAACCTGCCACTCAACCAGTCTCCCTTACTATTTTGCCGAGGACTACACATGCTTTGAAATATTCTTTTCAGAATAAATGGAAAAATATTACACACTCTCTATCAGCCAAACCTGGTATATTGGCCAAGTCTAACGGCAATGAAAGTTAACACCCTTCGTGGGATATTTCATAATGAGGTGACAAGTGCAAGTGCTCAGAGCACCAGTTCATCGCAAATCTCTGTTGCCGCGAGTGACTACTGCACAGTATCCAGAAAGATGACAATCCACATAACCAACAACGGATGCAGGAGACGACCGACATCCACGGCGAAGTGCTTTTTCGGATGAATAATGAATTAAATCTACATAGTGTGAAATGCAAGCACTAGCGAGGATGCTCATGGTTGAATGGTCTTATCCACCACCGCCACCACCACCACCACCGTTACATGCACCGAACCGGGCGCTGACTACTAGTAACTCTGTTGGCGCAAATGCAATTCTCTAAAGTCTTTACAGCATCGTCAGCGTCAGGGTAAGGGACCGCTAATGAGTTGTGAATGAACAAAAGGACTTTCGCGCGGATCCGTTTTCTGCATCTAACTTCCATTACAGAAGGTGCGGAAAAGGTATGCTGACTGTAGCAGGCGTGTTCTTCAAGGATAGTTTCTTTCTGGATGAATGAGCCAGCGATTAATAATCATTAGCCAGTCTATCCTCAATTGCATTTATTCTAGCACCTTACCCTGTTACAGCTATAGTGTTACAGACAGGATTAGTGGAACAACTTCGTTAAATGGAAAAATTAGCTGACAGGAGAAACATATTATTAGGTGCCAAACAACAGCGACTTTTTAGCACGCGAATAAATTATGCTAAATACAAGAAGTGTACGTTACTTATAAACAAAATCAACAACAACAAGAACATCTAACTAGGTTAGTAATACAAAGAATTAAACATTAAATTCATTTAGAAATCTTTTGGGGCGAACCAGCCACCGGTTGAAAGCCCCATCAAATAGTAACCCGCATTAATTGGAACCATACTTTAACCCTACATATTATCCTCTATCTTCCTAAATATTCATTCTACAATCGGATTTGTGTCATAATCGTTGGGAAAACGGAATGTGAAACAGATTAAATACGCTAGATCAGTAGTCAGTACAAACAAACCGTGTTTAGATGCATTGTCTGCATAAGCAAATGATGTCATGTAGAGAATGACATTTGAACCATTTTTAATTTGCACGTCGTGCAAACCAGCGGGGTTCAAATTAAAGTGTTCAGATTAAAAACGGTCAAACGAACGGGTGTCCACGGTATTAGCTATGGTTATTTTTCAAGTAAAAATGTTCACCATACGAAAACGAGTGATTTTACATACATAATTTGAACGATATAACGAACATAATGATAATGGTTGAACCATATAAATGGTCGATGAAAAATCCTGCTTTAGGTATTTACTATAACCTTAGATCTTACGGTGATTTTAAAGATTATAATAGCCGTATGGTTATGACCATTTTCACAATTGTTTTCATTTATACGGGAAATAAATAAATAAATTTAGAAATCTGAAAAAGCTTCCTGTCTCTAAGATCCTGGTGGGTGATCAGATGTATTGAATTGATGGTCCGACAATAATGACAGTAACGACAAAATTAATAACGCTCCAAACAAGTTGGACAACAGGATGATAATTATTTTAATTTTAATTATAACAACAAAACCAAGCCACAAACACGCGTCGCATTTCGGATCTGCTGTGCAATATTTTCGAAAACTATGATGTAATTTCGACGCAACAACTCTCTCATCAAGATACGGGGAAAATCCAAACTGACCATTCTACCTCTTGTCATTTGTATATTTGTTATGCTGGCAAAAACTGATTGATCGATTCTGGTGCAGCAGTACTTTTTGTGAAACTGTGCAGCTGATGTGCGGCAGGTCCGAGCTCATTTACGTGCAAATGAGTACCGTCCCAGTTTATAGGAATTATTCGATATACACATATTTATTTGGATATCTGAAACTCCGATCAGGCAATTGAATTTGTTTTCCGGGAAACTGTCTGTTTTTGCGGTTCATTAGTTATATTCTCTAATAGACTGAAATACACTCGGGATTATAGTGTTTGCGTAACATTTTTCTGGGAAAGCGATGACTTTTGCATTGACCAGTTGGATAGGCACGGTGTAATTAACTGGTAAAATATACAAATGAGTGCACTGGATTCCAATCCGAAATGAAATTAGAATGGATTGAGAATGAAATGGGTAAATATTTAATGTTACACAATATGGGAGAAAGTTTTTCTGTTTATTCATGGAGTCAACGGGTTGTGCATATATTTTAGGATTTTTGGGATAGATGTAGCGCCCGGAAGTTTTGGAAAGTGTAATTTTATTGGCAGTGGGTGGGGTACAATTCGCATTGTTGCAATCACAAGATACAGGGCAATCATTTTGGACCGCGTCTACAGCTGTACATAATTTGGACACTACCATTCCTAGTGTCCAGCTCCTAGAACAAACAGAGCAAATAGAGAGTTGATGGTCGGTCAAACGGCCAAACGTCTCGGTTATCTCTTTCATAGTGAATTTAGGCTAGTGTTGCCTGATGGATGTTGACAAAGTGCTGGCCAAATCAGATCTACCCATGAAAGCTACTGGTCGCATTAACCGCTGACCATTACTGCTAATATCAAAATATCTTCAAACCGCCTCAACTATCATTTCCTAGGACTCACTATAATATTCATGCAGAGGCAGAGCAATCTGCTTCTCACAACGAACAAGTGCTTTCATTGTCTGTTCAACCGTTTCCTCTCCCTCCGAACACAACTAGAAGCAGAGCTAATCTTTTCTTCACACACTGGAGACTCGAGACTATTTGCCCCGTGTCCCAAAGAGAATATGCGACAGGCAATTATATGGACTGGAAGGATCAGCTCCGTGACTTTGAGAGCATGCGTTCGGTAGCGCTCCGGCAGAAAAAGGAAGACGAAACTAGAGTACTGAATTGATTCAATTCAGTACTCTAGATGAAACCAAACTGATGCTCACTCGGCGGCAGAGCAAAGCAACAAACAACAGCAAAAGCAACAAAAACCTCGTCCCGTCGGAGAAGGTAACATCCGACTGAGAGAGGAGAGAGAGAGGGAGAGAGAGAGAGACAGAGAGAGAGTAAATCGGTTCGTCTTCTGTGCTTTGCCAGTAAAACGTCGAGAATTGAAATTTTTTACAGAGCACGTCAAAAGCCTGTAGGGATGGGAACTATAGTTGAAAATCGTTACTGATAACTATCAGTAGTTTCAGTACGTTGCTGATAACTATCAGTAAATATCAGTAATTTTACCCATCACGGCATTGTAGCAAAAAAATAGGCAATTGTAATAACTGCATTATTCATTGTAATTTTACATTGTAATTTATCAGGTGGACTTCATGGGGGCTCGCGCAACTACCCACCAGATTTTTTCCATCCGACAGATTTTGCAGAAGTGTTGAGGATACATCGTGTCCTCGGATCACATCTTTATTGATTTCAAAGCAACATACGATACAGTCCATCGCGACCAGCTATGGTACATAATGCACGAAACCGGTTTGCCGGACAAACTGACCCGACTAATCAGAGCTATATTGGAACGAGTGATGTGCTTCGCACGTCTAGGGTACACACTCGAGTCCCTTCGAGAATCGTCGAGGGTTGGGACAAGGTGACAGCTTATCCAGTATGCTGTTCAACGTCACTCTTGAGGCGGTGTTCCGATCAGCGAAACGAGAGGCATGATTTTCATCAAGGGTAGAAGTATTTGAATCACGACATACTTTCACTGCTTGAGAACCAGAGACCCCAATATACATCTGACGAAAGTCGGTAGGCTACGGTGGGCCGGGCACATCGTAAGGATGCCGAACGATAGAGCAACGACAACAGTTCTTTTCAACAACCCCACCGGCACCGGAAACACGAAGACTCAACATGCAAGATGGCTTGATCAAGTCGAAAGTGATTTATGGCTGCTTGAAACAGCACGAGCCACCCCGGCTCTAGGCTGCTGACGACAACGACGATATATTGTGTCACTCTCGTCTATCGTACGCAACTACCTACCATTTATTTAGTCCAACTGATTTTTCTAACGGGTCGACGTAACTGTATCAGTAAGCATCAATAACTGCGAAACCTTACTGATACTTAGTGATATTATTGCTTACTGATAACTATCAGTAATTAATGATAGTTTTCCCATCCCTAGAAGCATATACATTTGGCTACTGAACATGCAAGAAGTACGATTCAACTGGATGCCTCCTCATTCATTAATAAATTCATTCTAAAATTTTCTACAATTGCTCCCATCTAATCCCCTGGGACGTCACCATTTTTCAGTGACTAAAATCTAAACGTCAAAACCACCGGACGGGACATCACTTGTTATTTAGAATTTCTATAGAACGGCCATTGTGTTTGGCGCCCAGCCACGAGGGGCTAATTATTTTGCGGATACTGTAAAATTATATGTGAGAATGTATTCGTAGTCATAGACATGGACTACCTCAAAGGGCCACATGGCCATCTCGATTTCGATTGCCGTCATCCAATTGCACTTAACACCCGCTGTACGAGCATTCTCATTGATTGTGCGCCTTCAATGGATACTGGTTCTGTCCGCATTGTTCACAGGATCTTACGCCCAAGAACACCCAGAGTTCGTCTGTCACTTTGCTTAAACGTCCACGCTTGATGGCTGTATAATACCACCGGGAAAACTAACGCATAATCTACACTGCGGCACATCCTCCGAAAGGACCGTGAATACAGACTTCCCACGCACCATTTGTTCGTTGACTTCAACGCCGCATATGATACCATCGACTGGAAAGAGCTATGGAAAATCATGGAAGA
The DNA here is from genome assembly GCF_943734655.1 of Sabethes cyaneus. Lineage (NCBI taxonomy): Eukaryota > Metazoa > Arthropoda > Insecta > Diptera > Culicidae > Sabethes > Sabethes cyaneus. Next base: position 102,835,978 of record NC_071353.1, on the reverse strand, counting down.
GAACAGATACCACAGAAAGCTCATCAAACTGATTCAATCTACGAAGCATGATACACAGTGCTGCGTTCGGATTTCGGATGAATTGTCGAATTCATTCGAATCACACAGAGCACTTCGTCAAGGTGATGGTCTCTCATGCTCGCTGTTCAGCATAGCGCTACAAGGTGTTATGAACCGAGCGGACTTCAACACGCTGGGCACGATCTTCAACAAATCTAGTCAATTCGTCTGCTTTGCCGATAACATGGATATTATTGGTAGAACAAAATCAAAACCCTTGACTACCAGCATTCCTAAATGTGAGGTAATGACATTCCATCTTATTAAATTGTCGAACGTATTCGATTATAGAATTGATGATCAGATATTAAAAAGGTCCGATTGCGTTAACGATCTTGGTGTCACACTAGACCCGAAAATGGTGTTTGATAGACATCGTGCGATGATAATTTTAAAAAGCAATCCGTCAGCTGGGATTTACCGCCAAAATTGGACGAGATTTCAATGATCCGCATTGTTTTAAAGCACTCTATAGCGCGTTAGTCCGTCCGATTCTCGAAAACACATGTCTAATTTGGACACCGCGTCAGCTCTATTGGAACCTTCTAATTGAACGAGTCCAGAGAAGGTTCATACCATTGGCTCTACGGAATCTGCCTTGGCGTGATCCAGATAACTTACCTTCATATCCTGACCGCTGCCGTTTGCTTAGTCTCGATACACTTGAGTGGCGGCGTAAGGTGTAACAGGCGTTGTTCGTGGCCAAACTGCTAAATGGCGAGATGGACTGCCCAAAGTTGCTGTCGCTTTTAAATTTCCGCGTATCTCAAAGGACTCTGAGACCGACGTTGCTGCTGACTAACCGGTTTCACCGCACTGAATTTGGTCGCAATGAACTAGTTGCATCGTGTATAAAAACTTTCAACCAAGTTGAGGAATATTCAAGTTCAAGGAATAAGTTCAAGCGTTTGGTGAATGTCGGACAAATACCCTGCAAAAATGGTGTTTGCCTCAAATCCGGTAGGAACAAGACGACCAGGAGCGTAGCTAGCAAGATGGTTAGACCAGGTGGGGCGAGATCTGGCGGAGTGTACTCGGTGTCCAAGGAATTAGAGAGTGGTATCCCACAACCGAGTTAGTTGGAGAAACCTTGTTCAACAGGCTTTGTCTTAGAACGGCAAGCCACCTAAGTAAGTATATGCCTCGTCCACAGCTCTACGGTCAACACTAGGAGTATGGACTCTTTGGACACCTGCTGAATAGACCGGATCGAATAAACTAAAGAGACCAATATTGCATCCGCTATTTTGAAAGGTGGCTCGTGCGGGCCTAATCAGTTTAGTTGGAAACTATGTTGCGATATAAACACTCTGCTCACTAAGTGTTAAATTTGACTGAATCGTACGCCGCTTTGAAACATATGAATCAATTGTGGCACGTTGCGGAGTGTCTCTCTTGAATACCGCAGTTCTCCGGTAAAGAAGCTGCACGTATTGTGCACTAGCATCCCTAGCAGCTCTAAATAGCATCTCGGTAGCTGCCCTATAGTTTCACAGTTGCAGCTAACATATGAGTTCTGGTTCGGTTCTTCTCATCAGTCACTTGCAGGTACACTGCGACAAACTATTCATTAGAAGAAACTGAAGTAACAATACACAATACTTCTCGAGTTGTAGTACTGACCGTATCGTGGACGTGCTTCCATTGCTCGTCCGGGCTATCACCAACTCGCGCATCCATCCATTGCTTTGTTTTTTCGCGTAAGTACTCTGTAGTAATTCGACTGATAGTTGATCGAATCGAATGATGATCTAGTAAAAACAAGTAAAGCCTAGGTGCTTCATTTCGTTATCGAAACTTGAACTTCTGTTTTTATACGATAGAGTTCGCAGCCAGCTGTTAGAGTTGCTGCGGCTGTTGTTGTTGCCAGTTGCTACGATCCTATTGACTCTAACAGCATCTCCCAGTCGAGATTCGAACATACGACGATTGGTTTATTAGGATCATACCTCGAAGCTAACTGGAAGGCTCTAGTATCGTTCTAGTTCTAATCGTTCTAGTATTTTGCGAAATTTTGCTGATAATCGTTCTAGTCTTTTGTTTCAACTTCCAACTCTGCTTCATTGTAATTTCATAATCATTTTCTTACATAACCATGTAATTCTTTTTAATTATATTATTTTCAAACATACTTCATAATAGCGTTTTCTTTCAATTTCTAATTCAAGTTGCATTTTTTTCACAGGTTAAGCGGTTCTCTAACTTTTCTCTTAATACTACTCGTAAGCGTTTACATAGTGCTTTCGCGGTCTTTTTTCAGCACTTCAAGCATCACATGTTTGAATTTTTCGACACTGACCGCTGGTTTCGTGTGTTTCCTCAACTTCGCTTTCATCAAAGCCTAAAAAGCTTCGATAGGACGAATCTCTGGACAGTAGGCCGTCCCTTATTTTAAAAAAAATGACCTAGCGATGAGCTCAATATCACAAAATGTTCGTTTTGTTGTGCAGAGTAAAACGGTATGCCATTAAGGTCCCTACGATAACGTTAAGTGGTCCCGCAACGGACCTTAAGATAAAATTATGTGAATGACCGGATCCTCCATGCAATAACAAATACGCCACTATAGTGCATACGCTTGGTCATCCTTTATTTCATTTTAGTGATGAATTCAATATCACAAAATGTTCGGTCTGACGTGCAGAAGATGATATGCTCTTTAGGTAGGGTGACCACACGTCCTGATTTACCAGGACATGTCCTGTTTTCACGACCGTTATCCTGGTGTCCTGGTTTACAGCGGAAAATCCTGATTTTTAAAATGAAATCCTGCTTTACTAAATAAATTTAAGTACAAATGTTTTTAAAGTCTTGCTTTGTCAGTTCCTCTAGAAACTTAGGTTATCTTATCTTCGATGCCTGATTTTACATTCTCAGTTTCGTAAATGTAGCATACTTGCAACTGTTTAAACTGCTGTAAGCCCGAAGACGAGACGTGCGACAGTTGATCTTCATGGAGCATCAAGATCGTCATCGGGGTTATGAACGCGTCTATTGTCTACACACCGACACGAACGAGAACTTTGCAGCTTTTCGAGGCATGATGATCGAAAGCACTTTTTTCCAAGCAAAGCTAACCACAAGCCCCCCCTTGGGATCACCTACCAACGGGTATTGAGCCTAATCTGTTTAATTCTCAACGATGGCCGATTTTTCTCAAATATCATCAATATGCGTTCCCTACGGGATGCTGATACACCCTGAATAGTACCAGTAACTGTGCGCTCAAGCCTACCGACGGAATACAAAGTGCTCCCAGATTTTGTTGCGGCGTCTTTCTACAATAGCAAGAAATTTCGTGGGCAGTACCAGCCGAGCTTTACGAGAGACCGTGCTACTACGGGTCAAATTTTCTCACTCTGACAATTTCTCCAGAGTTGTCAGGAGTACAACATGCCCACGGTTAATATTGACGTGGATTCCAAGGCAGCATACGATGCAGTTAAACGTGAAGAGCTATGGCAGTCAGTGCACAAGAACGGTTATCCAGACCAACTAACGCGGTTGTCTCCTTTCGAATTGTCCTTTGGACTGTTTGTTTAGCATCGTTATTGGAAATGTGATTGATCTGACGAGCGAGCATCGGAACGAATGAGACGAACTTCAGCAAAAGTAGCCAATTCCTTGTCTTTGTAGACGAGTTTGATATCATTACTACTTCATTACAATCCACGCTAGTCCAAAAACGGAGGTTAAGAGGATTGGGTAAAAAATCAATGCGCCGCAAACCAAATATTTAGGGAGACCGCTAATAATGCAGCTAAGCATTATTAGCGGTCTCGCTAAATATTTGGTTTGCGATGCATTTAAGGTGCATTCAAGGATGCATTTAAGGTGGACTTTCTTTTCACTCCGCAAGATTTGTGCAGCCTTGCTTATGGAAGATAGGCGTGTATTTGTACGAAAGGTGTTGCGGACTGTTTTTGGCGGAGTACAAGTAGAAAGCAGAGAATGGCGCAGGCTAAGATTCCCATCGTACACGTGGTGAAAATCGGGATGCTTCGGTGGACCAGCCATGTCGCAAAAATGCACCAGCGACTCTAGAAAAAGACGGGTCTTACGTGCTGCGTAGCTCGACAAGATGGCAGCTGACTTGCGAGTGTCGAGATGCTCAGCGTATTGGCGATGAATAGCCCAGGACGAGTACAATGGAGAAAAGCTCTTGATATAGCATGAGCAACCCCGGGTCCGCATGGTATACCTTATTAGTTTTTGGTCTCCTATTTGATGTTTTTCTGAAGCTTGCCAGGATATTTGGGGGCCTTTCATTTGATTTTCGGTACCATTTCGACGGTAGTTAGGTTTAGCTGGCTCACTGAAACTCACCATAGCATTTATACAAGAAAGCATTTGGCTCCACAATAGAGTTTAATTTGGTTATCTGTATGGTTGGAGTGGTACATCATAACGATCATATTTGTCTAGCATTGTTGTGAGAATTGTACATCTAAACACAAGGAGCGGAAGGTTAGGATGGTCGATTTATCGAATCTAAATCTTCATAGGCCGACGGCGATGAGTTTGGGTAGTCGACTAATTTGTCTACCTTGGGTCATTGGTAACGGCAGACAATGATACTTGTCGTGAGATTCGGAGGCGTATTAACAGCGGAAGTCGTGCTTACTATGGGCTTCATAAACAATTGCAGTCGAGCAGACTAAGTTCCCGTACATAGACAAGACGCTTATTAGACCGGTTGTTTTACGGGCATGAAACTTGGACAATGCTCGAGGATGACCTGCGAGTACTCTGTAACCGTCGGCTTAGTCTCTGCCCAAGGTTTAGGAGACTGTCACGCGTGCAAAATATTTTATGAATGTCCCGCAATAAATTGTCAAGAGAATAGTTGGAACTCTCTATTGCGAACAGCTTTCCCCGATGACGTGTACGCAGCCATACGTCATCGGCTTCCACCCACCCACTACCAGGTGGCGGAAAATGGAGCAAAGCTAACATGGATTGCGGGTGGCGACAAAGAGTCAAGAAAACGATAAGCGATAGACAGTGGAGGTTTTAGCGCGAAAAGGTCATAGATCGTTGGACAGAAGATAGCTTCAGCCATTACCCTGTCCGAAGTTAAACAGTACGGTACCGAAAAACGAAATATAGTCGCACAACTGGGACAGTGAAGACAAAACTAAAATGAAAGTCTGCAAAGCAAACAACAGATATAGCTATCAGAAAATTCTTACGGCATATTCCCGAGCATGACCGCTCCAAAACTCGACGCTAAACAAACCATCTCGCTCTTAGGACCCCTGAGTTTCCTGCGTTTACCTGACGGTTACCAACCGAATTTGGTCCTCACATCCGCCGTTACCACCACATCGGTCAATCTTGAAGCTGAAGGAGCGTCCCTGCCAACGACGCCATCGCAGTTACGCCGCGTCGTCGCCATAGCGCTTATTCAGAGCCCCAAGTGCGCCCGTAGCCGGAAAGCCGGGAGTAGACCATCAAGCTCCGTGCCAAAAGTTATCGACCTGACCGCAAACGGATCCCGGTCAGTAACTCCGCCGGAAGTGAAACCCCTAAATGTCAAACGGTAGGAGTTACCAAGGGAAAGCCGTTAATAAAGGGAACAGTTTAAGCAAAAGGTTTTCAGGTGTTTTCTTGACAATAAGTCGCGAACGTTTGCAGTCCCTGAGGTTTGTTTCAGGGGGTGTGGTAAGTGCTGGGTAGTTACGACCCCGTCAGTTACAACTCGGAGTTTTCGGAATACGAGTACTAAGAACGATCTTCGGTGGCGTACAGGAAAACAGATTATGGAGGTGGAGGATGCATAAACTGGCACAGCTCTATAGCGAACCCAGTATCTCAAAAGGTGGCTAAAGCTGGACGGATGGGCAGGGCATGTTGCAAGAATGCCGGACAACTACCCTGCAAAGAAGGTGTTTGTCTCAAATCCAGTAGGTAGAAGACGAGCAGGAGCGCAGCGAGCAAAGTGGTTAGACCAGGTGGAGATCGGGCGGAGAGTACTCGGTGTCCGAGGAATTGGAGAGCAGTTGCCCACAGCCGAGTTGACTGGCGGAACGTTGTTCAACATGCGTTGACTTAGGACGGCAAGATACTTAAGTAGGTAAGTAAATATTCATCGGCATGTTTGGACAAAAAATGTCCTGATTTTTAGTTGGATCGATATGGTCACCCTATCTTTAGGTTATATGATAACGTTAAGTGGTCCCCAACTCCTTAAATAAATAGTTATACGAGCGACTTCCAACATAATGACAAGCACGCTACTGTAACTGTACGTCTAATAAGTGTCAATAAGAAATCGCAAACACGAATAGCCTATGTGTATCTGTGTGAATGAATGAAAATAAGTTCTTTGATCTGATACCGCTCTCACTAATACAGATATCATCACATGACACCTGACATCAAATCGAACTATTTCTCCGGCGCGCGTGTTTCATTTTCGCTACCGTTGCCAATATTTATCGAAACATTTTGAGTAGTAACAATGTCGCATAAGCTAAGAAGTGACAGCATTGTGAAATTTGTTGGACCTCAATGCGAATTTATAACTGGTGCGCGTCTCCCCACGATACGCCAAGTATTGGCTGCGTTTTATTACCAGCTCCGATCGGCAAAACTTCCACTTAAAGTGAGTGCGAAGAACGCCGTTAAGAAAGTGTTGTGCTACTGGCAAAAAAGGAAAATACCAATAATCCAGGAAGCACATTACATTACGAAAATCATATCCCTCCATGCTGAACTATCGGCACTCTGCAAGCAAACATCACGAAAGGAGAGCAAAACGCAACATAATCGAGAGACTCTCTTCTGCAAAAAGCTTGACAATCTTGTCGATATATCCAAACGCACGGCGATACCGGATATGCAGAAAAATGTTCAAAAGGAAAGGGATCCGATAGTTAAGCAAGCTCTGTTGGAGGATATACAATTTCTGAAGGATCAGAAAGAAGGTCGTCGTGTATGTACTATTGCTGGTGTCGATGGAGTTCTTGCTGGCAAAATACAGGAGAAACAGAAAGCAGAAGAGCATAAGAAGCAAAGACAAATGCTGTTGGAAGAACGTCGTAAAAAGAGCGAATACCAGTCAAGGATAGGTAATAGTTGTTAAACACATTTCTGGCTTTAGTTTTCAAAAGGTCGCATAATCAACCCTTTTACATGCATTATGCGACCTTTTGAAAACTAAAGCCACATTTAGGGTACAGGGATACCTCGATATAAGACAATTTATAATTTCAAAAAGTTGTCTTATATCGAAATTGTCTTATATCGAAACATGATTTTTTCACAAAAATTTGGCATTAGCAGTCACCAATTTTGCTCTGTGTTGTGTGTTTATGTTTTTTGAACTATTTAATATTGTTTGAGCTATTAGTTGTTCACAATTTTTAGGATTATTTTGAAATAATGAACAAATTCATGGCGCCGCTTTTGGAGTGCAAAATGTGCTCTGGTGTCGTTACCAACTATGTCAAAGGGATTTGTCTTATATCGAGGTAAAAATTGTCTTATATCGAACATTGGCGTAGCTACGAATTTTCCCTGGAGGGGGCCTAGGGGGTGCCTTCCAAAAAAATTTTCATTGTGATCTTGTTACTCCGGCTGTCACCGAAAGGATAGGGTTTTGTAGGGAAATACCAGGTGAGCTTCATGAGGGTTCCCGCAACTACGGACCAGATGTTTACAATCCGATAGATCTTGCTGAAATGTCGGGAGTACGTGTCCGCGCATCACATCTTTTTGATTTCAAAGCAACAAGATCAAGATCAAGACCAGCTATGGCAGATAATGCACGAATATGGTTTTCCGGATAAACTGATGCCACTGATCAAAGCTACATTGGATCGAGTGATGTGTTTCGTGCGCATCTCGGGTACATTTTCGATTTCCTTTGGGACGCGGCGAGTAGAGATGGTCGGGTATGAAAATTTGAATACCCGAACCCGACCCGTACCCGATCAAGAAAAAAATTAAAACCCGTACCCGACCCGAACCCGCGAGTTTATTATTTTTGATACCCGAACCCGACCGCAACCCGACGGGTACGGGACGGGCCCGGGTACCCGACCATCTTTAATGTAAATGTGGTCAATAGAGATACCCGACCCGACCCGTACCCGGTTTCAAAAACAAAAATTAAGAACCCGTACCCGACCCGAACCCGCAAATCATTTTTTTTCAATACCCGAACCCGACCCGAACCAGGCGGGTACGGGTACGGGTGCGGGTTTCGGGCAAATTTTCCGCTACCCGACCATCTCTAGCGGCGAGGGTTGAGACAAGGTTACGGCTTATTTTGCATGCTATTCAACATCGCACTTGACAGGGTAATCCGACGAAGACAGAGTCTAGGAGGAGTGGGCTAAACATAAATTTGTCGAAGGCCAAATACATTAAAGAAAGAAACTTAAAGGAAACAAACGCGTGCCTACCGCGGACAGTAACTGTTGACGGCGACGAATTAGAAGTGGCAAATGAGTTCGTATATTTGGGATCACTGGTGACCACAAAAACGGCGCGTTTAAACGGGAAATCGGGCCTACTTTGCCCTTCGCGAAATGCTACGATCCAGAAGCATACGCCATCATACAAAGAACAGTAGTTGTTTATGGACTTGAAGTCGTGACACTGGACTCACGGAGGACATACGCTCCCTTGCCATGTTCGAGCGGAAAATACTGTAGACGGAGACCTACGAATCATGAGCTACAAGCACTGTTTGGAGAGATTGCCATCTTGTGAAAGTCAGTAGGCTACAGTGCGACGAAAAAAGTTCTCTTTAACGACTGCGCTAGTATCAGGAATAAGCAGGCTCAACGTGCAAGATGACTAATAGGCTACTGATGACGACGACAACTACGTATTTGCGACGTCTAGTGAAAAATAAAATATCTACGCAGCGGGAACATATACATTGATTTTTTCCGGTTTTTAAATTACAATGGGGAAAATTTCTGGAGGGGGCCTGGTACCCCAGGCACCCCCTCTAGCTACGCCAATGATATCGAAATGTCTTATATCGAGTTTGTTTAATAACGAGGTTGTCTTATATCGAGGTATCCCTGTATCAGGCTATTTTGATACTGGCGCTCTTCAGCAGATATTCTTCGGCATTTATTTTAGAAACACATGAAAAGCCGAAGAAAATACACTGAAGATCGACCACTACCAAAATAGGGTGTTTGCAGAGTGCATATGTATTGGAGATCTGTTGGGCAGGCAAAAGTGACAGCTCCATATAAAACACACGGGCTGGGAAGAGCAAAATTTTTTAAATGATTTATTTTCTTCATTTAAAACAGAAATTACAAATTGCTTCATACATATGGCAAGGTAATATATCTGTTTACTAAATAAAAAAATTATTTTCAACAAATAAGCTAAGACGCGGTAGCAATGATCAAAAATGTAACTATGACCTAAGTTAGCGGGATAAAATTAAACAAATATTAATAGCCAGCAGTTGCTTTCGGCTAAGAAAGCAATTTATTATGCTAAAACCAATTTTATATTCCGTGACTTTCAACTTGGCCTATGCCGCCTATGCCGTATACTGCTTCAAAAAACAGTATATTTGGGACACCGATTTAACGCGAATTCACCGAAACCCTAGTTACCAAAAGTCTGCATATATTTCAGGGAACATTTGTCGGATACTTAAACTATTAGTTGCTTTAAAATGATGAATAATTTTAGATAAAATGATAATTTTATCCAGCACCTTTTTGCTGCATCGAATAGGAAAATTTGCAATGTGTGCCCAACCGATGTCTTGCATGTGTGTGTAGCAAAAGCCCTATAGCTCTATCTTAATAGATTCAACATTACAACATTTTTAAACTGCAGCCAATACCGTGGTTCTCTAAACCTCTAGTGAAGATGAAGCCTCTGAGGATACAAGTGATGGAGACGAATATCGTGTATCGACAGAATCTCCACAAAGACGCAAAGGAACGCAGAATGTTGTGACTGAATTGGCACAGGCTCTTGACGCTGCAAAGGTTAGCACAGATTCTGCTCCAGTAATCTTGGCAGCAGCTGCTAAATCATTTGGTGTCGATTTAAATATTACAAACATTACCCGTGCAACCATTCACCGTGAGCGTGAGAAACACCGATCCAAGTCAGCCCAACAATTGATGGAGAATTTTGATCCAGATGATATTCTCACTGTTCACTGGGACGGTAAAGTTATCAGTTCGCTGATAGGAAACGATCTAGTTGATCGACAAGCTGTGCTTGTGACAGGGAAAAGCATTACTCAGCTATTAGGAGTTCCATTCGTTGAAAAAGGAACAGGAAAGACCATTGGAGAAACTGTGCACGAATTGATCAAGAACTAGGAATTGACTGATCAAATCAAAGCGATGTCCTTTGATACCACCAGCGTGAACACACAAGATGATAAAAGCTTCCCAAAATATTGTAGCAAGTCGCGTGTAGCTAGTGATGAAATAGTAATTAATCACAAGATGTAATATTCAATATAGGATGGAAAAATGGAGTGGATTGATTTTATTTATTTATTTTTATTGGTCGGCCATCAGCGCATCAAGAGGCTATATAGGCCGTTGATGACAAAAAAAAAAAAAAAAATACAAACGATAGATTTCAATTTCACATTTTACACTAAAAATCTTAATACTAAAACAATTCATTTTAAAGGGAATAATAGTCTTTCTAGCCTAAATAACTTAACCTATCCTTATATTTCTAAAATAAGCTAACTCAAATGGAATCGTATATATTAGATTGTTTTAAGAATTTTAAAACTCGGTTAATGTCACTCAAATTATCTCTCAGTGCAATGAGACCTGGAATTTCCAATTCCTTTCTCAACGTCGTGAACTTTGGACAAGTGGTAAAAATATGTTTGATTGAGAGAGTTCCTTTGCATAGATTGCAGATAGGAGGATCTTCGTGGGACATCAAATAGGAATGCGTTAGGTTAGTATGACCCAATCTCAATCGCGTTATGACTACAGAATCTCTGCGTTTAAGCATATTACTACAGTCCCATCGTTTGGTGGAGTTTCTAAGCTCTCTGTATTTATTTTCTGTAGTGGATAACCACTTTTCTTCCCAGTGTTCTGCAAAACGTCTATTAACAAGATTTTTATAATCTGAAGCCAATAGCGTATCCTGCGTCACTGGACTTTCAATTGCTTGTTTGGCTGCTGTATCAGCTTTTTCATTTCCGTATATTCCTATATGACTTGGAATGAAAACAAATTGAATCTCTTTAGACATTCTTGAAATTTTTTGGATATTTTCAAAAATTTTCTTAACAATTAAATGCTTATTAAAAGGATTTCTAAGTGCTTGTAACGAGCTAAGCGAATCGGATAAGATAAGGTTTTTATCTGCATTGCTTTTTATAATTTCATCTGTTGCTTTAAGAATGGCAGTTAGTTCTGCGTTATAGACTGAACTATTATCAGCGAGACGAAAGTGTAGAGTATCATTTCTATTTTGATTGAAAACGGCACATGCAGTTTTTTGCTGGCATGTAGATCCATCTGTGAAATAGATATTGTATTGATCATATTTTCCTATTAGTTCTTTGTATAAATTTCTGTACACAAGTGGGTTAGTTACCTTTTTCTTCAAGTTGTTCATTTCAAGATTTATTGCAAGTTTTGGCAAAGTCCAAGGAGGACTAGTTCCAAAGTCATTGGACTCTATTTTGGGTATTATGATATCGTATTTATTTAAAATTTTTAAACATCGGGCTGGTAATGAATAATCTTTACCGTTGTTGTATTCAGATAAATTAATCATGATATCATGAAGGGGATGAGTATTGTTGTTTAAAATCCTAATCATTTGATGTAGGGTATGTTTATCTCTTCTCATCTCTAGTGGGAGAAAATTAGTGTCAACTAATATACTAGGTATTGGAGATGATCTGAAGGCACCGCATGTTAATCTTAGACCTTGATGATGGACTGCGTCTAAGGCCTTTAATAGTCGTGTTGAAGCTGATGAATAAATGCTATCACCATATTCCAAACGTGACAATACTAAACAGTTGTGAAGTTTGGCAAGTGTTTGTCGATCAGATCCCCATTTCATGCTTGAAAGAGTCTTAAGTAGGTTCATTGCTTTGAGGGATTTGGTTTTAATATTTTTTAAATGTGTTTTCCATGACAGGCGTTTATCTAGCATCATTCCCAAAAATCTAACCTCTTCTACTTCCTTAATTATATCTCCCGCAATGTTGAATTCAGGGTTTATAGAGTGCTTTCTTTTTCTGCAAAAGTGGACTACGCAAGTTTTCGGTATTGATATTCTATATCCATGATTAGTGAGCCAGTTGTAAATTTTGTTTATCGATATTTGCAACTGTTTTTTAATAGATTTTAAAAACTTTGATGCCATATATAGGACAAGATCGTCGGCGTATAATAAGATTTTACATTTTGGTGATATGTTTTTAACTATCTCGTCAATTGCTATTAAAAACAGACTTACACTGATTACTGCACCTTGCGGTAAACCGTTTTCCTGTACGTAGGTCGAGGACAATACATTTCCTTGACATACACGAAATTTTCTGTCCATAAGAAAATTTTGAATAAAATGCATCATATTTCCATTTATACCGATTTTTTTAAGTTTATTTAGTACGTTTCGGCGCCATGTTAAATCGTATGCTTTTTCCAAATCGAAAAAGACGGCATATAAATGGTTTTTATTCAAAAATGTATTCTGTATATCTGTTTCAAGAACAGATAAACTGTCAATGGTGGATCGTCCAGAACGGAATCCAAACTGATATTTTGATAGAATGTTTTTAGTTTCGAGATACCACGTCAATCTTTTGTTTATCAATCTTTCGAGAAGTTTTGATAGACAGCTTGTAAGAGAAATTGGCCTGTAACTGGTAGTCAAAGACGGATTTTTTCCAGGTTTAAGTATTGGTACTATTAACGATAGACGCCATGCATCTGGAAAAACATTTTCTGACCAGATACGATTGTAAAATTCAAGTATGTATTTCTTTGCACTATGTGACAAGTGTTTCAACATATCATAGTGAATTTGATCAATTCCTGGAGAAGATCCCTTTATTACCCTCAAAGCAGAATCAAATTCTAATTCGGTGAACAGCTTGTTATAGGGTTTGTTGTTTTTAGTGACCTTTAGTGTCGTACTTTCTTCTTTAAGTTTAATGTTTTGGAATTGACTAGAATAATTTGCTGTTAACGAGACACTTGCAAAGTAATTAGCTACTTGTTCGACAATTGCGACGGGATCAGATATTATTGTTCCATTCTGTTCTAAGGATGTTATCATACTGTTCTTATGTTTCCCACTAATACTACCTATTTGTTTCCAAATATGTGATTGAGGAGTTTGTGAGTTTATGGATGCCACCATTTCTCTCCACGAAGCCTTACTGTGGAACCGTACTAAAGCACGAACTTTGGATTTAATTATTTTATATTTACGTTCATTTTCAGCAGTTGGTTGTTTTTTAAAATTCCTTAAGCATTTCTTTCTTTCTTTAATTGCTTTTGCAATAGAGCTGTTCCACCATGGAACCGATTTGCGCCTTTTGTTAGTAGATGATTTTTTAATGCATTTTTCTGCAGATTTTAATAGAATGTCAACAATATGATGATTCTGTTCGTCGATTGATTTTGTAAAAAATTGTTCATCGAAATTAACAATATTTCTAAATACAGTCCAATTAGCCGACTTCATAATCCAATGAGATCGTTTTTCTTCGGTAATACACGTATTGTACGAATTCAAACAAATAGGATAATGATCACTATTACAAGTGTCATTATACACATCCCACGAAAAAATTGTATTGATTGCCGGAGAGCATAAAGTCAAATCGATGCATGACTCTGTACCATTAATTGGATTAATTCGAGTACCCTTTCCGTTATTCAATATATTTATGTCATTATTTGACATCAGCTCAGAAACCAACTTGCCGCGATTTGAAACTATTTTTGAGCCCCATAAATAGTGGTGAGCATTAAAATCACCGAGTATAACATATGGTTTTGGTAATTGATCAATGAGATTCTGAAGCGCAAGCATCGAGATTTGTTCATTTGGGGGTAAATATATATTGCATAAAATAAATTTTATTGGGAAAAGAAGTTCTACTACTATTACTTGGAGTTGTGAATTCACTTTTATACGTCGCGAGGCAAAGCATGATCTCACTAATGTGACCACGCCGCCACGTGCTCTTTCTTGTTGTGTGGATGCATCATATCTATACAAATCGAAATTTTTGAAACTTGCTGCTTGTGAAAATTTTAGATGTGATTCTTGCAAACAAATAGCCATTGGAGAGAATTTGCATTCTAACATTTTTATCTCTTGAAAACTATTGTAAAAACCATTACAATTCCATTGAATGATAGAGCGATTAAAGTCCATTACTACAAGTTGAGGGGAGAGAGATTTCGGTGTCCGAGCTTGCACTGTTATTATTTTTCTTTCTCTTCAAGAGAATGTCAAGATCATCTGAGTCAATAGAACGGGGTCGAGCAACTTTAGCTGTATTGAATTCCATTTGAGTTTCACAGTGTTCGTCAATTTTATAAGCATTTTTTGATATTTCGTTATTAGAACAACAAATCGTTGGTTTGGGATCGATGCAGTTTTGAGACAATGATTCGTTAAGTTCATCTGGTAATAATTTTGCTACATTGGCAATTATATTGCTTGAGTTTGTTACAGGGGATTGTCCCTCAGACTGTCTAACGATTTGACTGTATGTCCTGTCCAGTGGATACCTAATCTTGTACATCTTTCTGGCTTCACTAATACTGACATTTTCGGTAATTTTGATTTTAACTATCTCCTGCTCTCTTACAAATACAGTACAGCTTTTTGACCAAGAAGGATGATCGAATAGTTGACAATTTCGACAAAATGTTTTATTAGCACACACATCAGAATTATGACCTACCTTGCAGCAGTTACTGCATACCTCGTCTTTTGTGCAAAATTTAGAAGAATGGCCATAATACTGGCATTTATAGCATCGCATTGGCCGTGGAACAAACCACCTGACGTTCAGCTTGTGATAGCCGACCTTTACGTTTTCAGGAATGCCCGTTGATTTGAAGGAGAGGATGTAACTGTTCGTTGGAATTAGCTTCTTGTCTTGCCGCCGTTTCATGAGTTCCACCTTGCACACTCCCTGGTCCTGTAATTCTTCTAGAATTTCTTCTTCTGTTGCGATTCGAAGATCGGCACATGTGATGATGCCTAGCGTGAGATTCAATTTAGGACTTTCTTCGACCTTGATGGCCATCTCAAACAGCATTTTACATCGAAGGAGTTGGTTGGCTTGAGCGATATTTTTCGTTTTCACAAGTAACGTTCCATTTCTCAGCTTCGAAGTATTTAGCGGCTCTCCGCAGGCACTTTTTATTCCTTTGTGAATAACTATAGGACTCACTTTTTCAAATGACGCATCTTTATTGTCCACACGTGTGATGATGAGGAATTTGGAACCCTCCATATGTCCCTCAAGCCTTGGGAATCCATCCCCAGGTTTCTTTTTTTTTGATGTTCCCCCCTTTGGAGGGCTCATTTTGATAAAGAAGCACTATTATAAAAATAACTTTGATAGTCGATCTTCACAAACAATAGAACTATTGTTCAAGGAAGTTTTTAGCCTTGCTTTTGTGTCACAAAATCAGAGAGCAGATCAAATATACGTCTGATACCGAGAAGAGATCGACTTTTTTGGGAGTGGATTGAGCGGCTGCTTGAAACCAATCTCTTGTGGTTGCCTTGTAGGCAAGGAACTTCTGCTGGAAAGTGTCTTCTGTACCATAATGGGGCCAACAACTGGACCAGACGTTGCGTTGTACAAATAATTTCAAGGACAGTGGAAATTGATTGACAAAGAGCATTATGATGTACCACAGATAACAGACTTTCCATATTTCATAAGAAATTGTTTGTCCGAAATCGCACGCTTTGCAGAGCACAACATTCTTGTGAGTATCAGTATTTGGTATTGTAGTGGTCTATATCACCATAGATTAATGATTTTCACAGGACAACCCAGAGATGACTATCTTGAGTTTTTGGAGCTTGCTTTAATTTTTCTAGGCCACATTCCACCCAAAGGAGTTCGTTTTCGTACTCCAGGTGCCATTCACCACGCTCGAAGGATGGCAAAAGCCATATACAGTCTCAAGATTTACCTTTTTAGAACACAGTTTTCTCAATCTATTCCAGGTTTATTAACTCTCTGCATGTTCATTGTGGGAGTGTACATCGAAGCTTGGTTTTCCGCTCCTTTTTCTGCCTCTGCACCACGTAGTGACCTGAAGTTGCTCGCTGATCTGGAAAAATTCGGGTCTTACCACCCGGAAGCTGCTGTTGCTGCTCAACGAAAACTTTCAGGCCACTTATGGTATTTGAGCGAAGAATTGATAGGTTTGGCTGTATTTGACACAGGTCTTTCGTTCGAAGAGCGAGAGAATATAGTTAAATCTATCTCGACGTGTCAAGGAAGTGATGATCCACCTAAAAAAAGAAATATTTTGGAAGTAAACGGATGACTTTCTGAACTCGCTACGACCAATACTACTGAATTTTTTACAGTATTAGGGATTAGTACGGACTTCTTCGATCAACCGGCAGAGGAGTGGAGTACAAAAGTTGAGTACCAAAGAGGTGAAGAAATCGTGAACAACCTTAAGGTAGTGAATGATCCTGCGGAGAGAGCAATAAAATTAATGCAAGACTACAACAGAAATGTTACCCAAAAAGAAAAGGATTTTCAGAATTTGCTGCTAAATATTGAAGATTTTCGGAAAAAACTTCCAAAAAAACAGAAGGCATCCTTACGTAACTTTGTAGGATCGTAAAATGGACTTACGTTTGAAATAAACCTAATTGATTTGAAAATGACACATGCGATGACTGCCTGGATTTTTTGCTTGCTAGACCCTTTAGAACGCGCTCTACAGTAAAGAGCTTGTTGGACGTTGGAGGTCGCTCATCAATCTACTTACGGAGGGTTGGGGAACCACCTACCCAAGTAGCACTTGTAACTAATCATAAAAATAAAAAAATACAAAAAGGTTGCACAGCAGTTACATTTAGGATACTTGTAACGAGTTAGGTTACATAAAATTAAAAATAGTTACTTTTTAGTTTTCTAGTGACAAAAATCTCAAAAAGTTACCGGGTAGTTACCAAATGACCAAATTGAAACCTTTATTTCGAACTGTCAACAACTTGGTCGTCGCAAAACAGTCACATTTCAGTTACGAGTTACCAATTAGTTATCAAGTGACAGAAATGCAACCTTTTTCCAAGTTTGTCATCAACTTGCTGGTCGCAAAACAGTTAATTTTCCGAGTTAAAATTACGAGTAGTTACGAAGTCAAAAATAGTCGGCTAGTAACATTTTCGCAACAACTTGTTCACTGTTCCTTGTAAACACAACGGATTAAGCAAAAACTAGATCTCAAGAATTTTACTTATGGTAAAGATAAACAATTGGTACACGGGTTGTAAAATGCTCTTGTAAATGCGTTTATTTACTTAATTGATGGTACTTTGAATCTTCTCCGCACAGACATTGATATTAAATAAACAAATTTTGATTATTCTCAAACGTCAAAACGATCAAGTTACATCGAAACGAAATCGGCAATGAAAATAGGTTACAGTGTAACTTAGAAATGACGACATAAGAAATAAGTGACCACAACAGATTTAATATTGGTTACCGTAACCGATAGCGTAACCAGGTCGAAGGCTAAGATTACGTGCAACTAGAATGTAACTGAATTGTAACCTTCTATGATTAACACTGCTGGTAAACTGTTTTATTCAAAGTGAAACTATTCTTTGATATTAAATTAACACTTTCTTTTCACAAGAATCACTAAAAACACCTTTTCCCGATATCTATTAACAGTGTCTGCTTAAAATCATTTCATGCAATATGCCGAAAACGATACAAAACTTCAAGGACGATGGTGTAGTAGTTAAAACCAAAGGCAAAATGGCTATGAATTTTACTAAGTGATAGCGAAAACAATTCGTTTTTAATGATTTCTAGGTGAATGCTCCACTAATTCATTATTGCTAAGAATAAATTTAAAAATCAGAAAATTAAAATTTTTATATTTGTACATATTTGTTTTACAAAAAATCAATTTTTCAAAGAAGTAAGTAACGAAAAGCTAGATTAAGGGGGCATAGTACTTTTTCAACTTAAAAAAATCGAATTTTTTTTTATTGATTATTTCGAAAGATTAACATTTTGACCATATGTGTTTCAAGTCATTTCAATGAATTCTAAAAATTGACAAAGTTACAGCTATTTGTACCGCGCATGTCTGGAGCGATTACACGGCGAATAAAACGTTCAACGTCGTTTTTCTCGAAACCAGGTTTTGAAAGTCGGTACCATAAATATCTCAAGAACGGCTAAAGCAATTCTCATGATTCTTTTTTTGTTTTGAAGCAAACAAAATTATCTAGTGTTTGACCCATCCTTTTTTTGATATTACTATTTTTGTATTTTTTAGAAATGTTTAAAGTCAATTTTTTCGACAAAAAACCTTACTTTTATGTTTGAATGTCCGCCATTTTGTTATGCGTCCGAATTTTAAAAAAAGGATGGGTCAAACACGAGATAATTTAATATACTTTCATGTCGTTTTGGAATTTTTCAATTCGGATAAGACCCCCAGCGCCAATCCATGGTACCGCAAATCATGTTTTTTTCGAACGATCATGTTCAAGGAGCCGTAGGGGAGAGGGGAAGAGGTTCACATATGCAAACAAAATTGTAAATATTAGTATAAAGTGCAATGTTTGGAATGCAAAAAACCCGAATCGATTTGCTTTTCGCGTTATCAAGAATAAAATATTTGAAATTAGGCAAAAAATATGATGTTAAAAGTACTATGCCCCCTTAAATAAGAGCGCGTAATTTTTTCAAAGCTAGAATCATGCATTTCACCATAAATTTGAAACTGCATTAAAATTTGTGTTGAAATAACAAGCGAAATTTATACACTCTTCTATATTCAACAGTTAAATTTACTGCTTAACGTTGACAGCCATAGATTGAAATAATAAACCTGCTGCATTGTTTTCGCTATGCAAAAAAAGTTTCAAGATAACTAATTTGCCATCAATTGAAAGTCAATTTACAGTTTATGTGTAACTTCAATAGTAACCATTTTGTAACTATACATGTTACATATTGGTTATAGAGTAACTGTTAATGTAACCATATTTAGTTACATAAGTTGCGCTATTTCGGTTACACAACTGTTATATTTTAGGTTACTGTAACCGAAGTTTTACATTTAAATTTGTCGCATATCAGCCGCTGCGACTCAATTGTGACAACGTGTGCTACTTGGGTAATGTTATCATAGGGGTCTTAAGAGCATATCATCCTCTTCTGCACGGCAAACCAAACATTTTGTGATGTTGAACTCATCACTAAAATGAATAAAGGATGACCAAACGTACGCACTATAGTGGCGTATTTGTCATTGTGTGGAGGATCCGGTCATTCACATAATTTTATCTAAAAGTCCGTTGCGGGACCACTTAACGTTATCGCAGAGACCTTAACTACACGTCATTTTATTCTGCATAAAAAACGAACATTTTGTGATGTTGAGCTCATCGCTAGGTCAATTTTTTAAAAATAAGGGACAGCCTACTGGACAGTTTGGTGTGTTGATCTTTCGGTACACAAGTAACATTGTTGGCTCCAGATTCATTCCGCTCTAGTGTATCCTTCGAATGATGGCACTAAGTGAGATCAAGCCAAAGTACCTATTGCATGGTTGTTATGTTGCTTGACCAAGGGTGACCTTCATTTCTGCTGCTTCTACTTTCGACGGGCCTGCATGACCATTCTCTCTTTGACACGCATAACGTTAGTTACTGAGACACCACTGGTTGGTTATCATTTGCTTCTGCATTCAAAAAGTTTTGTTTCAATTTTATTTCATCATCCTATTATTTTAACAATTTTGTTTATTTTTAATAAATGATCATTATGAGAGCTGACACAATTACCTATTTATCTGCATTTTATCTGTGAGTAGTAACTTCCAGTATCCAAAACAGAAAACTGTTTTTGTTTGAGACGCTTTAAAATTACTGCTCCAATGCGGCGGACTAACCTAGTCACTTCCGTCTGCGAATATTACACGCAAAAAATGTAGCACCCGAAACACTGGCAATTACTCACTGTCCTAAACTACAGTTTATTTATCTTAAGCAAACGACTTCTTAATTTAATTATCTTTTCGGACAACTTTAGACTCGCACAATAGACATAGCGGCAGCAAAAAATGACCGTTACTCTCTTTACTGGAACACACTGCCGTTACATGGTTATTTTTGCCTTGTAGAACAATTGTGGAATCTTTTCATAAGGCATATGAAATCCTATGAAGGAAGAATTAAAAAGAATTGAATTCAATTTTATTTGGTGAATAACTTTCATTAAAACATATTTTAATAATTCTTAGACTGATGGATGAGCTGATTTTCAAGTGTCAAACCAATGCCAATGTATGGGGAATGCGACTATATTTTGGAAACGTGATAGCTTGCCCGGCTTTGGGCAAAGCTCACCAACTCACGTACCTACTTCGTCTCTTAAAATTAGATATACACCATTGATGATTTTGCGCTAAAATGACAAGTAAGCAAGTACTTACATGATTACTATTTTTCTGCATAAATAATTCTGTTAAAAAAACGATAATAATAACCGATTGTTAAACTCCTAATGTTTGTCGAATGGTACAATAAAAACTTCACTGCTAAGTGCTCCAACATCAATAAAATACCACCGTCTAGCCGGAAAGTCATCCATTTTCATTTTTGTTTTACATCCTTGCCACCAGACGTAACCGTTTTCTGTGTTGAACCTGCATTTTTAGCAATATCTCATCTTTTTTCGGTCCGCAATTTCCAATAAACAAAGATATTTGATTTTTTTACCCATTATATAGTAGAGGTACATAATAGAAGGGTTAAAAAAAACTGCCGTAAATCATGCGATGCTTCGGGTCGTTCATTATAATTTTCCGCCGGAAGGACATCTGTTTGCATCCCATATTAGATTATCGTTTCATTCCTCTGTTTGAATTAGTAAACGTAGTTGAAAATCGATTGCTTGAGATAAGCTATCTAGGTGAAGAATTATAACTGTACACTCAAAACAGTTTACATATCGAACCTACATGCTTATATTTTCCACTCAATTTTTCACATCGTATCTATGTGAATTGAAGCTAGCTTTTCCATACACATTATTACATTTACGTAAAAATCACATAACTGTTACTATTTAAACCTTTCACTATGAACTGAAATGCATATAACTTACTGAAGAAAAGTTTGTGTGATTCTTCCTGTGAACATGCGGAGTATTTTGAGTGCACTATAAGTATCATGGTCAGTGGAGGAATTCGGCCCTCGTGAGGGACAGCTACGGGCTAGCACTGGCCAGTGATGGCCAATCTGTGGCCCGCGAGACGCAAGCTGCTCTTGGGTACATGAAGGTTGAGGGCTGTTTTCATGGAGGGTTGATAGGAATCATTGGTTGAGCTTTTGAATGACTGTGGGGTCCGGGTTTAGTTATGATACCACGAGCATATTGTGGAGCAGAATGCTTTTCGGTATAAATGCTATGGTGAGTTCTAGGATATCATAAAGAGTGTCCACGGTAACATTGCAACACGCAAAATTAATTTCCAAAATTCGAGTTTTTATTCGATTGACATCAAACTTTCAGGGCATCAAATTAAGAAATTCAACTTAGTTTTAGCGGTTTTTACCTATGTTAAGGACCGACAAGCAGTGAAAGTGGTACCTCGAAACATGCGCTACCAGGGATTAAATGCCGGATTTGACTGGGCGCAGCTCAACGGGGAGAGCTCTACTCCGTTCCAGATTCAGTCCGGTGTTCCTCAAAGCAGTGTCTTGGGACCTTTGCTGTTCGTTCTTTTCATCAACGATCTATGCGGATAATTGGAATCCCCGAAATGGTCCCTCGCATAATTTTAAACTGTGAAAATAACGTACATAAATCACAGACAAACAGACATAACACTCGTTTTCCATTCTTCGTACCGATTAAACCGTCATTTCAAATTTGGGCTTAGTTGGGAATGTCTCCGTTTTGGACAAAGTGGAACTTTTTAACGAAAGAAGGGGAATTCATCATAAAAAAATACTTGCTACTTCGGGAGATACCCATGTTGCTATTTGATATTTAGGAATGTCGATCAAAGATGGTGCTAGTGTTCAGGCTAAATGTGCGGTACGATAATTTTTGTTGATTTTTCTTCCAAGAGTTATGTCTGTTTGTCTGTGCATAAATGTTGCATTTGAAGTGACACTAGCACGCAATGATTTGTTAATGAGTCAAAGCACAGAACGGAAGATCAACTTCAAGCAAAAGCGCATTCAAAAACTGACCAGAAAAGGAATGCGAAAATCAGCAATGTTTTTTTCTGACTTCGAGTAAGTTTCTAAGATCGTGCACATTTATGCCGCTTTGACTGTGGTATAAAGTGGTACAATATTTTTCTATGTTTTAAATTGACCGTTAGCTCTACAGTTCTACCCGCTTATTAAAAATTGTTGTCCTTAATGACAACTTAAAGTTAGATATTATTGAAAAATTTTAATCGGAGCAGAAAAGTGATTGTGGTATAATAAAGATTTCACAGTTTGGAAATTTTAAATAACTTATCTGCATGGCTCATGTCATAATTGAAACCGACATTAAGGTTTGAGTTCTGCGGAACGGAGAAGATTTATAACTTGGAAGCCGTTAATAGATAAAAGGATTTTAGTAGATGATCTTTCCAAAACAGGTTGTTCCCCTACCTGCTACCTGGCAAAATTGCGTAACTTAGACGTTCAGCAATTGGGCACTGTTTGTTTTTTCTTTAAGTTCAATAGATCAGTTCGTTTCATTTTTGGCACGGATCGTTTTTGGTCCATCATTTCATGTGTCTAGACCAAGCAGCATCTACAATAACGCACACGTGTATGAAATTTGACAGCAATAGAGCCCCTTTGTTTGAAGCACAATTCTCCGATAAGAACGCTAAAACGGACCGCCTTAACGGCTGTAACGCCCTGCGGCTGGTTCGTCTCAGCAGTATAATCAATATATATAGAATGCCAGTGTCGCTGGTGTTTCATGGATATTTTGGTGGCAAACATGTTGCTGGTTCGTGTCTTGGATACGGGAACTACATTGTCAAATTGCCCAATAGAAAATTTTCCTCCCGACGAAATACCCCAAAACGACCAAATCGGGTGATTTATCCTACGTGATTTACGGAAAAGCAGAAGGATTTTTTATTGGGTTGCCTTTTTAGTTTGACAATCAGATTCCCGTTTCGAATCGATCACTCACACATATGCGCATACAGTGTAAATACGTAATTTTCAAATGTGTGATGTTTACCACGAGCACTGCAGCGACACTGGCATTCTATATATTGCTGTTGCAGTTGAAAACCGTAATAATCGACTCGCGACATTCGCTTTTATTCTTGTTCTGTGTGTCGCAACTACGTCGCACGTGGCGCGCTTTGATCGCACATTGATGCGCTATACAGCCAACCACGTGCGACGTAGTTGCGACATACAGAACAACAATGAAACCGAATGTCGCGAGTCGATTATTACAGTTTTCAGCTGCAACAGCAATATATTGATTCAACTGTCTCAGCCTATTAAATTGACTTAACTCGACTCCCGACACATTTTTCTGTGGTTGAAACCTAAAACGTCAAAGGCACTGGACAGGAAATCATTTCATAGAAATTCTATGGAGCGGCCATTGTTGTTTGCGGGCCGGTGGGATCGATGGGCCCAACAGTATGGGGGTATTGTCAAATCTTATGTGAGAGTGTATTGGTGGTACCGGGCTGACTTGATTCCAACATGTAGAAGTATGTGTGTTTGAAATATTAACATACTTATGGCAACTGACACTTTGACTGATTAACAAATCATTGCGTGCTAGTGTCATTTTAAATGCAACATTTATGTACGTTATTTTTACAGTTTAAAGTTATGCGAGGGACCGTCGCTCATAACGATTTGTATCGGATAGATTTTAGGCGCGTACAATTTACTAACATCTTGTACAAAAATTTTTACACAAAACACAAGCCGCTTCACAAGGGCGAACCTGTTATCTTGTACATCGCTAATTTATACCACACAGGTCTATTGAAAGTAGTATACATTTTTTCGTGCAAAAAGCGTTCCTGTTACCACTAGATGGCAGTCAAAAATGCACTGAGTACCGTTCTGATTCAAACTTAGAACAGTCTCAAACTTCGAACACTTCAGAATAAAATGCTTGTTATTATCGCTAATATGATATAATATTGTGCTTATTGGACACCACCGGGTTCGTTAGAATATCCTCTATCCGGTGACATTGAACTGTCGTACTCCTTCGGTTATAATCTCTGATTATAGCTTGGTTCGACCCATGCACCTTCCAGCATTGGACAAAAGGTAGGAGTCACAACGATAACTTGTTAAGCGTAGCTACCTATAACCCCCCCCTTCCTTTCCACTCTTTCCCCTCCTTTCCCAAAAAAAATTCATTACTTTCCCTTACCGTCCCTCCATCAATTGTAGAACCATCGTTTCAAAAAAATATTAATATTAATGCCTGACCGCATTTCAAGGTCAAAGACTAAAAACACGAATTTGGTCAATTTCATAGGAACGGAGCCTTTCTCCGAAAAACCCGCGCTGAGAATCGCGCTTAACACGCTTAAGGACCTTAAGGACCACCTTACAAGTCGTAAGGGCCTGCATAGTGTCGTCGTCCTGAAAGTAAAAACAAGTTAGATTAAAACTTCTCGGTCGGTGGTTTCTACAGTTGACGGAGGAAGAGGCACAATTTGTGTGTCTAAAAATAACCCAAAACCAGATACGTCGCTACATTAATAAGGCGGGTTGCGCAGTCTCCTTTTGTCCAGCGCCCCTATGGTTCAAAGGTACACGGGTACCAGCGAGCCACACGCCCTGGCGGGTGGTGTGGGTTCAAATCCGGTTATAATCTCTGATTATAGCTTGGTTCGACCCATGCACCTTCCAGCATTGGACAAAAGGTAGGAGTCACAACGATAACTTGTTAAGCGTAGCTACCTATAACCCCCCCCTTCCTTTCCACTCTTTCCCCTCCTTTCCCAAAAAAAATTCATTACTTTCCCTTACCGTCCCTCCATCAATTGTAGAACCATCGTTTCAAAAAAATATTAATATTAATGCCTGACCGCATTTCAAGGTCAAAGACTAAAAACACGAATTTGGTCAATTTCATAGGAACGGAGCCTTTCTCCGAAAAACCCGCGCTGAGAATCGCGCTTAACACGCTTAAGGACCTTAAGGACCACCTTACAAGTCGTAAGGGCCTGCATAGTGTCGTCGTCCTGAAAGTAAAAACAAGTTAGATTAAAACTTCTCGGTCGGTGGTTTCTACAGTTGACGGAGGAAGAGGCACAATTTGTGTGTCTAAAAATAACCCAAAACCAGATACGTCGCTACATTAATAAGGCGGGTTGCGCAGTCTCCTTTTGTCCAGCGCCCCTATGGTTCAAAGGTACACGGGTACCAGCGAGCCACACGCCCTGGCGGGTGGTGTGGGTTCAAATCCGGTTATAATCTCTGATTATAGCTTGGTTCGACCCATGCACCTTCCAGCATTGGACAAAAGGTAGGAGTCACAACGACAACTTGTTAAGCGTAGCTACCTATTAGCCCCCCCCTTCCTTTCCACTCTTTCCCCTCCTTCCCCCAAAAAAAATTTATTACTTTCCCCTACCGTCCCTCCATCAATTGTAGAACCATCGTTTCAAAAAGATATTAATTTGAATCAAAACTGAACTGTAGTTTTTTGGTGTTTTTCAATGTAAAATAACATTTTATCCCCATTTTTTTAATTTACCCACAAAAATAAATGAATTATCATGCTATTAAACTATTTGTGGCGGTAGAATAAAGATGTGTTCGAACATTTTACTTTCAAAAAAGTTTCAACATAGCGTAAGTGCTCGAAGTTTGAATCAAAACGGTAACAAGTTTTGGAATCGAATATGATATTCCTTTCTTTGATTCAACGTACCATCACGAGTGATGAGCCAATCTGAGTTCTTTTGACGATCGACTCACCGCACGGCTTACGGAAATAACCCACTGGAAGTTAGTTGTAGTCGTTTCAACAAAGTTTATTATTTGTTGGATTTTGGCATGTCAAAAATGTGTTTCGATTAAGGATTAGCGGTTATTAGTACTAAGTAACATTTCTGTGCGACGTTTTAATTGTATCGAAGACTAATAAACAAATTAAATATTTCATTGAATTTTAAATCGTAGTACTTCAGAAGAGGAAGAAATCGCTTTTGGAGATACTCTTTCAAACACACCTGTCTATGTTTATGGTACCTGGGGTTGCGAAAGGTGTACTCTGCTTTCCACATGAACAAACTGCTTGCCAAATCAAGGATTTCTTGGTAAAGTTCGATATTTTCTGTTTTCGGAGGTTCTCTGGAAGTCATATTTATTAGATAGATTAGCTGCCGTAAAATTAGAATCGGTCAGTTTAGTTGGTTTTTCAGCACCATCTGGCGTGCCCGAATGCAGTCATCTTGTTCCGTTGATTTTGATTCTGTTCGTTAATGACTTGAGCCACCGAATGAACTCTTATCATCTTATATATGCTGACGACTTGAAGATATATCGTACCATTAGCTCGTTGGTCGACTGTGCAGCTCTATTGCAAGACATTGACAGCATAACATAGTTGGTGTATCTTAAATGGTGGAGCCATTCTGCATGTTGTCTCCCTGCTCCCTCTGAGGTTGTTGAGAGCACCATTTTCGTTTTATTGTCATCCGGCATCGTTACGACGTGTCCGGGCCACCGTAACCTACCGACTTTCGCCAGATGTATGATGGGAATCTCTCCAAGCAGTGCCTGTAGCTCGTGATTCATACGCCTCTGCTGTTCTCCGTTTTCAGTTTGTACACCGCCAAATATCGTCCGTAGCCCCTTCCGCTCGAACACGACAAGGACGCGTAAGTCCTTCGTGAGCAGCGTCACGGCATCAAGTCCATAAAAAACTGCTGGTTTAATATTGGTTTTGTACATCTTGACCGTAGCGTTCAGCGAAGGGCAAAGTAGGTCCGATTTCCCACTTGAAAGCGCCACTGGATCTCCTTCTAGTGTTGTTGTTTGCCATCACCAGCGATCCCAAATACATCAACTTATCTTCTATTTCTAGTTCGTTGCCGTCAATGGTTACCCAGCTAGCACCAACTCGTATATGAATGTACGAAAACTATCGTAAATATTTCCTAACAAACTCGAAATCGTAACTAAAGCTGGATAAAGTGGTATCAAGTTGATTTTCTGTCGTATATAATGATAATGATTGACATACATACGATTTTCAGCACAAAATCGTAGAGTAGTACGGAGCGACTCGCGCTTAATCGGATATTATCGTATATAAATACTTATATAGTCATAACGCTCAAAATGATTCGTAATCACGTATATCGCCTCCAAAATAGTACGGATATGCCAATTTTGCGCATGAAATACGATTTATTTAGCATGTATATCTGTACGTAATGCTGATTTTTACCTTTTTTATACGTATGAAAATGCTAGCTGGGTACCGCCTATGTTTGGTCTTCGACGCATTTATTTCTAGCTTAATCCTCCTAGACTCCGCTTTCGGTCTGGGGTAGATCGCCTTTGCCGTCGCAATGACCTCAGAGTCATCTGCAAAGCTTAGATGTTGGCTACCCTTGGTGAAAATCGTACCTCTCGTTTAGGTGCCGGCTCGTCGGATCACCCTCTCAAGAGCGATGTTGAATAACATGCAGGATAACTCGTCACCTTGTCTCAACCCTCGCCGCGCCTCAAAGGGACTCAGGAGTGTCCCGTAGATGCGCACAAAAGCTCTGATCAGCCGCGACAGTTTATCCAGAGAATTGTGTTAGTGCATTATCTGCCATAGCTGGTCTCGATCGACTGTATTGTATGCTGCTTTGAAATAAATAAGAGGTGATGCATGGGAACGTTGTAGCCAGTGTAACAGGATCTAGGAGAGTACTTTGTAAGCGGCGTTTATCAGCGATATGCTGCGATAGTTGCAGCTTTTTAAAAATGGGACAACCACTCCTTCTGCTCCGCTCAAATCTTGGAAATAACCCAGTGTATAGCCTACAGAGACTATAAGTTACAGAGGCGGACGAGGCACTCAAAAATCTTTTTTTTTTAAACGATGATTCTACAATTGATGAAGGGATGGATGGTAAGGGAATGTAATGAAGAAGGATTTTTGGAAGGAATGGAGGGGAAAACGTGGAAAGGAAGGGGGGGGGGGGGGGTAATAGGTAGCTACGCTTAACAAGTTGTCGTTGTGACTCCTATCTTTTGTCCAATGCTGGAAGGTGCATGGGTCGAACCAAGCTATAATCAGAAATTATAACCGGATTTGAATCCACAACACCTGCCAGGGCGTGTGGTTCGCTGGTACCCGTGTACCTTTGAACCATAGAGGCGCTGGACAAAAAAAGTCTGCACAACCCCCCTTATTAACCGTAGCGACATGGGTTGGGCTATTTTTAGACACAAATTGTGCCTCTTCCTCCACTTTCTGTAGAAACCACCGACCGATAAGTTTTAATCTAACTTGTTTTTACTTTCAGGACGACGACACTATGCAGGCCCTTACGACTTGCAAGGTACTGCGTGTTCAGGGTTGCCACATGCACAGATTATTCTGTG
Organism: Sabethes cyaneus; assembly: GCF_943734655.1. NCBI lineage: Eukaryota > Metazoa > Arthropoda > Insecta > Diptera > Culicidae > Sabethes > Sabethes cyaneus. The sequence continues at coordinate 102,807,100 of NC_071353.1, read as the reverse complement.
TTTAACAGATATTTGAAAGAAATCGCCTGTACAGAATCTGTATACAAAGAATATAGATTTTCGCCAAATTACACAGATTAAACAGATTTTTGAGCTTTTACATGAGAGTGAAAGAGACGGAAATAGTCAGCAAAATGACTCTCTATCTCTTTCACTCTCATTGTTTTGTATTGGACAGATTTTTGCACAGATATTTTTCCTCGCCGTTCAGATTGTCAGATTTTTCCAACAAAAAACACAGAATTATATGTGGCATCCCTTTGCGTGTTACGTTGTTCGTCCGTAAGCGTGTTAGTCCGCGTTTCTCAGCGCGGGTCTTCGGAGAAAGGCTCCGTTCCTATGAAATTAACCAAACTCGTGATTTTAGTCATGACCTTGAAATGCGGTCAGGCATGTATTAATATTTTTTACCTTTGTTATGCTATAACAAAGGTTTTTTTTGAAACGATGATTCTACGATTGATGAAGGGACGGTAAGGGAAAGTAATGAAGAAGGATTTTTTGAGAATGGAGGGGAAAGAGTGGAAAGAAAGGGGGTAATAGGTAGTTACGCTTAACAAGTTGTCGTTGTGACTCCTATCTTTTGTCCAATGCTGGAAGGTGCATGGGTCGAACCAAGCTATAATTAGAGATTATAAGGACTAAAATCACGAGTTTGGTCACTCAAAAACCGTTAAATTTTGAATCTAAACGGAGAGTACCATCACAAATAAAAGTAACTCCGTTTTGATTCAAAATTTAGCGGATTTTGAGTGCCTCGTCGCCTCTGTAACCTATAGTCTCTGTAATACATCCGTTGCCACCGTTTCTCGGCCATGTTTATAAAGCTCTGTCGGTAGACGGTCCTTTCCAACGGCTTTCTTGGTCGGCAGCAACCCGATTTATCATTTGCTTTTTGGAGGTTAGGTGCTGGGACATTATTATCTTCCATGGGCACTCCTAGGTTAACTTCCGTTCCGCCTCCTTTCGCCATTTCGAAGAATTGCTTTCACCTGTCGACCACCTAGCGCTCGATTGTGATTGGATTCCCTCCCTCGTTCCTTACACGTCAGGTTTTGGTGTGTAATACCGCAACTACAAAGCTATTGATATTCGTTTGGTTTATGTGCGAGAAAAATAAAGAGAGAAATACTTTTGGGAAAATATACACTGATTCGGTTTTCAAATTCCAATGGTGAACATTTCTGGAGTGGCCTGGTCCCCTGGACATCCCCTCTTGCTATGTCAATGCCAATGTCTTTACATTATTCACTGAAGACGCAGTAAATAAATTCAATTAAATATATGTATCACATGTTGCCCTTTCATTGGAAGAGTAGTGCACTGGTGACTTAACAAGTCCAATTTTTGATGACTGTGCGGCATTTCAGCTGATACGGCTACTATAGTGCTCCGAATGTTAGACTGAAGCTGATTTATTGGCCTTTTAAATTTCGCATACCACCACAAGAAATAATCTAACGGTGTCAGATCGAGGTGCGAAGCGAGGTAGTACTCCATTACGATCGTATTTTGCACCGAATACCCTTTCCACAGTGACGAAATTACTTGAGTTTTGACAGTATGTTTGAACAATTTCTAAACGTTCGTTGGATTAATGTGGAATTATTCGTGATGAAATGGCAAACCTTACTGGCGGTAAATTCTTATAGATGTCAAAACTAATATGGCCGCCGTTATGCTTGCCATTATGTTATTAATAAGGATTATTCTATCAAATTTTTAGAAAAAGAAAGACCGATAAAACCAGTAGATTTACAATTAGAATGCAAAAGAAACCCAAAATAATCATTAAACTGACATAAATGATGTCGTCAAATGGTAAATGACTTCAAACTAGTAGCACCAAACCGCGAATAGGTGAAGAGCAAATGTGTGAATCGTTTCGCTGCTTGATTCTTCTTCCAAACATCCACACTATCGATAGGAAAATCCAAACACTCTGTCGGGATGTCTTGACTTGGATGTGCGATATCAGAAAATTGATCTCGATTTGTATCGGTTCTCGGTAACGTTTCGATAGTCCATACTGGTGCGTTCGGGCATGACTAACCGAAAGAATATTTGCATCCATCGGAGAGCGAAGAATGGTTTGAAATTTAATCGGACGTTGGCGCGCCGACAGGAATTGAAAGCAGTCAATTAGTCGTAAATTGTAGCAATTTAAGGCTTTCACTCGATTGCCGATAAACGAGGAAAGTTTGCTTTCGGAGCGTGCAGAACGGAAATTAACGCAAGGGGATTTCGTTTGCTAGTTTGGTTCATTTGCTGCAAATAAGGTATGGGGAAGCTTTTGAATTTCCCGCACAAATAAGCTACATATTCGTCTCCCGGTTTGGCTTTATAACCGATGCCCTGCAAGAAGAATGTTGCGAGTTGCGACGGTAAATTGTTGATTTCTTCGAAATCAATGAAGCGAGTGGAGTTTCAGATAGCAGTCTTCAGTCTTTGTTTGTGGAAAGATTGCTTAAACTAACTAAATGTGTGTATGTGTAGAGGTATTATAAATTCAATAGTGCTAAGTTGGCATCTAGGGTACCAGGGCGATTCGAAGATAGGCTAAATATTGACCGTAAAGCGTTCAGGATAAACATATTGAATAGGGTATGTTGCTACATCGTCGTAATTGCCTATTCCCGTCCTATCCAACACAAATTATTAAAAATATCAGCATTTTTATGACACACAATGCAAAACTAGTTATTCCCTAATATTTTAGTTAATTGTCTATCATACGCAATCAATCAAAGTGAGCTGAGATCTATATAAATGCTTTTTATCATTAAAGAAGTCCTACCAGCCAAATTTCCTACGTTTTTTCGTGCGACGAAGAAGACAATGTCGACTAATCGTTTTAATTTCCGTCATTCATAAATGAAAATAACTCACGCAAGGCATTGTCGTTATTCTACAGCCAGCAAAACTTGCCTGACCTGCAGAAATTTTGTAGAATAACATTTGTCATGCCGTCCTACACAAATACATGCGCGTAAGCTTCGTAAACATTGTTGTGATTTTTAGTTCGGACGATGAAAAATTTTGTTGGACGGATTTTAAAACGGTACGACGAATTTTAGCAAAAAAGTCAGTTGCGTAATTTCAATAATATGCTTTAATAGTCGCTTTTCAGTGATTTCAAAGTTCACGGATCGGAATGTAAGTGTGTTTTAGTCAAATCAGTACAAGAACTTTTGGAGTATTCACTAAATCCATCCAGCAAATGATGAAAATTAGAATGGCTTTCCTTATTACGACGGGAATTAGAAAAAGACCCTACTAAACACACTTTCTAGTATTCTACCTCACTCGAATTATCTTCGAATTCTGAAGAGAAGAACTTATCGATTAATTAGGGTTCAGCACCCGCAGAAACAAACCAAAGGTCCAATTAAGTTACTTAAAACTCGGGAACGAGGAAGAGCAACGTTTAATATTCCAAAAAGGTACGTTGAATACAGCAACAGTCACAGGTTGATAAATTCCTTTGGTGTAGTTAAGAGGAAACTGTTTGATCTGGGTTTAATTATGCGACCCTTTTGTGGTTTACTTCCGGCACTTTCAATAGCGACGCTTGTGTTTTAGACGAAATGGTACTAGTAGGTACCTGGTTGTTGTGTGTAGATTATAACTATAATACTAACACAAATAGCACTTTGCTGAGTTTAGGCTACGTTGGAGCCGGAGTAGATTACCTGTTTGAGTCGCAAAAACCCTCGGCCGAACTCTCGCCTCAAGCACGGGATTCCAGATGTAATTTAAGTTTTCTCATAGGGAAAACTATCGTTTTGGTTGGGTTGATGTTGAAATGTTTTCTCCACTGATTGCTTGTCCCTACCTTTCCGTGGCGGAGCGTTCGCAATGTTCATACCTAGCTTGCTCATCTGCTCTAGATAGAATATTTTTTTTATTTTAAAGAAGTTTTAAATTGAATTGTTTTTATTGTTTTGAATTGTAATGCGCTTGTGCAGAATAAATGCAGTTTTTGAAATGGTTGTGATTTCATTACAGCAGTTTTTTATGGTTTCTTGTATATTAAGACCAAACATTAAACATTCTAATTGGTTGAATATTTTTACGGAGTGTATTTATCTGTAGCATGTATTTTTCATCATGGCACCGTACGGAAGAACTGGTAGCTTTCAAAAGTTGGTGACAGCTAATTGCAACTTATTATTCGACATTATTTTTGCTCTTCTAGCAACGTGCGGATAGTTTGTTTTGCTTTGTTGGTCAAAGTTTCACGAAGTGCTAGTGACAGTTGTCAAGCTGCTGTACAAGCGGAGCGTGTCAAACTTTTAAGCCTTACGAAGAATTGTACAGTTAGATGTATATAAACTTATGCAGTAATTTTTGTTGGCAAAAGGTGCTGGTATTGTATAATGGTAGCATTCCGTTCAAAAAATGAAATCGATTCTATAAACTAGAAGAACTTGGAAAAGTTTGCATTGTAACCTTGGATTTGGAAAAAGTATACATGTTTGTAATTATTTCATTCAGCTTTGCTTACTAGTATCTCGTGAGGGTAACCTTGTTGGTTGCAAATATGGTTTTGCCCTTTTAAGCTATTGGACGGTATTTTCAGCATATTAAGCGATAGGTTCTATTTCCTCAGCCTAACAAGGAAACATCACTATCGGTCACAGGCTTAGACCTTAACCATATACACCATGGTGTAGTTCTGTCGATTCAGTACTTCACTGCATTGCTCGTATAGGTGTAGCCTATGAAACTTTTTCGAGAAAAGTCAACTTGAAATTTGTATGGAAATGTGAGTCAATGGAGGCGCGTGGTACATTGTGAATATTTAGAACACTTGAGTAACAAAAAAAAAGATATTGTTTGAAAAAGGACGATTAGATTACGCAATAATCATTTCTGAATCGCTTTATTGTTCACCTGGAAATGTTATTTAACTTTTCTCCTCGTTAATAGCGGTACACATGTTTGGTGTTCTGGATTGAAACTACACGCAGAAAAATGGTGATAGTTTGAAACAACAATCTCCTGTTGTTGAGTTCAACTTGTGTCATATTTTTGAATCAAAAAAATATTGTTTAAACTGAATTCGTACTTCTTTTACTTCTACTAGATCGTTTATAAACCCAAAAGTACTTATTTTTGATTCTACAATTTTTTCTTTGATAGAAACTAGCAATTATTTGAAATAACAAACCTTATTGTTGAACTAAAAAGTCAAACAGTTAAAATCAAAAAAATATCTGGGTTAGCCGTCAGTCAACAATATTTTTTGTTGAATTTATACAGAATTTTTTTGCATTTACAATTTTTTTTTCTGCGTGTACAAATAAAAATGGTAAGGTAAACAGTGAGAAACCAATTGGTTTATTTATTATTTTATGCAATACGCTACACTTTTTACCGAATTTTATTATTTTTAAATAATCTCTGACTTTAAGCATGAGTTGTATTCGTAATAAATCGGAGCTTATGTTACACTGCTGTCACCACAATTTATCCCGATGTTTGAGCGTATCGTTAAAGCAATGGTGCAGTGTAGCACTGACGAACTGACATGACAGAAGAAAATACTGATACATGATACATGATAGAAGAAAATACTTTGAAAACCATCGTCCTACACATTTTGCTTGCACACTAGCACCCTCTGTTATGCATGTTGCGGAGTAGTTTGCATGGGCAGGGTTTTTACATTTGTATGGTTTTAAACTGAAAACTCGAAGCAACACTCGCGCGCCGCGGTGTGGCCATGTTGCGAAACATGCTTTTTTGAAAAATGAGTGGTGTTTGGACACACCGCCCGTACTACGGTCGGTATCACTGTCGTCACTCGTGAGTGACTTACATGAAAGCCACGCTATGTATTCCCGCTTCCAGTATAAGAATAAGTCTTTGTTGCGCCTCACGCTATCGTTACTAAAATCTATATAAACCAGCTCAGATGCTGGTCAGCAATTATTATCATTATTCGCATTTCTCATTATCTACTTGACTGCCGTCCAGTCTTGTTCAGTATAGCAGTAGAATCTGTAGCCACCACTGTTACGTGGCTGATTAGTACAAAATGTAGTTGACTTAGTGCCACTGCCGGCCTGCTTACCAGCAGCCGCCAGTATCCTACAATTGTTAATCTGTATAGTACAAGTGAAATATAATTGAAGTATAGTTAAGCCAATGTACTACTCAGCAACCGAACATTAAGAAACCCGTGATTCCCTGACTCAGTGATCCAAATTCACCAGCCCTAATTGCCCGGTACAGTTTAGTACAATTGGCAGAGGCCAGGAAGGAAAATTAGAAAACACAACGTAGGGCCTTCCACAACGGACGAACAAGTGGTTTTTGATTGGACGATGGAATTACCGCGAGTGTCTTGTCTCTTTGTCTGTGAGTGTAGTGTAGTGAAGGTAAATAGTGTAGCTCACAATATTGTCAATTGCAAGGAAAATTGTACCATCCAAAGTGCGATATTGCTCATAAAAGTACTATTTTGCATTAAATCGTTTCAGTATCTTCGGCGCACTTAGGGGCCGTGCAATAATTACGTAAGGCCTTTTTCCTCATTTTTGAACCCCCCCTCTCTCCTATATAAGATTTTGTAAGATTTTGGCGAATCCCCCCTCCCCCCCTTAAAAATCTTAGTAGGATTTTTTGAAACATCAAAATTCAAGTTTTATTTAAAAAGCTGGACATTGAAAGAATATTGAAACTGCTAATAAAGTTCAAACAAGTTCATAAAAACCAAAATTCAAACATATTCATAAAAAAACAAACAATATCAATTATCTGTTGTCAATCCCTTTATGGCCCACTCACGAACAGAACGTATTTCAGCATTGAGGTTGTCAATAAATGTTGGTGTATGCTCAGAAACTCACTAGCGTTCACTTAATTCGCATTGATCCAATCTAAATCGTCTGAACACGTGTCCTCGTCAAGTAGTGAACTTCTTTGCCTCTTCTAGATGACACGCGACATGGTCTTATGTTGGAATTGGCACTGCGTTGCGTCTAATGTACAGATCTGTAATGACCATCCGCGATTTCCTTTGAAGCAAAATACTGACCCCACTCTGGTCAGATGCGGCAGGCAAGATCTTTGGGAACAGAAGAACAATACATCCCAAGAAACATTTTTGTTGTATAGTAGCTTATCAAGCAGTTGTTCCATTGGTGCAGCTATACATTAGTTGAGTAAGCTACTTTTAAACAAAATCATGATATCATAAGGGATTGCGACTGCCTTGCGGGATTGGGATAGGCAATTGCAACGAAATATGTTGGAATAATTGCATAAACCGATGACAGAGGCTTTGGAACAAGTAGGCCAACTGCTGTTTTCTTGAGTGGGCAAGGCTAAAATACTCAGCAGGTTGCTACGCATTTCCTTGCAGCATGAAAGATTTCGATACTTCACAACTTAACTCATCAATTTAAAAAATTTGTAACAAATAACATGAATTGCTATTAAAAATGTGACTTTTTCATAATTTTTTCGCGTGTGAAAATCTTACGTAAGAAATGTTTAAACCCCCCTCCCCCCAAATAAGATTTTGTAAGATTTCGCGGAACCCACCCCCCCCCCCCCTCCCCCCATTATGCCTTACGTAATTAGTGCACGACCCCTTATTGCTTGGAAGATAACGAAAAAGTGCGCCGAAGATACCGAAACGATTTAATGCAAAATAGCACTGTTATGAGCGATATCGCACTTTGGATGGTACAATTTTCCTTGCAATTGACAATAATAAGAAATCTTAAAAGCAAAAATTCGTACCGAAAACGCACCTAATTCTGTGCATAGTGCCTAATTCTGCGCATCCCATATTTCAACCAAAACTTCCAAATTGTTGCAAATTTTTATCTTAATTAACACGTTTAGGAAAATATGTGTGCATAGAGCTATTTATTTGATAATGCTATGACTTTCAAGAAAAATATGCGATGCACAGAATTGTATGTGTATACTAGTGTGTATATTGGAATATGGATTTATATAAACACGTATGAAATGCATTGCCACGCTCGCACACATCTTTTCCCACCAAGTACCATGAATACTTTAAAAAAGTCTTAAGCCATTTGGTACCAAAGCATGTCTAGAATTGGCCATGTATTTTTTCCTCTTCGTCAAAATAAAATCATTGTGCTGCCAATTGCTTCGTTTGAGATCTTTAAATGGTCGATTAAAATATACATATACGATGCAGAACTGAGGTTGGGCCAGGCGGTAGTGACATGATTTGTTTATCACTGGCCCATGAGTCAATTAAAACTCTGCCGTCTTCAACGATATGCAAAAAATACCCCCTCCATTTATTACTTGGCAATTTCGCTGCCCATCAAATCGAATTTGCTGGAGTATATTTGCAAATTGGGTTAGTTTTCAATTGGTGTTTTATACAACATGATACGTTACAAACAAAAAGTTAGGAAGAATACTTTTACAGGACGGTTGTCCATCTAAGGACATCAACTATTCGCAAGCAAGGTAGTGTAAGACCAGCTCAAATTATGGGCGCAGAAGTTCTCTTTCTCGTGCCTTCAACAACAAGCCCTCTGGTTTGGCTATCAAATAAAATGTGCACCAGACGAATGTTTGAAAAAAATTTTGATCCCGTTTCTACAAAAATATCATGCAGATGGACAATACGTGTTTTGGCTGGATAGAGTATCATCGCATTACGCCAAAAAACACAATCGTTCCTAAATACCCATTCGATCCCATTTGTAGCCAAAAACCACGACCCGGTAAATCTGTCTGAAAGCGCCCAATCGAAGATTTCTTGGGGATTTTGAGTTCCTTGGTGTACAAAAATAACTGGAGAGCCACGAATTGCAAACAGTTGATTGGTAGAATCAAGAGATGCATTCGCAAAGTTGACATGACTGCCGTACAACGCTCCTGTTCCGACATTAAACCACCGACGAACCGACTTGACATCCCATACATTTTCCTTAAAAAACTTGTGTCCAAAAAATGGAATCAGAATACATTAAACAGTAATTCCACCTGCACAACGGATCGCTATTTATCTTGGAAAAGAAGGGAACAGGTTTGACAGAATGTCATTCACTAACTATGTGTGAGCGGCACGAAAAAATAAAAACACACTAGGAGCACAAGTGAATGAAAAAGCCTCTTGTAAAAATTACTTTATCCTTTAGTTTTGCAATACACAAAGAATTACCGGGTTATTTCCGATATTCCTACAGATTTCCGTTGAAACAAACTGAATTTTGCATAAAACTGTTTCCCGTACCTTTGTACATCTCTCTGCTGTTTGACATAAGCGATCGCAAGTGATCGTTTGGTTGCAAGATCTTGTGAGTCAAAAATGAAACGCCCGTTTCATGTCAGTTCGTCAGTGAATAGCCAGGCCGAATAACCGATTACATCAGACCGTTTTCAAATGTACACTAATTTTTTTTCAACAATGGACAATGTATCTTAAATTTCGGTAAATCGGATCTTCTTCATGTATTTTTGTCTTTCTTTGACAGCTTGAAAGAAAAAAAATTCCAAAATTTTAGTTGTCACCCGTTAGTGTAAAGGTACAGGCACCCTTTCGGCATCTCTCGAGCTGCAGTGAACGTCAGCGACAGCATGTCCTGATGGGCTCAAAATTTGACAGCGGGCCCAAATCAGACTGCTGGCAGTTGAGTGTAACGTAGTGCTTACATGTTGTCTCATTTTCGCACACACGAGATGTTGGCAGCGAAAACATAGTTGCCTGCCGATGGGGTGGGTACAGGAATCAAATGTCATGTACACTAAAAATAATTTTCGCGTCGAAATTACGGGAATAGTTATGTGAATATTTTTCCTGTACTATTTACGTGAATTCCACGTAGTTTGCATTAGTATGCGTGCATTTATGTGGAAATCAGATAGTTGCTATTGTATTTTCCAATAATGTTCAATTGAAAGTCACGTAACTCACTGTAGGGAAATTTGCATATAAGTGATTTTTCACGTGGAAAGAACGTTTGGATTATTTTGCGTGTACCATACGACTCAGTTCCGAAAACTGAGCATTTTCTGTTTTTTTGCTGCAGTAAAGAGAAAAAAACCTTCAAATGGTTGGCCTGTAGTGTAGTGTGTTGGCACTGCGTGTGATTCACAGTTTGTACTTTGTGCTTAACTCCTGACTTTATCCGTCCATTTCCCACTCTTCCGGAACTTTACCGGTATTACTTCCGGAGGAGGATGGGCCTGTGCACTTCATCGTTACCTATTGAGACGTGAACCGATTCAGAGATCGCCACCCTCGTAGGGTTTCCATCCTAGCTCACTGCTGCTACATTATGCTGGTTGCTCTGCTTCTAAGTGCACCTGTCGAAACGTGAACCGATCCAAAGATGGTAATGAACATAACATCTATCCATTCTCGTCCACCCTCGAAGGGTTTCTTCTGCGTACCCACTCCAATACTTTCATATTTACACACCAACGCTTGCAGGATTAATTCGTCACCCAGGGATACTAGTTCGTTGTTCATTTCTCCAAATACGCTACAGCTGCGACATTATTTCTTTCACCACCATACTGACGGCATTTCAAATACCCTCGCCTCGGCACATTTCGCCAACTATATAATCCACGTTAAGGGCAAGTAGCTCTCTTCTTACAGCTCCAAATCTTGGACAAACTAGAATCACGTGTTCCGGTGTTTCTTCAGTTTTTCCACAATCGGGACAGAGCGGCGACGTGATGTGTCAGAACCGCTGCAAATACTGTCTGAAGCATCCATGTCTGGACAGAAATTGCGTCAGGTAAAAGTCCACCTCTCCATGCTTTCTGCTTATCCAAATCGAGAGATCTGAAATAATTCGGTAGGTCCATCGTCCTTTCTCTGTCGTATTCCACTCTTGCTGCCACTTGGCCAACGACTTGGTTTTCGCAGCTTTTCGATTTCCACGGATTTCCTTTCGGTTATAACACTCACTGTCCTCCGCCAGGATGATACAAATTGGCATGATTCCGGCGATAACGTACACAGCTTCGGACGAGACTGTTCTGTACGCGATTGCCACTCTCATAGCCATGAGCCGATAAGTCCTGTTCAACATTGCTGTATTCCTTTGCATTTTTAATGGTACAAATGAAGTACAAATTTCCTCATAACTCGAGAACTAATCGAACAAATGGAACCAAATTTGGCATGTGAAGGTTTTTGGAAGCATGCATTTTTTCTATGGTGAATTAGGACCCCTCTCCACTTTAGGAGGGGGGCTCCTATACAAATGAAATACAAATTTCTTCATAACTCGAGAACTAATCTATCAAATGGAACCATGTTTGGCATGTGGTTGTTTTTGGAGGCAAGAATTTTTTCTATGATGAATTAGAACCCCTTATATTTTTAGGAGGGGAGGGGGGGGGGGGGGTCCCATACAAATAAAACAGAAATTTCCTCATAACTCGAGAGCTAATCAAGCACATGGAACCAAATTTGGCATGTGGGGGGTTTTGGAGGCACGAATTTTTTATTATGATGGTTTGGTGGTAGGGGGATAAAGACTCTCATACAAATAAAACAGAAATTTTTGAGTAACTCAAAAACTAATCGATCTCGAGAAATCTTTTCTCTTTCATAAAACATTAGTCAATAACAAGACCACCAAAAACTATCAATAGTAATACTAGATGATTCAGGGCGAGACGACCACAGGCCGCGTGTGTAGCCGGCGACCTGCCGTCGGAAGCGCCGGCCACTACCGGCTTTATTTTATCAGGCTAAGCAATGGGGGGAGTTGTTTTCTACTTTACTGTGAGGAAAATTTGTTTATTAAAACACACATGAACTCCCCAAAAACTTGCAAAACTCGAGATTGTGCGCGTTGCAGCTAGTTATTAATAACCGAAATAAATATTACATGTCATGAATAAATAAATACAAAACAAGTGGAAATTTCCTTCAATTTTTTTAAGATTATTGAAGTTTTTTTGAGCGGAACAGTGTTCTATTTAGCGACTTAAGTGAACTTTTTTCGAACTTTCTAGTTCTGTTAGAAGTTGCTTTGCATTCCTTTCGAAGTGAAATCATCAAATATGAACTTGAAAGTACGGTTAGTTACTTAAAACTTAAGCTGAATAGAATTTTATTTATGATCATTTCATTGGCTGATCAAGCCAAAAAACTCCCATTTTATGGGATCTTTTGGTTACTTGAGTTTGGCGTTAGCAGTTCGTTATATATTGCGTTCCAGAGCGTTTGTCCGAGAATTGAACCTTGTGGAACTCAAGCCGTGATCTCCATCGATCTTTGTCCTATGCTCGTCCCGTATATCAGTACTCGATTTTGAAAACAACTACCCAAAATTCTGCACAGATTATCAGAGACCCTCATCCTGTATAGCGATTTTGCGTTGGATTCCCAGCTGGCGCTATTGAAAGCGTACGCAATATCGCTTTGCTCTTAGTTTCTATTTAGACGATTTTTCGTCTCTCTCTAGCACTATCCTAATCGCTTTAACTGTTGATCTCCCTCACCGAAAGTCGAATTGCATACTCGATAGACTTTGGTTACCTTCTTCGGTATATTTCGTCAGTCTATTTAGCTTTATCATTTCTAGAAGTTTTCCGACTGTATTCAACAAGCAGCTGGGCTTGTACGTTGCTGGATCTCCCTGGTGCTTTGTATCTTCCACCTATTTGAAAAAATACTTTCATCCAAGCATTTTTGCATAACCATTCTAAATGTATCCGGGCATGCCTGAATCGCTGTTTTCAAGGCTACGTTGGGAATTCCATCCGGTCTGGGCGCCTTGTTGACCTTTAACTCTTTCGCAACTGCAATAAGCTCTTCATTAGACACAAGTGTATTATTCACCTCCTCATCTGTGGCCAGGTCGTAGATGGATGCTTCTGAAAAAGTTCTCCAACAATGACTCTTAATTTGCCCGGGCATATCTCAGCGGGCGTGATCGGTCCTCTGAGTTTTGCCATCACAACTCGATAAGCGAAGTCCCGTGTGGGTTACCATCAACACTTCTACAAAGCTTCTTGAAACAGGTCGATTTGTTAACTTTGATCTCCCGCTTCAGCGCAGCTCTTGTCACTCCGAACGCTTCTTTACGTTCTTGTCTGCCCTCCTCTGTGCTAGCTCTGTGAACAAACCTCCTGGTTCTCGTCTTGTTCCACCAGTGCACAGTGGGCAATCGGTGGCCATTGACCAGAAAATGAAAGTTCATTTGACTCGCCATTATATTTTTCCTGTTATTCTATACTATTGAAGTATTCGAATCCAAAATTTTGAATTTTGAAAGTCTCTCAGCATGTTTTAGTGTTTTTCGAAAAATAACGTAATATTTCAAAAATCATCGGCAGTCATCATCTGCGCAAGAAAAAAGAATGGGGCTTACGAGCTAGTAACTAATTGGTGTGCCTTTAAATTTAGAACCTTTGTTATTTCCAAATTTTACCGCCTTTTCCTAACAAATTGGACTCGTGATTAAAGTAATGCATGCCTTCAACTGTCCTAAAAGTTTTGTAGGTACATTATTAATATTAGTTATTTAATGGTTTGCTTCGTTGATAAGTCTAGACAAAAACCATTTTTTCCATTACTGTCTTTTGATTGATAAAATGTCTATAATACGGTAAATCTGTTCCTAACAGCGAATAACGCGCAGCAAAATTAACATATAACACAGCTACTTTTACAGAGTGAGCTCGTTCTGAAAATGGCTGCGTTCGGTAGTGGTAGGACTGAACTGGTGAAAAGTGAAGCGTCGCTTCAATTTGATCAGCTGACAGAAGAAGCTTTTCAGCGTCTTCTGATTATGGTATTTGTATTAGTGTTATCTATCGTTCAAGCAAGACGCTAGAGAAGTATACGACTGATGCTGCTACGACTCTTGGTGTTTAGGGTGACGAATTTTCCCCCAGGCCGGTAGCGCGCATTCGCATTTTCAGTTCTGCTTTTCGAGAAGACTGTCGGAAGCGTCACAATTCCAGCGACCGTAGTCGCTGTGCCGCTCTGTTGGGCATTGCGGTTCAGCAGGCAGTTCAAGGTGATTCTAGCGATTCGTTGAGATTCACCTTGCAGCGAATGGTCAGTCTATTCTTGTGTTGTTAGCCCGTGTTACTGCTTACGTGATATGGCGACAAGATTTGAAGAGGGCCTGTAGTTTACTTGCCTATCCTGTAAGAGATGCGGAAGGTCAGTTTGATGATGATATGAAAAGTAACTTTAGATACAACGGGGGTTCTTTCATGTTTTGACGAGTACTGGGCGATGAAGTGGATGTGAAGTGACAGAAGAGGGTTCTTATATGTTTAGATTGAATGGCGGCTGCTGCAGCAGATGGGATGATTGATGACGAGGGACCGCTTTCTCGGGTTGAAAAGCTACTGTTCTGCTGTCGCATATGTCGAGCCACACTTATCAGTGGCTTTGTTTGGGTTTTGCTTCATTTTGAATTTAACATTCGATGAAGAAGGTTCGTGAACAGTTGATTGTATCTTGTCCGCTTTGGTTAGAGCCATTAAATGAAAAGTAATTTAAAATAAACTGGTAGGCAACACTAGCCGCGCCATGCTGCTTTGTGGGTTTCTTCACAGTTTTGCTGTAATATTTTATGGTCGTATTTATGGGATTGGAAATTTGATCTTTAATTTTTGTTACAGTAATCCATCTAACGCTACATTTCTACAGAGGGTAAATGAGGTAAGGTGTAGTAATTTAATATGGAATATAATATAAATGAATAAACTTTAAAGATAAGTAGCAAAAAGTTCAAGTTGTACAATATTTACTAGAGTAAACATGAAATCTCAATATCCATTTTATAATGTTATGTAATAACGTGAGAAATCAGAATATAATCGTTATATAAAGATTGTTATAAGTATCTTGACATAGTTGCCTATTCAATCCGTTTGATGGGATGTTTGATTTTATAACACACAGAACTTAATTTCAATTCTATTTTAATTTAATTTTTATTATGGAGCATTTCATCTCAAAACGCTGAAAAAAGGCATTTTGGACTCGACCATTTTTGATTGGAATAAAATTTCGCTAATATGTTAGATAGAATGTTGAATGGGTACGGCTATGGCGGATCTTCGTCTACTGTTCCGACTAGGGTTGGGAGTACCGACAAGTTTTTTGAGAACCGGTATTTCGGTACTGGAAGGAACAGTGCCGGTAATACCGGTACTGGTACCGGTACCCAAAGCTTTAAGAAGAAAATCCTTGTTCTTTGAAAAATCTGCTAATACTTTTATTTGAGGTCCAATTCTTAAGTCACTTTACCTCACCTTGCAGTTACCATTTCATTTGTTCTGTCACTTAGGTAACAGTACTTTCAAAATCGCTAATTGTGTTCTCATCTAAGATCTATGAGAATAGGGCCCTTGTAAAAATGAACAGAGTTAGCGATTGCAAAAATTGGAGTGATTCCAAACGACATCTGGTGAAAGTCGGGAGGCTACGATGGGTCGGCAATGTCGCAAGGATGACGGATGACTGTGCACCGAAATCTGTTCTTTTCAAAACCCCCACCGATACTATGAATAGAGGGGCCCAACGTGCAGATTGAAGCCGACTTCGAAAAGCTCAATGAATTGGTGACAAGTAGCCTAGGACCAAGTACAGTGGAGACACGTTTTTGATACAACACGACCTCCCGGTTGTATGCTGCTAGAGGAGAAGCTTGCAAAATGCAACTTTAAGATGCACAGAATATTCAATGTACTGTTCACCATGCGAAATCGAATCTGCCGGACGCTGAAAATGCTTTCTCAGAATGTATCGCTGAAGGACAGGCTGTACTCAGGGTACCGAAAAACATAGTCCAATACTTGCTTTTCAATCCTTGAGTTACATTGAAACGAATTCATTCCGCAGAGTGTTTTGGTGTACAGGTCTAATCGAACTCCTTAAAGTTTGAACTGCTATAGGCGTCTGAAGTCCGTTCTAATTTCTCCTTCATGATCAGCTAGCCATATTCATTCCAATAACTAACGCTCAACAATTTCCCCAATCTCGTTACTGGTGTTAAATCGTTGTAGTAACTCATCCGCTAGCTTTATCAAAATATAGCGCGAAGTTTTAGAAATTATTTTAAAATTGTTATCTTCGATTTTAAGGCCGAATGTTAGGAAAATTGCATAATTCATCAGTACCGTAAGTACCGGTTTTCTCTTGTGTCAGTACCGGTATTTCGGTACTGGAAAATCAGGCGGTAGTACCGGTATTCCCGGTTCCAGTACTCCCGGTATCACAACCCTAGTTCCGACACAGAAGGAAAAATCCGATTTAGTACACCAAGCGGTGCCTATCTGCTAAAACATTTTTTGACGAAAGACTACATCTTTCAGAAAGGTAACTGGTATACGGGAATTCCAATTCCAAAATATCACAAAATGCGAATGTTACGAAAAAATGATAGATCAATTTTCAATATTTTTTCTGTCGATCGATCGGAAAATCTTCTACGCATCAACTCCAATAAAGAAACCTATTGATTTCAAAGTGTATACTATTGAAAAATTTAAAATAATGAAGTTTTGTTTAACTGAAAATCCTCGCTTCGTGATTGGTTGGGAGGGACACCATCATAGTTTTAACGTACTTTTGACTGACTATACGTACTTTTGAAGGACTGAATCGGGGTGTCCCAATAGGTCGAAAAATCTTTGGGCGATTAAAGCTAGACCAATTTGATATCTGTGCTCGGGAAGTAAGCTAGAACCAATGACAAAGTCTCTTCGTCTCAACAAGATTTCTTAACACTGCGATTAAATTTAGACTAATTTGATGTCTTTGCTTGGGAACTACGCCAGAAAGTGTGACAGTCTTCTCATCCCAATAAAATTTCTTACGACCGCGATTAAGCTTAGACCAATTTGATGTCTGTGTTAGAGAAGTGTGCCAGAAAAAATGACGAACGTTCATTGTCCCAAGCCCAACAGATGGAAGTGGAAAATGGAGCGATGGAAAAGTGCGCTACAGTGGTCGGTTATAATATGATTCTTTGGGGCGAACCAACCACTGGTTGAAAGCCCCAATAAAAAAAAGTTAATCTTCTATATAAAAATGGATTTCTGTCTGTCCGTCTGTCGGGATGTTCCTTATAGAATCAAAAACTACTGAACCAATCGGCGTGAAAATTTGCATGCAGAGGTTTTTGGCCAGGAAAGGTTTTAGTGATGGTTAGAGACCCCTCCCCCCTAAGAGGGGGGGGGGGGGGGGCTCCCATACAAATGAAACACAAATTTCTGCATAACTCGAGAACTAATCAAGCAAATAGAACAAAATTTGGCATGTGGGTGTTTTTGGTGACAAAAAATTATTCTATGGTAAATTGGGACCCCTCCCCACTTTAGGAGGGGGAGCTCCTAAACAAATGAAAAACAAATTTCCTCATAACTCGAGAACTAATCAAGCAAATGGAACCAAATTTGACATGTAAGTGGTTTTGGTCTTTAGAAGAGGAATTATGACTCCTCTCTCCTTTAATAGGGGAGGGGGGGGTCTTCCATACAAATGGAATACAAATTTCCTCATAACTCGAGAACTAATAAAGCAAATGGAAACAAATTTGACATGTAAGATTTATTTCTATGGTGAATTGAGACCCCTCTTTAGAAAGCGAGTTATGACCCATCTCCCCTTTAGGAAGCCCACCCTTCCATACAAATGAAATGCAAATTTCCTCTTATCTCGAGAACTAATCAAGCAAATGGAACCAAATTTGGCATGTGGGAGTTTTAGATGGCAGAAATTTTTTCTATGGTGAATCACGACCCCTTCTCCTTTTAAGAGGGGGGGGGGGCTCCCATACAAATGAAATTCAAATTTCCTTATAACTTGAGAACTAATCAAGCAAATGGAACCAAATTTGGCATGTGGGAGATTTTGCAGTCTTGAATTTATTTTATGATAGTTAGAGACCTCTCACCCCTGTGGTAGGGGGATATGGACTCTCATACAAATAAAACAAATTTTTGCGAAACTCAAAAACTAATCGAACTCGAGAAATTCGAGACTCTTCCATAAAACATTAGTCAATAACAAGACCACAAAAGCTATCTATAGTAACACTAGATCATTCAGGACGAGACGGCCGCGAGTGTTGCCGGTGACCCGCCGTCGGAAGCGCCACCCACTGGGGGGAGGCAACTCCCCGCAGAAATCACTACTGTCTAGGTTTATTTGTTTTCCTAGGTCTACCTGCGTTTCCTGGAACGAGCGACAGCGAGGAGGAAGCGAAGAGGATCGCGAAATGGTACTTTCCACAAAAAAGTTTTCCGTGAAATGGTACATTCCGCTTAAGGTTTTTCGCAAAATGATATTCAACGAAATGTTGTACAATCATGGCGAATATTACTATCCGCTTTCTGGCTATGCAATGAGGGAACAGGGGAGTTGTTTTCTACTTTAAAGTGAGGAAAAATTGCAAATTTGTATATTAAACTACCCATTCCTGGTAACTAATAAGCATTAACATAAGCAGCAAATCAGCGTATCTGGCATTTATACTGCACGTTGTTGTATATTAGCTTTTTGACTGCATAGGTGTTTTTTGATTAAAGCAGAGGAGCGTTTGGTGCGAAAAATGTTAGACTGAATACTGGGCAAGTTTCGATCTGCGGCTAAAAATATTGGGCTTAGCGTGGCACTGGGACTCCAACCCAGAATTTCTCGATTAGTACTCGTGTGCTTTACGCATTTAAACTATACCACACCCATATATTAATTAGTCTCAGATCTAATTTTTGTCCTACCAGTCCAAGCATTCCATTTTTCGCAAACATAGGTATTGTAAATTTGCATCTAAAACTGTATACAAATTCTTCGTGTCGGTAATTAGCTGTAAATTAGCATTGTCAGCACTATAAGAAGGTTATCAGTAAAGTAGCTGTATATTTTGCCAAACTAGCATTTAAGTAGCATTTAAGGCGACTTAAATGCTTATTGCCCTACATTTGAATAGCATTGGAGATACTTATTGGCTACCTGGGATGCTGTCATAGTTACGTAACTGCCAGAATGAATCATCTAAGGTTGAACTCCTCAGAAACTTGCAAAACTCGAGATTGTGACAAAGATCACCCGAGATTCATGATTTATGTACAACACAGGTTATTTTGTGGCAATACGAAGTTTGTCGGGTCAGCTAGTAAATAAATAAATAAATAATAGGGTATGTTGCTGCTTCGCCGTAATTGTCTATTTTTATGACACACAATGCATAACTAGTTATTCTCTAATATTTTAGTTTGTTGTCTATCACACGCGATCAATCAAAGTGAGCAGAGATCTATTTAAATGATTTTTATCATTAAAGTAGTGCTACCAGCCAAATTTCCAACGTTTTTCCGTGCGACGAAGTAGAAAATGTCGATCGTTTTAATTTCCGTCATTCATAAATGAAAATAACTCACGGAAGGCAATGTCGTTATTCTACAGCCAGGAAAACTTGCCTGACATGCAGAAATTTTGCAGAATAACATTTGTCATGCCGTCCTACACAATTACATGCGTGTTAGCTTCGTAAACATTGTTGTGATTTTTAGTTTGGACGATGAAAAATTTTGATGGACGGATTTTAAAACGGTACGACGAATTTAAGAAATAAAGTCAGTTGCGTAATTTTAATAATATGCTTTAATAATCGCTTTTCGGTGATTTCAAAGTTCACGGATCGGAAGGTAAATGTGTTTTAGTCAAATCAGCACAAGAACTTTTGGAGTATTCATTAAATCCATCCAACAAATGATGAAAATTAGAATGGCCTTGCTTACTACGACGGGATTTAGAAATAAACCCTATATGATTCTACCGTGAACGCAGTTAATTCCGATCTGCTCCTAATTCCGATTACTCAACTAAAGTAGTCGATTTTTAGAAGTATTGTCCTTCGATTTCTTTTAATATTGAGAATAGACGACGATACGACGTAACAAGATCTGGAAGAGCACCTTGCACGGCTAGTGATGTCCGAAATTTTCAATTATTCGATTACCGATTAATCGGTTAGCGGTGTATGCACTAATTGATTAGATCAGTATTCGTTCTAGATTCTAGATATAAATATTCGAATATTTCGTTTAATAATTCGAGCCTATCGTACGATTATGAACGATTAATGGGGATTATTTGCTTTTTTATCCCCTTTGAACTATTCAATAAATGAGTTACTCGTGTCGGCAGTATTCGATTACAAAGTATTCGATTATTTCATGCTACGATTATTTGATTACTCGATTAATCGAGCGATTACCGGACATCACTATGCACGGCGTTGATGAGCGTTGTGCCACGGCCCACGGTCAGTCAAGCTGATCGCCCTTTTTATAGGCGGGATAAACTAGTTCTTTCATCCATTCCTCCGGTAGTTTCTCCTCATTCCAAAATCCAAGAAATTATCCATTGAAATGCCGTTACTATTAGTTTCCTGCCATTTTTATAGAGTTTTAGCGGGATTCGGTTCTCGCTGGAACTCCTCGAGATCGGGAGCCGGGATGGTAATGTTGTTTACGAACACTCCTAGGATAACTTCTGTTCCATCACTTGAGATGCTCATCGAACAACTGTGTTTATCTGTTAGCGCTTCGGGCTCGTCTGTGATTATATTTCTCTCCTAGTTACTGACACATAATTGCTACACATGTCAGATTTCGGGTGTAACTCTTGCGAGATTAGTTCACCTTCCCAATTCGAAGAAACGAAATCGAAGAAACGCTCTTTTATCCCTAGCCTAGAGTACTGAATTGAGAGATTGGCCATGGTAACTCAGTAGCTAGTGAAAACTTGTCATCATTAAACCAGCGACACAGCGTTATTATTTCGTTGCTTGGGTCCATGCCGAGGATTGGAATTTACTTGATTGTTCATAATTGTGGGCTTTGGGTAGGGTTTTACCAGGGTCACGTTGGCGCGTATTGTGAAATGACAGTGTTTGAACCGGAGCAAGCATCTGAATTCAGAGATGTATTGTCTTGAATACTAAGGTCAATCATCATCATGATCATGATCATGATCATCATCATCATCATCATCATCATCATCATCATCATCATCATCATCATCATCATCATCATCATCATCATCATCATCATCATCATCATCGTCATCATCATCATCATCATCATCATCATCAAATTATTAAATTATTCAATAATAGAAAACATTTGAGTGGGTCAGAAGGAAAGGGGTGTAAGTGACAAAAAGTAAATTTCGAGAAAATCAGATCCAAAGTTAACATTATCTAGAAAATTCGTCAGGACATATAATACAAAACTAATGATGCACTATGGTTGTGTAAACATTTCTTTGTCAAATTCTATTGAAATCTTGGAAAAGCACTTTGATTTTCGGGATTTATAAGACATTTTTGAAAATGTTATTTGCACTTACACCCCTTTCCTTCTTAGTAAGTTATGCACTTGTACCCCTTTCATTCCAAGCGATTATAAGGAATCACTACTTAGAGTGAAAAAGGTGCAAGTGCATATCTTGGAATCATATTACAATCATCTTCATAGAAAGGTAGGTTAGCGGCCAGGCAGTAGTAGTTCAGGATTGTCTCGCTACGTGACGCTAGTGCATATGTTATATTCTTGTAAAGTCTGTATCTTGCCCTACTGACTATTTAGAAAGTTGCAGTCTTCGGGAAGGTTGTTCAAATGACTGTCATCTCGGAGATGGCATTGAAAATATTTCAGAATATTATCACCGTGCGGCGCTGGTGTATATGCGACCTCGTTTTAATTGCTATAGCTTATAATCCATGTAACCTCAAATATTACTTTCTTAGCGAAAGCTGTTTGAGTAATAGCAGCCTTTTTTTCGTATGGACTCATCACTGCGACCAGTATCGTTAGATCTATTGTGATATCGCCCGGGTGTTTGCTGTATGACCTGCACTGCATTTCTTTGCTATAATCGCTATTGAGTGAGCGATATGCTAATTGAATTTCCCTTTAGCCTCTTTAATAGCAGCCTTGCAAATGGTATAGAAAATATTGCAGAATTGCCTCACTACGTGGCGCTACCGTATATGCAATATTACTGTACAGGCTGTAACTAACGCTACTGATTACCTAGAAAGTTGTGGTGTTCGAGAAGTTTATATAACTGATAGTCACCTTCAAAGATGGTGTAGAAAATAGTTTTGAATTTTCTCATCGGTCGGCGCTACCGTATATGCATATACGTCATACATCATGATGAGTAACCAAAAATATTGCATTCTTCGGGAAAATTGCTCAGGTAATAGCAGCCTTGCAGATAGTATGGATAATAGTACAGAATTGTCTCACTTCGTTGCGCGGCGCGTTGTACTTGCGCCAGTACATGTAATATACTTGTGTGGGCTGTATCTTGCGCTGCTGACTCTGTAGGATGTTGCGGTCTTCAGAAATGTTGTCAGGTGACTTTCATTTTGACGTAGGACTACGTCTTACGGCAAGTTTTGAGATAGGGTGTCATTCCAAAAAAATCGAAAAATGCGAGCGTCACGAAAAATGATTTTGAGCGCTAATAGCTCAGCGGTTTTCCGATCGATTTTCAATATTCTTATACCAATCGATCGGAAAATCTTCTAAGAATTGACCCAATTGAAGAAAAGTATGGATTCTTGATGTTGAACTATTGAAAAATTGAAAATAATGAACCTATGTTTTACCAGAATTCTCGCTTCGTGATTGGTTGATATCTGTGCTTGGGAAGTAAGCCAAAACAAGTGACAAAGTTTCCTCATTTCAACAAAATTTCTTAACACCGCGGTTAAATCTAGACCATTTTGATGTCTGTGTTAGGGAAGTGTGCCAGAAAAAAATGACAAGTTCGTTGTCCCAACAGATCGCAAATTCTTTACTGCGAGACTATTAAACCTCGGCGAATTTGATATCTGTGTTGAAAAAATGTGCTACAGCTGTAGTGTTCGGTTATAATACGACTCTGTATGAATACGCATGCTTGCCGTTTCATTAGAAGTGTAGTGAAAAGATGTGCTGTTGATAAAATAGGATTGAATTGGTAAAATCCCTTCAACGTGGGGAACCATGGGTAATAAAAACAATCTTTAATTTCAGTAAGGTAGCAGGAAAGCAATAGTTTGTGTTCTTGATTTTGTTAAACTGTTATCAAATGTACAATCTTTTGAGAATTGAACGTATGCAATGGTACTACTTTGATAAATGTTACATACAACGCATGTAGCATATATATATGTTGCATATAGCATGTATACATTAAGAGTGAATGATTACAAGTATGAATACATGCTCCTATCACTAAAAAGAGACTTATGTAGTGCTGCGTCACTTATATATGCGGTCGTGTCTTGTACACAACCCCTCTGACTTTTTTAAAATGATTTAGAAAATAGTTCGGATTTTTTAAAACGGGTGGCGCTAATTTATCACCTTTTTGTAGTTGTCTTAAGTCATGAGCTTAGTAATCCTCTTTCAGTGGCCCCACGTCTGAAGGACAAAAACTTCATACAATATTTGTAATGGTCTAATTTCAGAACGGCTGGGCCCAATAAAAAAGTTTATATGACATAATTTGTTCAACATTATGCGTAAAATTTGATTTTGTTTTAGTGTGACAAAAAAAGTAAAATTTGAATATTTTTGAAAAATTTGTTAGATTAAAAGAAAAGCAGAAAGCGTGTATATCAATAGCTCTTCGCTAGATTTTAGAACATATTTTAAAAACATTTTAAAAGTGAGACAAATCTGTGGGGACGTGTTTTGAGTTAATTCACTTTTATGATTTTTAATCTAATTTGTGCAATGTTTTTTCTTTCAGTGTATTTTTTTCCGAAAATAAAGTTAATTTCCTACAACTTATCCGTTGACGTCATTTTTAACAAATGAGTAGTTATCGAGATATGATAGTTTATTTATTTATTTATTTATTTATACTAGTCTTCGAATTGTTACTAGAATTTATACTAGTCTTGGCGAATGATAGTTAAAAAAAAACACACACACACATACGCCCTTTTGGAAAGTTGATCTTGATGAAAATAATTATGTTCCATGGAAAATCAATCCTGGCGTGGCATCCAACATTTTATTTTATTTTATCAGCAAAATTTTATTCCAGCAAAACATATTCGAGATAAACAGTTTTGTTAGTTGAGCTGGAATTGCTCATATAGTGCACTTACACCCCTTTCCTTCTAAGCGAAAACCAGTTTTTATTTTGCTGCTTTTTTCATGTTTCTAAAATAGTCATTAAACGGTAAAATTTTGACGTGACTTTTCTAGCATGCACAAAAAACATGCTCAAAGTACCGTTTCCTACCATTATCTCGATTTTTTCAATTTTGTCACTACACTCCTTTCCTTCTAACCCCCTCATTTATGATACCTAAAAGTAAAAAAAAACATGGCATACAAGAAATATTTGTACCAAAAATAAAATTCATCAGTGAAAAAAATCGTAAGAAAGGAATTGTCTAACTTTAGGAGAGATTAGTCAATATTAGCAATAGACTCATGACACCTACAAGTCAAAACACATGACCCTCAAAATAAATCTTAGTACCAAAAATATGATTCGATTATCCGGGTGATTCGATTACCCGGGCTGAAAATAAAAGTGAACATCCGGGTAATCGAGTCCGGGCTGTACCTAAAATTACACTGCCGCTTTTAACATTGAATACGGAAGCTCACTGGGTTGAGGATACGATATCCCACTTTGCAGTGAAATCGAGGAATTATCGCCAAGAGTCCGATCTTTTCTAAGGTTGCTTATATTCCGGATGGTACCTCGAGGAGTTATGGTAGCAGTTACAAAGCGAAGACCCCATTAACAAGAAGACTGACATCTCTGTATGTCGCGACAGTATGCATAGTAATCCAGTCGTTTACTTTGCATAGATACCCAAGCAACACAATTTTGGTATTTCTAGTTACGGTGACTTATTGATAACCAGAAGTAGTCAAATAATCAGTTGCCATTACTTTATAATAACTGTGTTAGTAGGGCAGTGAAATGATGATATGCTATATTTATGTTTCGTTTAAATGCAATAACCAATGTATTTAAAGATTCAACTACCGTCATCCGGGGATACTTGCAACACTTTTGAACTTTGACTTAGTATAACTTTCGAAGTATACCGTTTAGGTCCAAGTGTAAGTAGCCAAAACTTGTATAGTGGTGAGTACTTTTGATTTATGATTATGAGAAAAAATATAAACTAAATGAATCTGTAGAATGAATCAAAAATAGAGGTGTTGCAAGTTACCCAGTAAACGGGGTTACTTGCAACACTTTTCTGATTTTGCGTTTCTTATGATTTCAAACCGCGAATGACTATTTTCAGATATTTTGAATGTATTTGTAGTAAAACAAGAGATACTGGAGTAGGGCTGTCGGTATTGGGCATTTTTGGTGAAAACCGGTATTTCGGTATTGGAGTAGAAAATACCGGTAATACCGGTATTGGCAGATTATTTGAAATCAATAGATATGTCGATGTTTTTCAGTAAATCTTTTTATTTTGAAACTTTAACTCCAGTATTGTTGCTTAGCAAAGTAGAATTTGAGCATCTATAATACTCTTAGCGATTTAATTCCCTCACTAGAACGAATTTTATTGCTAACACTTCCAACAATTGAAAAAACTTCCGCTTTCATCGATGTCTGGCGAATGGCTCTAACACATCAGGAATTTTCTTTTCATTTCTTCAAATTTATAATAGGGAAAGCCGCCTTTAATTATTTACAAAATATCTTGTATTGTAGCTTCCAGCATAATTAATGCCCCGGTTTCCTACAGCCTCTCAACAATTTTTTCTCCATCCCCAAATCAGAACTCCTGCATCTCGTCATCCTCTTCATCATCTTTCTCAAATACCTTTTCTTCTCTGTTATCAATCCCACTATTCGAAGATTGTGGGATGCAGATTTCATCTCCTTGTTTAATCAAGGTATCACACGAAAGACTTGAAAAATATTCCAAATTCTTTCCTGGCAGATCCTTTGATGGTAAGAATGCTCAAAAAGCGCAAAGATCCCCGTATTGTGATCAGAGCCCGGCATCGTCGAAACAAATAAATGAAGCTAACTTTCCCTTACCTTCGCGTCATACATGAAGCGACTTGTTTCATTTGTTGAACAGAACGTTTCAAGCCAGTTTCAGCTGAAGCTACTGACTGTGTCGAATGGCGACGATTGACAATCAAGCACGATTTGTCGATGTTGAGTAGATTAATCATAATATGCGTTAAATTGTAGGAAATCAATTCAGTTGCATTCAAAGTCTAGGCTGACTTTTTTCTGAATATTTGATAGAGAAATACAAATGAAACTTTAAAACCGGTCGTCATGATGAAGTGAAAAACGTCATTGAAATGCTGATTGAAGCCAGTTTTGAAACGAAGCTGCGCTGCTTCTGTTGAGTCTAAAGCTTCATTACTTCATTCTTGAATAACAATTTACTATTGTGTGACATTTCTGGGCCCTGATCTTGTTTCCTAAATTCGTTTTTTGAGAGCTTCGAATAATTTGGTGGCTTTTGAACAACAAGTTGTTCAAAAATAAATTGAAACGCGACGTCTGGCTCATACAATGAAACATTTTTACAACAAAGTTACTCTACTGTGCCTTAAACGGGTTCAAGAGCTACAATTATTTAATCCACAATTTCACTCTCTTCTCTTTTATCAAATTTAGTTCTTATTCGAATAAAGAGTTGTAAAAAACAAGTAGATTAGAAAATACCGGTTTTTTGCCTATCCAAAACCGGTATTTCGGTATCCAAAAATTGGCCGGTATTACCGGTTTCGGTACTACCGGTACTACCGGTTAGACAGCCCTATACTGGAGGCGTTTTTTGTTTCCCAATTTCGTCTATCGCTTTTTTAAAGATATTCGGTGAAAATGCAGCATGTCGGCGAACTCCAAATTGCCGTTTCAAGGCACGTGGAGTTTTTCACAATTTTAATTTTTCTGGAGATGGTGGTAGACAAAATAACATCGTTCAGATGCCAACTTACTTTGTACATACTGTCTATTACGATAATTTTCACTTTTACAAGTGCTGCAAGCCGCGCCATATTGGAAGTAACAACACGAATTCATCGTTCTCCAAGTTCAAAATATAAACAAAACTCAAAGTTGCTATTTGTTAGCTTATATGATGCACTTATTGTGTACAGGAACCAAACAATAAAAAATAATTCCATGTCAATGAACTGACGCAACTTTGCATATCCATTTTTCCTATTCTGAAAGTGAAATTACTTTCCAGTCGTATAAAAACAAGCAAAACAATGATGTAATGGATTAAACTTTACTAACCAATAGGTAAACATCCCTTGTTTAAAATGGCATTGGGTACAAATGGTTATGTTAACAAACAAATGCGTTAGAGCTGTCAGTTGCGCGATGCGCCAAAGTGTTGCAAGTAACCCTGGTGTTGCAAGTATCCCCGGATGACGGTATTTCATTTACTAATAATTGCACGATTAGCTGTCTTTGTGCTTTACCGACGAAGTAACTACACTGTGGAAGCGAGCCCTTAAAATGTGTATACATATTTTGCTCTCACGTGAATTGTTATTTTTTCATTCAAATTGCGACAAACGCGTATCTATATCGTCCTTGAAATTTACATTCAAATGTGTTCAATGTTATTAGAATTGCTAATAGGGTAAAAATAACTTCAATCGAAAAAGCATTCCATGCGAGTTTACGAATTG
Organism: Sabethes cyaneus; assembly: GCF_943734655.1. Classification (NCBI taxonomy): domain Eukaryota; kingdom Metazoa; phylum Arthropoda; class Insecta; order Diptera; family Culicidae; genus Sabethes; species Sabethes cyaneus. Next base: position 102,779,434 of record NC_071353.1, on the reverse strand, counting down.
ATCCGGAACGAGATTTTCGTATTTATGCATAAAAATAAATTGCATGATTTCACAGTTTGTCATTTTAAATGGTACCGTGTTGAAAAAAGACAAAAAACAAAACGATGTGCAGATACTAAAATTACCTGGGCATTGCATACAATAATGCAGATTCGGTTTATCATCCTTAGGCGTCACGTGAAGCCGTACATAAATATGCTGTATTTGTTAAGCTATCAAATTACAATAACAATTACGTGAACAAGTTTAAATATCCATTCAAAATTGTACCTGATATGCTTGATGTTTCACATACGTGAAATATATAAATCGTTCCTTGATGTAGCACTTTGTGCAACTTGGGTAACGAATTGAGTGATAGCCTTTTCTTGGTTTGTCTACTTCATTGTTGTGACACTTCTGCTTAATGGTTTAGGAAATATTAGAAGGTTCCTTTCGTGCTCAACACGTGTTTATTCGTGCTTCAACAGACTGACGTTATAAATGCGAATATGTACCTGTTAGTTTTGAGCTGAAAATCAATTACTTAAAACTATTTGCTTCCTTTAATATTGTAGAATAAGGATCAGGTATCAGCATTTTTGGCTCGAGCGGCACGTTCCTCACAATTGTATGGAGAATTTGTGCCTTGCCCATCTTGCCCGTGGCATCATTTACTTGATGAGGACGGGAAGGAAAACAGAAGGAATAGGAAGGGACGGATTGAGGACATTAGACGACACAAAAATATATAAACCGAGTGACTATCATACCCCCAGAGGGGTGCTGTAATCCTCGGTAAGTTAAAAATTATCAGTAGTACACCCCCTGGGAGATGTCACGTGATAACTAAGAGCATAAAGCTCAATACCTTTTTCGGTAAAAACAACAAAATGTCTCGCAATGTCAGTTTCCTGAAATTCAATTCATTTTAGATATAGGATCCAAAGATCCCATTAACCCATTTTGACCTGGCGTAAATTGAAATTACATTAATTTCATACATTGGGACATAGTGGGTTAAGTCCGTCGTTTCTAGTCAGTCAACTGACAAAGACACTGCACTTTAACTTTGAATGCTACAGAAGAAATTTTTTGGCACTTTATCCCAAAATTTTGCAATGAAACTTTTGTTTGACACCAGTTTCAAAATTTTCCAATGACGATCATGTTGAGGTGAACCACGATCGAATCATGTTTTATCCAAGATGCCGCAATTGGTTAAAGGGACAGGTTCTGGATCGAAAATTAAATGTTCTTCGCCAGAACTAGTAATAGAAAACGAAAAGTGCACCAACCTACGGTGAATAGCACCTCTTGCTTCTACGCACCGGCTGCTGCAAAGACAGACAAAACCGGCCCCATGTTATGATAAGTTCATGTAGCCAAAACAAAAACTATCACCTTAATGTTCTTTTGAGAACAGTAATCCGAAGCCTTCGCACGCACTCGCAGAATAAGGATGCTAGGAATTATTTAAGTACGGCATTTAAATTTTGGGTTTCTCGTCTATCCAGCAATAATACGCTCCATGTTGTGTTTTGAGTATTTCTGTCATTGATATGCCTATATTATTATAGTATCGGCCTTCCGGGATATTTTTCCTTTTCTGCATGGGGCATATTGATCATTTAGTTGAGTAACCTATAATTTAGACGTGGTTAATGAACTATTCTATAATAATAATAGTTAATAAACTAAACTATAAGCTGTTCGCTCCATAAAAAGAGTGACCGGTTAGATCGTTGCATATGCCGCCGCACAAAGCTGGCGATATACCGAACGCTAATCAGACCGGTAGCCCTCTATGGACTTGAGACTGTAACTTTGCTTACGGAAGACATACGTGCACTTGCCGTATTTGAACGAAAGGTAGTGGCGGAGTACAAAAGGAAAGCGGAGAGTGGCGGAGGCGTATAAATCATGAGCTAGAGGCACTGCTTGCAGAGATTCTCATTGTACATCTGGCAAAAGTTAGGAGACTACGGCGGGCCGGCCACGTCGCAAAAATGCCGGACGACTGTGCAGTGAACGCCGTTCTCTTCAAGAACCCCGCCGGCACCAGGAAGAGAGGGGCCCAACGTACTAAACGGCAACGTACCTGGTTCGACCAGGTTGAAGCCGACTTGCGTGTGCCGAGACGCGTAATAAATTGACAACGAGTAACCCAGGACCGAGTACAACGGAATTCCTGATACGGCAAGAGCCACCCCTGCTCTCGGCTGGTAAAGTAAGTAGTAATAAACTATTCCTAGCACTTGTATTGTACAATACTAACTGAAGCTAACAATGGCAATTGACTTGCATTTAACTCGACATGTTTTAGAATTCAACTCCACGCAATCGAATCGCTATAACTGGGTATTTACAGATTTTAACCACAAAAAAGCTTACGGAAATGACGAGAAAAATTACATCGGATGTTGTTAGGAACGTAATTTATGATTGTGTTGTTTTGACAGCCAGTGACAATTGTCATACCTACGTAGTAGGCTGGTTTCATCGAATTCAGGTGTTTTCCATTTTAATTTGTGTTTACTTACTTTATTTCACTTTTTCGGCGATAATCTCCAGATTCCAGTCGTCTCTAGATTCTCAGTCTTGAGCTACCACTCTCAATATCACAATAGATTAACTATACTGGGCGCAGTGATAAGTCCACACATGAAAAAAAACAACCTGCTCACTAGCAACATACACAGTAGCTGTAAAACAACAGAAAGTGGTATTAGGACTGTAGTCCATCTCCAGTATGATGCCTGTACGATCATCGAAAACGACGATCGGCTGTCCGTCAAGCAAGTGTGGGTGACCGTAAAGCTTCCTGATCGGACACCGTTTGTCTCAATGTTTTAAAGGTACACATGATCTCGAGCAACTTCGTGTTTTTGTCTTGGCCTTTTAATGAGGACAGGTATATAATTAATTTGCTATAACGGTAGTTTTTTACAGTCGACTGAGGGGATGGTAGAAGAAAGTAATAAAACAAAGGTGTTGGTTGATAGTATCCAAATAGAACGGGACAAGGAAGAGCGATGTCAATTTTCTTATTTTTTCATAAGAAAATTCAACTAATAAATCAAATGTTGGATTTATATTTAGTTTGTTGTGACTATCCTGAACCCCCGCCAGCATAAATGGCACCTCGTTTAGATTGGGCACTAGCTCTTCCAATTATGAATGGATTTTCATGCTTTATATACCGATCGACTCGTAATAGATGTAGCAATTATGTGATTTCTATAATAACTTTCTTTTTCAATAACTAATTAGAGAAAATTAACGAAAAGTTTCAAGGTCAAATATCCCCATACATTTTCTTCATGATCGCCTTGCGTCACAAGCAGGGACGACAGTTTTTAGAAAAAAGTGAGAAAGCCCTTTCCGCATGTTCCTTTAGTTTTGCTGTGAGAATGTGTGGAAAGGAAATGTGCGATGTAAACAGAAATGTCAAAAATGTCGTTCAAACGTTACGAACACACTTTATGCCTTCCGCCATTATGGCTCTTAAAAAGCTGAATATCCGAAAAAAGAGTAGAGATAGAGCAAACAAAATTAATTGGATCAAGTATGTACATGAAGCATATCCTCTGGAGGCCGTTTTTCAGTGCGTAAAGCATGCTAATTTAGTTGATTAATTACGAATTTGTTTCTGGTGTATTAATTTTTACACGCTACGTTGGCGCTCTGCTGTTCGGATGGATTATAGCCTTAATTTTCAATCAATTTTCCTTTGGATCGTCTTGACCAATTTGAGTATCAAATGATGTAATGCCGGGGCGTTCCAAGATTCAATCGTCGAAGCAAAGAGGTGTTAATTTTGAATCTGAGCTTGTGCTATGAACATAAGCTATTGTTGTTTATGAGAAATGGGGAATTTCCCGGCGCGCGCGCGTGCCTTCATAATTCTTGACAATTTCACAATTTCCGGAGAGACAGACAGGAGACCATCCGATCTGCGCTGTGTAGGCAGTGCCCGACATCGCCGCGAATCTTGAAGGAAGCAGTCGAAAGTGTATGTTGCTGTTGGGTTTATTTTCCTGCAGCGCGGTGTTTTATATATCCATAATGTTGCTGCTGAGACGATATTGCATAATGATGTTTACTTCAATTCTCATTACTCATAAATTCCAATTCAATATCATTGCACGCGCTGCATCGTCCTCTACTGTTTAGAGAAATAAAAAATATTTTTTTGCTGGTGCAATGCCGTAGCAGTGCATGCTAGGGTGGTTATGGATGTTTTATAATAATTTAGGGAGTTTATCGAATCTCGGGTAATTTTTCAACTAGACCTATGTGACAATGAGAGATTCTCTTCGCGTCTCCTCTCTTCTACTTTTCACGGCTACATAAATGCATAGAAAAGAAAATTTTCAAAACATTTAGCTAACTAGTGACTCCGGCAACCGATTCATGCAAAGCTGATGTGTTAAAATGCATTAGTATCACCGTAAAAAGCGGAAGAGAGGAGACACAAAGAGAATCTCTCATTGTCACATAGGTCTAGTTGAAAAATTACCCGAGGAATGATGTTTTCCAATGAATTTGCCCAAAGCATCGTAACATCATTTGGCAAAATTTGACTTTTCGCCTTCAGTAGATTAAATTCGGCTTAAGACATTTTCCCATCCAGCTTTTTACGAGCTATAATGGGGGACGGCATAATCCGTGTTCGTAATATTTGATCAGCATTTTTGACATTTCAGTAATACATCGCACGTTTTCTTTCCGCACATTCCTTTAGTGAATGTGAATCCTTCTTTCCGTGATCGCGCGGAAACAAAACGTGCGATGTATTAGTGAAATGTCAAAAATGCTGCTCAAATGTTATGAACACAGATTATGCCATCTGCCATTATGGCTCGTAAAAAGCTGGATAGATATTGTAATTCGCGATGGTTATCAGGTGTACACATTGAATTGAATGGACAAAAAAATAAAAATTCTTTGAAAATTGACTGGTCGGATATCATTGTTCTTTATTTTAACAATAAAGAAATGCGTCCCGGCATCTGAAATTACAATGAAGTGGCATTACTTCCATATTGGATGACAGCTCCCTAGTAGTTGCCAGCCAGTTTCAATGTTCAGCTCTCCCTTTGAGTTTCGCTTGAGTAAACGCATCATATTCCATTGAAGGGGCAACGGAAAACAACGCTTCAAATGGTATAAATTGTCCATTTGTTCCAACAGAGTTAATATTTTCTTCTATTTTCTCGGAAAATAGATACCTATGAAATGGACCCGTACTGCAACTCCTTTTAAAGTAAGGATTTAAGCTGCATTTTTCTAGCATAACAAGTGGACAAATGATCGTAAGGTGATCAAAAGATGGAAGTAGCATAATAATAAACACCTGAATGGCCTAGAGGCCAGCATGACGCCAACAGAATACTAACAGCAGGACGAATGACTACGTCTGTGTGGCATCCTGGTATTTATACCATTTTAGAGGATTTGTCGTAGTCTCCGGTTTGAGTCTGGCGTAGATTGCCTCCGCCATGCCAAGGTTTCTAGTAACGATATCGAGGTCGTCTGCGAAGGCTAGGAGTTGGCTACTCTTGGTGAAGATCGTTCCTCTCATTTTGATGCCCACTCGCCTTCAATAGCGGGTCACCGGCCTATACGTCATTTTCTTACCGACCTATGGACTCCGACGACGATCCCCGATCCCCGATGGCTCATGGCGAACAGCTATTGTACGTTGTCCCCAGCTCCGCGTAAAACGTTTCCTTTTCATCATCTACATACGTACGGGAAGTGCACGTTGTTGAAGCTGTAATTTAAGAAACGATCTTTCATCCTCAATTGACACATTCTCTCGTTAACTTACAATTTATCGCGCGATCTCGCATTTTGTCTAACACGAATAAACCTTTTGCCAGCTCATTGACAATGGCTCCGCACTGATAAAGCTGGACCTGTCCACCATGCATCTTCCATACTTTCAAGTTAGGTGTGCAATGGCATTAACTAAATAAAACAAATAATTTTCTGTAGCAGGATATTCCATTATATGAGAGTTATAGAGTAAAATCAGTTAGGGGGATTATTGCGAAAACGGCTATTTTTTTCATAAAATCCAACATAGCGGTCAAATCCAAGATGGCCGCAAAAAAATTTTACTCCATTTGAAAGCCCTGTTCTTCTTCTTTATAGAACCGGGTCATTTGTTAGTTGTTTCATGGTAAATTTATGAAATATCACATGATATAGATCTCAAGGTTTGCTCTAAATTCAACTTTTTTTGAACCTGTTAGACCACTTGGCGCACTATTTCGAGGTATCAAAAGTATAATTCTTATTTTTTAACCATTTTCAACCAATTAAGCGCAAAAGTTCCAATATTTGAAGACCTCGTGTCAGTAGTGGCCCCGTTTCAGAGAGAGTTACTCACCTATGTTTTAAACTTGACGTGCCGATTTTTTGAGTGTGGTTTCCGAGAAAACTAATTGCGTTGATTCGTGCGACGCTGGATGGATCAAAATCATGCGTCAGAATAGCGGGTTAGCCGCTTTCGTGACGTTGGATGGACTGAAGAAAGTGGATACACTCTAAACTGCTATTCAACATTACCTTGGAAGGAGCAATACGAATAGCAGACGTCTCGTCTGAGACGAGGAAAGAAACGGTACTATTATTACGGAATCAATTGTAGAGCAGTGGAAAAAGCCTTTAGGCCTTTTAAACAAGAAGTAGCGAGATTTGGACTAATCATTAAGGGGAAACCGAAAGTGGCCCAAAGATGGCTGGGTAAATGGCTACCATTCGAAGCATGTATTGTTTTGCGCCTTAAAAATGCATCTGTATTGGCAGAGCACGCTTTCGCCACGTAATCAGTGCTTCCAGTGCTGTTATAATTTCCTAAAACTTGTAATTCAATTTATCGATCTGCTATGTATCAATAAACGCTCAGCAAAACATAATTACTAATGGAAAATTAATTTAACTGATCATATCGATCATTACGTGTTCATAAAAGCGACCAATGTATAATTTGAAATTAGTTCATAGATATTTGGTTGCGCACATATTTCGTTGAACTAGCGATTTCCGAAAAAGCAGCAACACAGTATCAAACTTTCGTCACATCAATGAGCTTTTAAAGAGCTTTCAACTTTCGCCGCATCGATGAGCTTAGAGTGAAGTAAACAAACAAAACGCAAAGGCAGGAATCAAAAACGCAATCCGATGCAGAGGATTAATTAAACGGGCTGGTACCGAATGGCCGAAACACAAATGGCCGAATCACGAATGGCCGAAATCCAAATGGCCGAATTTCAATAACAGTCACAGAAGGCCGAATCACGAAAGGCCGAATCACGAATGGCCGAATCACGAAAGGCCGAATCACGAAAGGCCGAATCATGAATGGTCGAATCACGAAAGGCCGAAATTTTTCGAAATGCCTAAATACTCAATAAAAAACCATGAATTGGCAAGTAGTTAACAAATAACTTGAATCAAACAAAAACAAACTACTACTATTAAACAAACAAAACATGCTTTACGAACGCCTTTGTTTAGCGCTTAATAAAAGCGCAACTGCGTCAACAAAATTTTTGCTGCTCATTTTGTGAGCATTAACACATTTCAAGTAGATTTTTTCGTCTATTTCTCGGCGCGAATTCAGAACATCCCCCTGAAGAATTCTAAGGATGTTCCCCTCTATCGACTTTTGCTCCACCCGCAGCTCTGTGATGATCCTGGTCATTGACAGGTGATGGGAACCAACAATGGTTGTTTATCGTTGGTGCCATGCTTCCAAGCTGTTTGTGATCCGCGGTAGCTTGTCAATGGCAGGCTTAAAATTTGACCACAGAGCGGGGTGAAACAATGGCCTGTTGTTCCGGTTCCTCCCACTTATGTAAGTATTCCGAAAATATGTAAGGAAATTCTCCAATTCTTCAGGCATCGTTCCTTCCATCGCGTCGTACGCCTCCTGTATCCGATTTTGCGGCAGAAAAGACAAAGCCTAGAATTTTTATTACATTAAAAACACCAAATAAAAGTACTTTATCAACAAACCTGCAGCCGTTTTACCGCCATGAATATGTCTGTGCTGGTCGAGTAATGTTGTTTTAGTCTCCCTACTAGCACAGTTTTTATAAACTAGTTGTGGTAACCGATTAACGACTAATTTCAGTCATAAATAAGTTGCTGTAACCAGAAATGAGGAAAGTGTGCTGCTTGGGCCGCGTATACTTGTTTTATTGACGTATGACTACGTCTTTGTTTACTATACTGGGATTGGGTAGCACTTTGTGAAAACGAAAATAGAAGTGTAACGTTTGAATGAAAGATTTCAAATGCTAATAACTACTAAACCACTGAACGAAACTGAACAATTTATATGTCGTTGGATAGATAAAATGATCAGCAATTTTGTGGATAAGAGAACAATTTTATGGAGGGTGTAAGAGAGGGGGAGCTCCTATACAAATGAAACACAAATTTCCTCAAAACTCGAGAACTAATCAAGCAAATGGAACCAAATTTGGCATGTGGGGGTTTTAGATGGTAGGATATTTTCCATGGTGTGCTGAGACCCCTTGCCATTCTAAGAGGGAGGGGGGCTCCCATACAAATAATATACAAATTTCCTCATAACTTGAGAATTAATCAAGCAAAAGGAACCAAATTTGGCAAGTGGGGGTTTTAGAAGGCAGGAATTTTTTCCATGGTGTACTGAGACCCATCCGTCTTTTAACAGGGGGGGGGGCTCCTATACAAATGAAATACAAATTTCCTCATAACTCGAGAACTAATTAAGCAAATGGAACCAAATTCGGCATGTGGGCAAGTGGTCGGTCACTCAGCACAGCCGTTTTTATGTTAGGCGACTTGAGACGAGCCGAACTGTGCCGATGCTGTACCGAAAGTGCCGAACTGCAAGATTTGTTAAATTCGTTAGATCTGGCAACCGTGCGAGATGATTTTGGCAACTGGCAGTGCTCCCATTTCATATGTAAAATTGAACCGGAGGCGTGCCGCTTGATATCCCTGGAGTACCGTGGCACAATGTGCTGAGTGTCCGACCTCTTGCATGTGGGGGGTTTTGGAAGCAATTAAACAATGGCACTGGCAGATTCTTATAAACATACATATGCCAGAAATGCAGTTTACATTACTCTTTGATCTAATAATCTGATATAGTCCTACGTCACCCTTTCTTACAACCCTTAGGGCTGTATACCTTGTAGTTTTATATTTTGTGTGAAATGAAAAAAGCATAAGAAGCATTCCGCTTCTGCTTGTTTTTATTGAATAGTATCCCATCAACGGAAAGCATCGGTTTTCCTCTCTGCGACAACACAATTTTAACGACAGGTGCACTTTCTTCGTCGTTGAAACCAGCAACATCGGATGAATCGCCGGATGCACTCATTTTTCACAGGACAACTACCAACTACCGTGCGGAAAGCAAACCGTGTTCAACAACAATGGACACAACTGTTGGCTTTTCTATGTGCGGTCAACAAAGATGGACACGGCTGGATATTTAATGAAATATTTCGGCCGCTTTAGTAATTTGGTAATAAACTTGTAGTTTACTACATTTACTTCTTTATGAAAATCCATGACAGTAAGAATAAGATTACAATTATAATATAAGCATATATCTACGAAAGATAATTTTTATACTGGTTTTTACCTCATATTTCTTGATTATAAAAACACCTACATTATAAGGTGCGAGTCGTATTTACCGTGTTAGTAGCAAATGTTTCCTAGATGATTCAGGGCGAGACGGCCGTAGGCCGCGAGTGTGCGCCGGTGACCCGCCGTCGGAAGCGCCGGCCACTGCGGGGGGGCAGCCCCCCCGCAGAAACCACTACTATTTAGGTGCATGCATTTTCCTAGGTTTACTGTCTATTAGGGATTATCCCTTAGTTAAGTCCGAACGAGCGGCAGCGAGTAAGGACAGCATGTACCCAACGTTTGCGCATGTTGAAGGCTATGAATATTTTCGGTCGAATGTGACATTCGGCCATTTGTTTTTCGGCTATTTGTGATTCGGCCATTCGTGATTCGGCCTTTTGTGATTCGGCCATTTGATATATTATGCCATTCGTTATTTCGGCCATTTGTGTTTCGGCCATTCGTGATTCGGCCATTTGTGTTTCGGCCATTCGTAGGTAATCCAATTAAACATCCTAGTGATCCTACGCATTATTCAGTTGCTGCTGTTAATTTTGATTGAATCGGAATGCCTTGATAAAGAAAATAAACCCTTTTTCGGGATGTTTGTAGTCAGTGCGGTTGGCTGCGGATCAGCTGTTTATGTTTGCAAGCTCCGCTATTTGACATATATTACCAATACTAATGCAATATTCAAATAAACGTTTAGGTTAGTAACGAACACATGAGATGTACAGTACAGTGTTTGTCGCACTAACACAATAGCGTTAGCCACTTTCGGTTCCGCCTTAACATCGCCAAAGCGAAGTACATGCAGAGATGCCATATTTTCTAAAAAAAATGTCTGCAAATGCTCGAAAAGCGAAAAAATCAAGCAGTTTTCCGGCTCGAATTTTCAGGAAGTCTGTGAAAGTTTAGAGAGCTTCGAAGAAAAAACTGCACCAAAGCAATGAAAGTCATAAAAACTGCAAATATCTGCAATTTTATAATGATCTGCAAGACGTCCCCAAAAATCTGCAATTTGCAGACAAATCTGCAAATCTGGTGTCCCTGGGATCTGCTATCCCTGACATCCCTGCTGGCAGGGGACATGGTAATTCAAACCTAGGACAGGACGTGCCAAGTGTCAACCGTGGCGTTGACCTAAAATTGACCCAATTTCTGATTGGCTGAAAGCGACGAGCAACCGTTGACTGGAAAATATAACGCGATATCGCTTTCAGTGTTGCTGAAACTCATTAGTGGGAATACGACAATAAGTTATTATTTCCGAATTTTGATTTCTTTTGTATTCTGTAGTTCTATACTTGGTTCACCATTAGTTTTGTTTGTACACGAATTTTAATTTTCAAAATGAAATGCAAAACATGATTTTGGTCGCATAAATTGTGGCGTATTCGGGTGCTGTTGTTCGGCAAACGAAGTTATTCTTAAAATAATATGTGCAGGCAACAGTGATGCAGAGTGTAACAAAGAATAGTCAATCGGGATGGTGGTAATAATAAGAAGAAGAGTAAGAAGCCAGATGGCACGTCCTGTCCTAGGTCTAAACCACCCCATCGACATCTCTATATCGAGCTGCAGCAAACGTCAGTGACAGCATGTCCGGGGCTCAAAATTTGACAGTGGGCCCAAATCAGACTGCTCGCAGATGAGTGAAACGCAGTGCTGACATGCTATCTCATTTTCGCACACACGAGATGTTGGCGGCGAAAACATGGTTGTCTGCCGATGGGGTGGTCCAACCGGTGTTGGTGCCTAGGTGCAAAATAAACTGATATAGGGTTTATTTCTAATTTCCGTCGTAGTAAGGAAAGCCACTCTAATTTTCATCATTTCTTAGGTGGATTTAATGAGTACTCCAAAAGTTCTGCTGCTGATTTGACTCGAACACACTTACCTTCCGATCCGTGCCCGTTGAATTCACTAAAAAGCGATTATAAAAGCATTTTATTGAAATTACGCTACTGACTTTATATCTTAAATTCGTCGTACCGTTTTGAAATCCGTCCATCAAAATTTTTCATCGTCCGAACTAAAAATCACAACATTGTTTACGAAGCTAGCGCGCATGTATTTGTGTAGTACGGCATGACAAAAGTTATTCTGCAAAATTTCTGCAGGTCAGGCAAGTTTTCCTGGCTGTACAATAACGACAATGCCTTGCGTGAGTTATTTTCATTTATGAATGACGGAAATTAAAACGATTAGTCGACATTTTCTACTTCGTCGCACGAAAAAACGTAGGAAATTTGGCTGCAAGGAATTCTTTAATGAAAGAAAGCATTCAAATTGATCTCAGTTCACTTTGATTGATCGAGTATGATAGACAACAAACTAAAATATTAGGGAATAACTAATTTTGCATTGTGTGTCAAAAAAATCGCTGATATGGGAATAGGCAATTACGACGAAACAGCAACATACCCTATACCAAGTATACCACAGAGGGTTGCATGAGTGTGTGTAGAAAGAAGAAGAAATAGTTCTGAAATATGGTGGAACTTGTATGAAAATTAAAACTAAATCAATTGTAATTAATGAATGCAGCTATATTATTCCAGAGAACTATGTATTTGAATATTTACAATGAAATATAAGGAATATATTTTAACGTCATTTACACTTGTAGCCTTCTTTAATTATGCGTAAAAAATATGAGAACATGGGTGAAAATTTTCACTTTGGAAAATATTGCCCCTTTTATGACTATTTAGACTACTGTGATAATCATTTAATGAAGCATGTCCCGTCTTGCACTGTTAATTTGACACTAGAGTGGCTTTGTTTTTGGAGTTTGACGTCACGCTTCATCGTGATTGGTCGATTTACGATTCCACCCACACCATGATGAAATTTCTTCATTGGACTAACACCACTTAACCAACATTGCCACACCTGTATATCACATTGGAGCTGGATGGGGAACAATATGTAGTAGGAATATTAAGTAAGTAGGTAGGGTATGAAGTAAAGAATTCATAATTCTTGAAGGCATCGTCGAAAATGACGATTACTTGAATCAATCATTTTTCTTGTCAACGGCTAGCCCAACGGTGTTGAACTAATGGCATTTAGACCAGAAGCCAGGTTGCAATTGACCAAGGATATAGCGCCTTATTTCGCTCTCTGAAAATACATTAGTAAAATAAAGTCGTGTGGCTCAATGGTCGCCTAAACTACTACAACTGTAAGATTAGGAACTGAAAACCATACGATCCCCCTACTTAATTATATGAATTGAAATATTTCCAGGTATGGCCAAGTGGAGGCGCTAGGTAGGAGGGGTTTCATACCCCGTGAAGTCCCGTAGTTTGCAAATTCGCACAATACTGGCACTCTACAGAACACTAATCCCCCAGGTGCCCATTTACGGACATCAATCATGGACGCTAATGGAAGCTGACCAACAAGTGCAACGAGTGCTTGGGACGCATGAACTACGGGCTCTACCAAGTATAGCAATTTGCTGATATAGTCAAGGTAGTACAATGTGGCAGGCTGCGGTGGGCTGGGCACGTGGCCAAAATGCCCGACAAAAGAGTAGCCATAACCATTTTCAGCAGACGAAGAGGCCGTAGACTTCGGGGCCAGGGATAGTTCGATCACTTTGACTCAATTTAGATTCATTTGACAGTACCGTCTCGGCCAAGCAAAATTTGACAAAGTTGTACATGAGACATTTGTGGAACTAGTTATTATCTACAATTTTGCTAAATAAAATTTTACTGTATCTTTTGTATTTACTACAATGCTAGTACCTCATTAGTAACTAAATGAACGTTCATTTAGTTACTAATGAGGCACTAGCACCGTAACTTCAAAAGATACAGCAAAACTTTATTCAGAAAAAATGTAGATAACTAGTTCTACAAATGTTCAATATACAACTATGTCAAATTTTGCTCGGCTGAGACGGTACTGTCAAATGAATCAAAATTTAGTCAAAGTGATCGAACTAACCCTGTTCGGGGCAGACCCCACAACCGATGGATGCACAGTCGAGGACGGCGCAGAGTTCAAGGGGATTGGAGAGTGGCAGCCCAGGACCGGTAATTAATACTGGAGGACCATAATTTGTTCGGTGCAGGATCGATGACGGACCGTCGCCAATAAAGTAAGTAAGTAAGCTCTGCAAGGAATTTATCGCAAGGAATACAAAGTATGAAAGATGGTGGACAGCTCCAGCTTTACCAGAGCGGAGCCACTGTCAATGAGCTGGCAAAAGACTTTGTCGTGTTAGGTAGAATGCGAGAGCGCATAATAAATTGTAAGGTGGTTAAGTGGAGAGAATGTGTCTATTGAGGATGAAAGATTGTTTCTTAAATTACAGCTTCAACGTAGGTAAATGATCAAAAGAAAACGTTCTACGCGGAGCTGGAGACAACGTACGATAGCTGTTCACCATGAGTCGTCGGGGATCGGGGATCATCGTCGGAGTTCATAGGTAAGGAAACGACGTATAGTATAGACCGCTGACCCGCTATTGAATTTTGATGACCCGCCGGATCACACCCGGCGAGTGGACATCAAAATGAGCGGAACGATCTTCAGCAAGAGTAGCCAACTTTGGGATGGCGGAGGCAATCTACGCCAGACTCAAACCGGAGACTAGGAAGATTGGGTTACAAATTAATGCGTCGAAAACCAAATATATGGTAGGAAGAGGCTCCAGATAAAACCACGTTTGCCTCCCACGGATAGAGACTATTGACAGCGATGAACTGGAAGTGGTTGATGAGTTGGTATATATTTGGGATCGCTGGTTACAGCGGACAATAATACGAGAAAGGAGATTTAATGACGCATTAAGCTGGAAATCGAGCTTACTTTTCCCTCCGCAAGACGCTTTGTTCGGGGAGCATACGCCGCCGTACAAAGCTGACTCTGTACAAAACGCTTATCAGACCGGTAGTCCTCTACGGACTTGAGATAGTACCTTTGTTTACGGAACAGATTCGTGCACTTGCTGTATTTGAACGAAAGCTTTTGTAGACTATTTTTGGTGGAGTACACACAGATAGTGGAGAGTGACGTAGGCGTATGAACCACGAGTTGCAGGCGAAAGTTGGGACACTAGGAATGCTGTAGGGCTGTGCAGTGTAATCCGTTCTCTTCAAGAACCCCATCGACACAAGGAATAGAGGGGCTCAACCCTCAACGTGCTAGATGACTCAACCAGGTTAAAGTCGACTTGCCAGTGTTGAGACACTCAACGAATTGGTGATATATGGAAAAAAATTGACAATGTTATCAGTTGATTTGTGGCAGCCATGTCGAAAACAGTCATGCAACTAAGTTCGATGGTTTGTTCGTTCTGCTGGCTCCACCCGGAGCGAAGAAGTTGTGCATCGTGAGGCACTTCGTGTCCGCCGCGACTTCTGAGACCCTTGGAAAACTGGCGACAAGTGGCTCAAAATAGAGTTGAATGAAGACGACTACTAGACCCACCACAGCATGAATTACTGAATAAATTACTCTTTTCTCAGATGTAAATTTAACTAATTGAATGTTTGTTTTTAAATTAATTATATAGCGAACTAATAGTTCTTTCTTTATTTTTTATTATAACTTACCTTTTACCTTGATGAAGATAATTTTGCTGTAATTTTCCATATGTTGACGGACCACCCAAATTTCCAAGACCCAGGTTCCGTGAAAATCTTATTTTGCTTTTGCTGTATAAACACGAATTTTATTACTTGCAACTCTGCTCTCTGTCAGCAGTTTTTATTCATATGTTTTCCATAACCGGCTTTTGCATCACCGCAACTTATATTGCAATCTCCCGAGGCAGCAACAGCGGCAATGGAGCGGCACAAACTTTCAGAATATCCGCCCACCATTTCATAGTTCATTTCCTTATGCAACTTTTGCCACCTTTAGGTAAAGATATGAGTTGGATTGGATATAGCACCTGGAACGCGGCTGATGGGTAAAGTTCAATACGACGGAGTTTGTTCGTATGTGACTGCAGGTAGACGTGCTGGCAGCTGTTTGGCTGGTTGAAAATGTACATTTCTAGCATTATAGTCGGTGTTGTATTACACTGCATTGCTTCCAAAGTTAACAGGTGACTTTTCGGAAATGTCAAGTTCAGCATTTTTTGATTCTATTTATTATTCCGAGCTTTATTTCATGCTGAAAGAGAATATATCTTGGATACTTGGCTCTAATTAAACGTCAAAATATAAAGAAAATGCTATATGGGGTTCGATAAAAAGCAAGGAAGTTGAACGGAATAACGACAGACAGGTGCGAATATAAGGAATTGCAAGAAATGTTGGATAAAGATGTTTCAACGCGAAAACAACTCGTATTGGTCTACGAATGGTTTCCGATTGTCTATAAAAGACGAAAGAAATAGAAGATAGTTAGACGAATTAAACGATGAATAGATGGAGAAATGCAAAAGTACATGTGAAATTTCGCTCGCTTAAATTCAGAAGATCTAGTACGCCATCTTTGCAGATGTGGGGAAGGATCATCAGTTTAGTAGCTGGTGCATGTTAAACTCGAAAACCAAGCAGTACCAAATATTGTGATTTGTTTGCAGATCACGTTGGCACGCGTGAACGGCCAACTTTCTATTTTACAAACAATATGGTATACAAAACTACAAAATCAAAAAGATCCAATAACAAGGTAATTAGCGAAAAAGACCAATTATCCTGTTTCGGTTGGTTCTCTTGTTAATTTTTCGAGCAAGCGGAGGGTTTCGTTTCCTCGAATAAAACCGCATTACGCAGTAATGCATTAGTAATCATTACATTGTCGGTTCGGTGCTGTGTGTGAAAGTGGAAGCAAAACTTTTGCATCCGGTAGGTAGGGGAAGACGGGGTAAGACGGCCCCCCTAAGCGAATAAATTGCTAGCATAAAATGTGTACGAAAATTCACATTTTCTTGTTCCACACATGGATAAGCATTCATTTATCTACCATTAAAAATTATATAAAGAATTAATTAGTTTATTTTTCTGTGATTTTTCATCAATTTTCGAAACGTCTAAAAATTACTCGTTCACAACCAGGCGGGGTAAGACGGACCATGGCGGAGTAAGGCGGATTGTGGCAGATTTGAAGGTTTCTTTGAGTTGTAAACACAATTTCAATATTATTTACTAAGTAAGAACAAGTTCTTAAGGGGTCTTGAGGTACATGCTAAAAGAAGGTATAGTTTAATTTAGACACCTACTAAAAGAAGGAACTTTACTACTAGTTCAATTTTGAAAATAAGAGTAGACGTTATTTTACTCCACTGGTTTTTATTTACTCTTTTCTTGGTGTTATTTTTGTTGATTTGTCAGCAGGACGTTTACACTTCGAATATCATTAACTTTAGGTGAAGGTAAAGTAGGCAACGTTAAGTGAATTGGAATCACCGAATTTTGATTCGGTTAGATCCAAATTTACATTGATTGTGTTATTCGAATGGCACTTGTTGGCTTCTTTTGACGTGGGAGGCTCTGTGTTAGACAGGATGATCTCAGATTCAGGAATAATTTTTATTACAGGTGTACTCTATTTCGAAAAAAACACTGATGAAGCCTGCAAGTCGCAAACGAAATGCGTATCTGTCAGAATAATAAAATAGTTAGTCAAATTTAACAGGAAAAAGGTTGGTTTTTTCATTCAATATTTTTAAAATCTATTAAGTGTTACTGGCGGAACCAGAGGGGTTCCACCTACTATACCCCTGGTCCCTGGTCGAACCACTGGGGACCGTCTGGGGTGGGTGCTCACGACCTCTTTTCACACCCGAGCACGAGCGTGAGTCTCTTACGGCTCAAGGTCGGCTCTGGCCTAGTTCGTTAATCAGGACTTGTGATAAGTGTAAGAAAGGAAAAAGCTGCTATGTATAATTTTAACCTTTTAATTCCCTAACTTTTACAAGAAGCTGTGTGTGAGTGTAAGAGTATGTGTGGGTGGTTCAGTATAACTTACTGCTGGCGACGATGATGGCAGGGCGACGAGGATGATGGGGCGACGACACGGGGCTCTTCCAGGATACTTCGGGATCGCAAGCTCCCAGTAGATCCCAACAGTTGGCTACTTCTTATTTCGATGGGATTACGCGTGCTATCCTTCTGCGGGTCCTTGGTGAACGATTGATGTGTGCAGGTAATCACAGATGCCAGCAACTGGCTGAACCTTGGGCCGGAAGGTGACACGTGGCGGGAAGGCGTAGAGACGCCGATCGGGGTTTTCGCCGTTGTTTTAGGAACCTTGACCGGTCCCGATGCTCTAACGGTAGTCGATTTTAGCGAACGGCTCTCCTGAGAACGTCAAACGGCAACACGTGGAGGACGGCTGGACAGTAGCGGATCTTGTACCTCACAGTTTTCCGAGATATGCAATATCGGGCGGATTTGTTAGCATCCAAGCTAACCGCGACTTCTTACGTGATCCGAGAATGGCCTTACGGAATCCTTTCCTCGGTTAGCATCGGTTTTAGCCTTATCCAACGGGTCCTATATTGAAGACCGGATTAGTGTGACAATATATGGATTTTCCGGTGTACATTTCCGCACTTCCTATATAATATATTCGCACCATATTTTAATTTACCTGATTCGATTGCTTTTTCTCTGTTTTTTAACTTTAACTCTTTTTAAATACTTGATCTAGATATAAGTTTTAACTGAAATTTTAATCTTCATTCTATAATCACGTGTTTCGTCTTTTTCGATGTCTTTCTGTCCGCGGTTCGTTACCAATTACCTTTCCTGCTGAAATTGTCGCTTAATTTCCCTCTTACTCGCCATCTCTTTCACTATTCCCTTTTACTTCCTTTTCAAACCACCCACTGAACTGAACTTGAACCGGTTCAGTTATCGTTTTTCGTGTTTAGTGTAGTGTGTGTTTAACTCTAACCCTATTTGTTTTGTGTATATTTGAAATGGCCGTATTTAGTACTCCGGAGACTATTTAATGAAATCGATGACAAATCATACCAATTATTGACAACATATATACAAATGTTACGAACGGTAACACTACCCTCAACTCCCTCTAGAAAATAAATTATTATCTATGATAATAATTTATTTTCAATGAAACTTTACTCAATAGATTGAACCCAGGGTTGAGTAGGCACCTTTACGTGCTCTCTCGACTTTCCTGAAGAACGTATTTTTGTAACGTGAAATTAACCAACAAGTGATCTGTTTTTAATTAAACAAACTTATGTTGAACGTTTTACCCTACCGCTCTCTATAGTGCTACATAACTGCACGAATAGAATAGGACAAAATTATTCATCTCTCATTCTAGCTTTTCGATAAAGTATCTCTCAAGAACACAATAGATATTTGTTTCACAAATTTCTACGTGTTGGATGCTTTAGCTGTTTGTCTGGGAGTATCAGGAAAATTAACTATTTACGAAATAATGGAAGGAACATATCTTATATTGTCGCTGGCTACAAGAGTGCGGAGCAGTGGATCTAGAATCTGCTCAAAGTCGTCGAGTTATTCATTTCGCGGTTTTATTTAACTCTAAAATGTTGAAACCTCGAACGATGGGCGACTCTTATAGAAAGCAAGAGTTATAAGGAGTTGGAAAACAATTTATTGTAACAAACAGACACAAAACATCTCGATGCTCTTGAGCTTCATCAATCTCTCTCTAACTATGTAATTTTGTATACTTTTAGTGATCGACCACAGTTTAAACGAAAATTTAACAAACAACAATTAAATACAAAATGGACGTTCATATCGAAACATCAACGAAATCGTATAGCTTTAATCGTTTGCGAACTAGACGGATGGAATCATGGATTACCAATCCCAGGCTTCATATCAGCCGCGGAGAAAACTCCGATACTTTTTCCTTTTTCGTCCGCGAGTTCATAGGAACTCGTACCTCTTCGAGACACCACTGTACATGGAACATACGCCTGCCCAATTTTGGCATTATAGGCGTCCCCAGCGGATGACTGTAAAGTTTCTGCGATAAACTTGTTGACCCACCTGGTACACAGGTGCAGCTTTCTGAAAGCGAAGATTATAGCAGTGGCGACTCGTGGTGGTTTAGCTTACCTGTTCGACCAGCGAAAAATACAAATTAATATGCAGCTTTTTTTTATTATCGAAATTCTATATTTTATTTATAAAACAAACATTAGGGGTATTCACGTAGCGCTTGCTAGGTTGCGTAAACGGTGTATTTCGTGTATACGCTGCCGCAATTCGCATAGCAGTTCCGGTTTCTATGGAAGCGCCAGAGAAACGGCAGTATAAATACGCAATACTCCGTATACGCAACATAACAAGCGGTACGTGAATACCCCTATTATTTAAATAACAACCGAATACGGCGGTTTACTTTACCAGCAAACTCGTCTCTGAATTTTAACTACGACCCTAAGACTTTCCGTTCAATTTACCTATTGAACCAAATTCAAGAATAACCACCACACGCACCACAAGCAATATGCGTAAGTTGTTCAATGCTAAAGATGAACGAGTTAATGAGAAAATTTTGCGAATAATGCATGCCATCCCCTTCGTACCAATACGTTGTTCCTGGTGCTAATCTCTAAAGCAACGTTCAAGCGTCGTATTGAACGTTTTGCTCATTAGCTTCGTGACTAGATAAAATGGAATCAAAGCGCAGGCCATAGGGATATGTGGTAGTAAGTTGTTCAATGCTGAAGATGAACGAGTAATGAGACAATAATGCGCCCGCGCTTTCGAGTAAAAGCTGTTTCACATTCTCTTTTTATCTCCTTCGTACCCAGAATCAACACCAGGAATAATGTGTTGGTATATGCTTGTGCATTGAGATCAAAGCAACGTTCAAACGTCGTGTTGAACGGTTTGCTCAGCAGCTTCGTAAACTAAACTAATAATTTACCGAATTAATCGTATTGCATATGCGTCGGTTCAAACGAAATCATGAACTAGTGATGAAAAAAAATATTGTCGGGTTGAATTTTGTTGCCTGTCCTATGAACAGGTTGAACATGCGGACGAGTCGCCACTGGATTATAGTTTTGTTTACTGTGCTGATGAGCTTTATCCAAATTCTTACGAACCGTATCGAATATGGCTCTATCTACTTCAAGCTTGCGATCTACTCGTTCTTCACTAGATAAATCTCGGATACCTACTTGTGTCAAATGATCTTGGCCGTGAGAAATAATTTCGTGGCCAAACAAAATTCTGTACGGTGTAAAACCGGTAGAAGTGTGGAGTGTTATTTATGGTGTGCTCAATCTCCGATATACGCGTATCCCACAAGCGTTGGTCCGACTTTACATAAGTCCTTATGCAGGAGTTTATGCTTCGGTTAAGCCTCTCAACCGGATTGGCTTGACTGTGATGTCTAGCATTAGTCCAGTGTTTCACCTTATACTTTTCTAAAAAAGCTTTAAACTCATGGCTAACGAAACTAGACGCATTGTCAGAGATTAAAATCTCTGGCACCGAGTATCGTCTAAACCACTGCTCTTCCATGATTTTCATCGTTAGAGCCGACGATATTTTCTTTACTGGGACAAGCACAGTCCACTTAGAGAACAAATCTAGAAGTACTAAGAGATGTGCATTGCCAGTTTTACTTCTGGGCAGCGACTGAATATAGTCGATAGCCAATATCTGAAACGGCTTGGTCACTAACCTCTGCTTTCCCATTTCAGGATGCTGC
The DNA here is from genome assembly GCF_943734655.1 of Sabethes cyaneus. Classification (NCBI taxonomy): domain Eukaryota; kingdom Metazoa; phylum Arthropoda; class Insecta; order Diptera; family Culicidae; genus Sabethes; species Sabethes cyaneus. The sequence goes on along the minus strand of NC_071353.1, from coordinate 102,758,158 downwards.
GAAATATTCGACGGTTTACTCTCCTTACACGTTCGGCAATTCAGAACATATTTTTGGATACCAGATGACATTCTCGGCCAAAAGTACAATCTTTTGATTTTATCGAGTGTCTTCTCAAACCCGATGTGCAGTGAATCATCATGCTCTCTCTGCAAAATCTGAGAACGCAACTCGAGAGGAACACACAACTTCCACTCATGACTATAGTCAAGCACATCGTTTTTGGTCGGAACGAGCTTATAAAGTTTGCCGTCTTCTACCTTAAAATCGGGATTTTCATCGGGCGATTGCTGAACCTTCGTTATCATGTCGGTATACCACGAGTCAGTGCTATTTTGAACGCTCAAAGCTTCCACAGCTCTTGACAACGCATCCGGGACAATATTATCTCGGCCCTTGCGATGTTTTATCTCTAAATCATAGCCCTGGAGTTCAATACTCCAGCGGCTCAGGCGTGAAGACGTACGCCACTTACCCCGCATAATGTGGGTCAAAGCTGACGCATCTGTAACAACGGTAAAACGAGTACCTTCAATGTAAGGTCGAAACTTTTCAATGGCAGACAGGACGGCTAGACCTTCCTTTTCAGACGCAGCGTATGCCTGTTGCGCAGGTGTCAGTTTATGCGAAAAATAAGCGATGACTCTTTCGCCATCCTCATATTGCTGTGTTAAAATCGCAGCAATGGCGGTATCGCTAGCATCACTCTGTACTTGGAATGGACGGGAAAAATCCGGATTGCAGAGGACGGGAGCGGAGACCAGACATTCCTTTATATGCACAAAGGCTTGCTCAGCGTCCTCGTTCCAGACTATACTCTTCGGCTTTTTCTTAAGTAAGTTTGTCAATGGGGCGGAAATTTCACTAAAGTGATGAATGAAGCGCCTGTAGTAATTGGCCATTCCCAAATAACGCCGTAAAGCACGAATTGAAGTCGGTCGTTCATAATTTATAATGGCCTCTATTCGTTCAGGGTTTGGTTTTAAACCTTGTGGTGTAAGTAAATATCCTAGGTATGGAAGTTCGTCTACGCAGAATTTAGATTTTTCTAAATTCACGGCAAGATTTGCTTTGGAAAGACGACATGCTATCTCTTGCAAGCTAGCTAGATGCTCGTCGAATGTGTTGCTTGCCACGACAATGTCATCGAGGTAAACAAACACTCCAGGCTCTAACTCTCCGTACCCCAACACCTCATCCATAAGTCGAGAAAGTGTGGCCGGGCTATTCACTAAACCAAATGGCAACCTAGTGAAATGGAATAAACCACGGCCCAGTATCGAGAACGCGGTATATTTTCTAGAATCTGGCTCGAGGGGTATCTGCAGAAAGTCCTTCGTCAGATCCACCGTGGAGAGATATTTCGACGCTGCCAATCGACTGAGAATGCGATCCTGATGGGGCAACGGATAGGCGTCTCTCTGAGTGCGCTCGTTTAGACGACGCGCGTCTAGACACAGCCTCACTTCTCCAGTAGGTTTAATCACCGGCACGGTGCTTAGCGACCAGTTGCTATGGCTTTTCTCGATCACCTTCTGTGCTAGCAGCTTATCAAGTTCAGCATTTATTTTGTGTTGTATTTGAGGTGATGTTGGATATGGGTTTATGCGTATCGGTGGCAGATGTTTGTATTCATCTTTAATTTCTATTTTGTGGGAAATTAGAGTCGTCGCGTTCAAACATGCGCCTTCGTTCGCTGTTTTAAATAGGGTTTTTACTTTATCTAATTGAGCTTTCTGTGAGTCACTCAAATGAATACCCGTTTCAGAATGCTCAATCTCATTTATCTCCAACTTAGGAAGTATGATTGGTCGAATATTGTAAACTCTCCAGAAATCTGCTCCCAAAATTAAGCGACGATTTAATTTTGGAGCAATGATCATGGGGATAATTTTATCTTCGCCGTTAAAATATACTGGCAAATCGACACGGCCAGTAACTGACAAAGACTTCCCTGCAGCGGTAATCAAATTAACATTCGATGGAATAGTTTTCAACCTTAACGATTGTAAAAGTTTTTCAGCTCCTACACCCAGCACTGAGCATTGAGCTCCACTGTCGAGTAGTCCTACAATATCGTGACCCAAAACATTTATTTTAACAAACGGTCGTGGATCACCTGCAATACTAATCAAAAGTTCGGCTACCTCGGCTGATGGTGCAGAATAGTCGTCATTGGGAAAAGGCATGAAGCCATTAGAAAGCAAGGTATTAACAATATTTGAAAAATCAGAGGGATTTTCGTTTGCTGTTTCAACTTGCCCTCTCAAGCTGAATTCTGGGCGTTTTTTAAGCAAAATGGACAAGCACTGGTGAAAACTTCTGAGAAACCACATAGGCGACAGAATTTCCTTCTCTTTTGAGAACATTCCACGTAGTGGTGACCAGGTTCTCGGCAATTATAACAGACGCCGATCGGTGGTCGTTGATATTGATCTAGCAGTGTTTTGAAAGTACTCGTACTTGATCCTTCCATGGGTTCTAGTTGCGAGTTCTGTTCACCTTTTTCCTTATCCGACCGCTGTTCGGGTTGAATTTTAACCTTTTTTTTCGGAATTCCCTAAGTTGGAATTGCGAAAAACTTTTGTTCCCTTCGAAGCGTGTTCTTTTTTCCCGTTCACCATGCTCGTCTCTAGTTCATTGATTTGTTGGTTGCGCAGTTTAGGATTACTCTCAGCTGATTTCCTATACAGGTACCAGTTGTTTTCATCCACCTTTCGACCCATTCGCCTCAATTTTGACAAATCCTGAATTTTAGTACCAATCATGTAGCATTTTTGTAGTCATGACGCATGTTACGCCAAATAATCTTAAACCTTCTACGTTCAGACAGAGGTCTGGTCATAGAGTGAAAAATCTTTTGCATTTCGTGATAATAATCACTAAATTTTTCCCATCGACCCTGAAGCCGATTTGTAACTTGAATTTCCAACTGATGATCCAAGTCGGGGGGTAAAAATTCTCTTTTTAGTTCACGTTTTACTTCTGCCCAATTTCGAAACTCTTGGTTCTCATATCCATCCAGGAACCAATCTTTCGCTCGTCCCACAAATAAATGGATAGCGGAGCGAAACAGTTCCTTCTCACTTACATTTTCTGCATATGCCCTAATTTTCACTTCTTTCAAGAATTCAGAGATTTTTCTACCACCGTCTTTACCATCGTATTTTAATTTCCAATCAACGACTGGAATACGTTTGATGGAATTGCTTTTAGATTTTTTTGTTTTCTTACGTTGGATTCGGGGGGAGCTGTCCGAGCTCTCAGTAGGACATGGAGGTCGTTGTTTCTGTAGTTTCAAAGTTCAATGATTCTGAATCGGAACTTTCGATTTTCTTACTTTTTCTCGGTTGCTTGTGAGTATGAGAGCTTTCAAATTCAACGCGTGTATTTCTATTCGAATTACGTTTCGTTTTATTATTATTATTTTTGGGGTTGACCGAAAGGATGCCTGCGGGACAGGAACTATCACTCTCGTTTGCCTTTGCTTGCGCTGACTGAAGAGGAACTATCGATGTCGCTGCTGCTATAGGCTCTTTCACAGTTGATGGATCTTGCTTGTCAGTTTTTAAGCTAGCGTTCAACTTCGATAACAACTTTTCTAGTTTCTGTTTATTCAATATATGTTTTTCAACTTCTTTAATTCTTTGTTTTTGCCGTTCAATTTCCTTCAGACGTTTTTGTTTATCTTGTTCGGAAGTTTGTATCACAAACTCCTTAAACGATTTTATTAGACCAGGAAAATTTTCATCTATTCCATTTTCATAATCACCTATTTTTACTAATATTTCCTCTGTTCTTTTCATGGAAGTTTCTAATTCATTCGACTTTTCTATTATTAACACATTTTGTTCTGCTATTTCCTTTTCTTCGACTGTACTCGGTTCTGTCTGCCCTATCATCTGATTCAATTCCTTTATTTCTGATCGTACATTATGCAGTACGTCTGTAACTTCCTCTTCCACGTTTCGTACTTCCGGTACAGTTACTAGTATCGGATAGTAATTAGTACAAATTCTATCAAATTCCTTTTCAAGTCTAATAATTCCTTCCTTGAACTTATCGGCATCTGGAGCAGCATATAAACGTGAGATTCTGAATTTATAGTGAACCAATCTAGTATTTGCCTTTTCCCTATTTCTTGCATCTAGCTTTGGAGATTCAAAAAGTGAATTGATCATTATAATATTTTTGTAAATCGATTCCATCTCTTCCTTCGCGGTTTGCCATGATCTAGAATAAGAATTCATTGGAGTGTTTCCGCTTCTTTCCCGTTTTAAACACTCTCGAAACTTACGCCGTTTAATACTTTCGTGTTCATCAGGATCGTACAAAATATCCCGAATCAAAAGTTCGTACTCAATTTCGTCGATGTTTAGATGACTCGCATCCATCGTACGATACAGGATTATAATATCCATGTTCAAAATTGTAGACTATGTAATTTCGATGTATGAAATAAACTGCGCTCGTGTTTGTTTTCTCCCTCTACAGCTCTAAATGGAAAGTCTATTGAGAAACTTTATCAAACCGCTAATATTCGAATCAAGACCCGTACAAATTTATGCTCTAACTTTATAACAAGCTTCTCCGCACACAAATCGCTCATCCGTAAACTTCCCGTTACTAAAATCCCCTGCAAGACCGTTCGCGCACTAGTAAGTCGCTTCTATGACTTTTAGTTTTTCGAAAAAGTAGTTGGTTGTATTGCAGTTTGTATCATTTAAGATGCTGTGAATGGTAATCTTGTCTCTCCTACTCTCCGGGGTAAAAAAAATAATGCCAATTATTTTTTTGTCCTGATTAACGTTTCAGCTCGCAAGTTTGTTGGGCGCCAATTGTTACTGGCGGAACCAGAGGGGTTCCACCTACTATACCCCTGGTCTCTGGTCGAACCACTGGGGACCGTCTGGGGTGGGTGCTCACGACCTCTTTTCACACCCGAGCACGAGCGTGAGTCTCTTACGGCTCAAGGTCGGCTCTGGCCTAGTTCGTTAATCAGGACTTGTGATAAGTGTAAGAAAGGAAAAAGCTGCTATGTATAATTTTAACCTTTTAATTCCCTAACTTTTACAAGAAGCTGTGTGTGAGTGTAAGAGTATGTGTGGGTGGTTCAGTATAACTTACTGCTGGCGACGATGATGGCAGGGCGACGAGGATGATGGGGCGACGACACGGGGCTCTTCCAGGATACTTCGGGATCGCAAGCTCCCAGTAGATCCCAACAGTTGGCTACTTCTTATTTCGATGGGATTACGCGTGCTATCCTTCTGCGGGTCATTGGTGAACGATTGATGTGTGCAGGTAATCACAGATGCCAGCAACTGGCTGAACCTTGGGCCGGAAGGTGACACGTGGCGGGAAGGCGTAGAGACGCCGATCGGGGTTTTCGCCGTTGTTTTAGGAACCTTGACCGGTCCCGATGCTCTAACGGTAGTCGATTTTAGCGAACGGCTCTCCTGAGAACGTCAAACGGCAACACGTGGAGGACGGCTGGACAGTAGCGGATCTTGTACCTCACAGTTTTCCGAGATATGCAATATCGGGCGGATTTGTTAGCATCCAAGCTAACCGCGACTTCTTACGTGATCCGAGAATGGCCTTACGGAATCCTTTCCTCGGTTAGCATCGGTTTTAGCCTTATCCAACGGGTCCTATATTGAAGACCGGATTAGTGTGACAATATATGGATTTTTCCGGTGTACATTTCCGCACTTCCTATATAATATATTCGCACCATATTTTAATTTACCTGATTCGATTGCTTTTTCTCTGTTTTTTAACTTTAACTCTTTTTAAATACTTGATCTAGATATAAGTTTTAACTGAAATTTTAATCTTCATTCTATAATCACGTGTTTCGTCTTTTTCGATGTCTTTCTGTCCGCGGTTCGTTACCAATTACCTTTCCTGCTGAAATTGTCGCTTAATTTCCCTCTTACTCGCCATCTCTTTCACTATTCCCTTTTACTTCCTTTTCAAACCACCCACTGAACTGAACTTGAACCGGTTCAGTTATCGTTTTTCGTGTTTAGTGTAGTGTGTGCTTAACTCTAACCCTATTTGTTTTGTGTATATTTGAAATGGCCGTATTTAGTACTCCGGAGACTATTTAATGAAATCGATGACAAATCATACCAATTATTGACAACATATATACAAATGTTACGAACGGTAACATAAGACACTAAACAGAAGAACTTTAGGCAATTATTAGCACTATGACGTATGACCCTTTTATCCCGTGAAAAACGACCCGTCTTACCCCTAGCTAACAAATTACATTATTTTGCTTTTATCTCTCAATCCGTACTATTTTATATACATTTTCCGCCACACGCAGAACAAGAATTGCCCAATTAAAGTCAGTGGTAAGAGAAACGTCAAAATACTTAGCTTTTTTTGCTGAAAAACCTTAAATTTGTTGCTGCTGAAATTATATCGCATGAAGACACTGCGAACGAAAAGTTTGTTTTGATTCTAGTTTTGACGCTGGATACGGCTGAGTGCCACAGGTTGTCTCGAAAGTGTTTAAATAGGCTAATAAACAAAGCATACTGGGGCATTTGTAGAAAATTTAAGGATTTCTTGATGAAATCGATGTGGTCCCTCTTACCCCGCCGGGCCCTCTTACCCCTTGTTCCCCTACATGCTGCATAGGGAAACGGGTAGCATTCGATACACCGCAATATCGAAATGAGCTTCCGTATCATGAGGAAAATTTGTGCAAACTTGACGCAAAGCAAAGCTTATTTTGATGTTCTATTTATTGAGCGACAATGCAGTGATTCTCCATAGCAGCTTCTCGGTATTTCATGATTCACTCATTAAATTAGCATTTAATTTGGAAATCTTAATTATGTTTGAGTGCGGCAAAAACGTACAGGACTTCAATGCACCTCCTTTCACGGTAACTTTCTGCATGTGCGCTAGGGAACTGCAGGTAGCGAGCGAGCATTGGTAATGTGATTGATTGCGGATTATGGAGTTTTTCATCGATGAGCTGTCCATAATGTATACATACGTTTGTAGCTCGGCGGTTTGAAAAACTCAAGTTTTCTGATATGGCATGTAATCCTTTGCTAAAGCTAACCGTATCCTCGCGGTCTTCGGCGAGGATCGACAGAGCGCTGCGCTCGCTGGTGTAATCAAACAAGTGGAATAAAAATAATTTAATTACATTTACAACGTCTAGTCGGGTTTTCCCGGAAGGGATTTCGACGGTCCATCCATCCGAGAAGCAATGTGATTCGATTTTAGAATATGACGTACTGGATCGCATCGGTACATCGAAGAACATTTTAGAGTGGTTCAAATTTTGTCTTACTTTTCGAGAGGACGGATCAAATTATAGACAATGAACAAATTCTTTTACTGGGAATAATTGTCTACTTTTTCGATGGTACATGTGAGAATATTGAATTTGAAGACTCGCCATACCATTGCTTTAATTAATGGATGATTTTGCAGAGTGGTGGAATATCCTGCCTAGTCTTGAATATGCAATATTATTGTTTGATCATTCTTGTCTATACCAGCTATAGTACAGTAAATTCGTTCCATTAAGAAGTAAGAGAGTATCATGGCAAACAGAAAACGAAAATTACTTCGATTATCATTTGTATATGTGCTACAATTTGTAAATCGAGAGGAACATTAATTAACGAATAAATTTCGAACAACATGTATCTATGAAGGGAATAATTCATGGAAGTGAAGGTGAACCCTTTTCTTTAATTGGATTTCCGCCCTAAAGCGTAGCACGATGCGCTCCAATTTCTTGGACATTATATTCTCGCGGATAGATCTCGCTCCATCTAGCCTTACCATCTTGCTAGCTATCTTGTTCCTGCCGGATTTGAAGTAAACACCACCGCCGCATGGAAATTGTCCAGCATTCTTGAAAATGTCCTGCCAACCGTATCCGTCCAGCATTACTCACCTTTTTCAATACTGGTCTCACCGTAGAGCTCAGTGAGCTCATGGTTCATCCTCCTAATTCTTACGCTATTTTTCTGTACGCCGTCGGAGATCATTCTTAGTACTCGAAAACATCGAAAGCCGTTCTCGACCATGATTTTCCATAACACTTTGTGGTTAATAATCAAAGCAAAGCCTCGGGCTTTAACGTCTTTCAAAGATATCGCCCTTCTTTATCGACAGATTTCGTAGCCGGCTGTCTTGCTTGTTAGACGATTGGCTAGTTAGATCAGCATCGTACCTCGGCGGGCACTATGATAATCATGTGCAGCTTTAAATTAGGAAGGTGGTGTGCAGGAACTCTGTATTCGGGACCTTTTTAGAAGATATGCCGCAGTATACAGATGTGGACTGACCTTCAACGAGCCCGGTTTGATAACTTTCTACAACTTTTCGCAATTGTTGAGAGTTGGTGGAAGGTGATTAAGGAAATCATGTGTTTAAGCTTGCCTATCGTTGACACTGGATCCTCTTCCACTTTTGTCCCATCGACAAAACTGTTATATTCGCTATCATGGTTCTCTGCATGGGCGCCATACAGGTGTTCGTCGAAGTACTTTCTTCCGGATTTTTCGTCATTCCGTTCCTCGTGCTCGACGATGTTCACTGCTACGCTGTTGACGGGCGTTTCAATGGTGCTCCACCAGTCCTCCAGAGCAGCTTTGTATAGTTTGTTCTCTTCCGACGGCGCAGCTTCGATTGAATTCGCAACATTTTCGGCGACGTCAGGCTGCATAGGGGCACGAGATTTAACTGGGGTTTCGGGTCAAATTCTTAAGGACGTTTATATCGATGGCTTTACTTTTGGCGTCGATACCGAATGTTCTTCACAACGGAAAGCTTTGGGCGCATCTTTACCAAGACTAGGTGGTGATCCGAGTCACTGTTTGTGCTTCGAAAGGACTTGACGATGTCTGAAATGTGCCAATTATGTTTGAGAAGTGACAACAGTCATTCAAAAGGCGGTCGATTTGTGTTACTGTATGATTTGGTGATTCGGTCTGATTTTGGTGTACTTGTGTAGAAGTTTATGCTGGAGGAAGATGCTGTGTATGGCCATGTTCATAGAGGCAACAAAGTCGATAGGCCCATTCCGCTAATCAGTTGTGTGCGCTAAATCTTCCGATCACTTGTTTGTATTAATTTTGTGGGCCAACTTAAGCGTTGAAATTCCCGACGATGATCGAAGGTCCAATGTAACAATGAAATTATCGCCGCCTCGGCTTTCTTGAGTGTATTACGGAGGCGCAAATTAACTAGCTATTCCTTAGGAAATCTTGCGTTGTAATGCGTTAGTGTCACCGTGATAATCGGAAAAAAGGGATATTGAAGAGAGTCGTCTAATGTAATATTAGACGTTTTGAAAAGTTTCGCGAAAATTCTTGCTTGTCATCCTCAGAATTTCCAAGGTGAAGACTGTTAATCTACACATTCGAGGATAGATTAGTCACCACCCAATCAACCGTTTCCGCAGCTCGCCTATCACTATGATAGCTGAACCTAATTCGTTTGTATAGCCGTAGGTTTGGTAGATAGTATGAGTATTCCTGAACGTAGGTACTGTTGAACTCTTCCAGTCCACTTCTTGTAGTGGTACAGTAACAACGAACTAGCGGCTCTTCAATACGTCGAAAAGCATTCGGGTGCTTTCTTGGAAGTTGAGAGATCGGCGGTTCTACGTCACGAGTTTGCATTCCATGGTCCGTGCTTCTGCTTGTGGTCTATTCCAATTGTTCAGATACGAATTTTCTTGTTTTTCGATGAATATGTATTGAATTTTTATGGCGGCCTGTTTTCAGCCTGTTGCTGATTCTAGTTTTTAGGGCGGCACTAGGTGCACTGTATCGTATTACAGACTCCTGCTAGGCATGACACAAAACAATTGTTAAAATTACCTACGCACTCAATCCTAAGGCCACAGCAATGTCGAACGACAAGCTTTCCGTTCGCTTGCTAGCGATATCGTTTGCAGATGGTAACCACTGGAGAACACAATGGTGGACAAACGGGTCTAGAAAACACTCTTTTCAAGGATGGTTGAGAAATATCAAAACGTGTCGTGCAGGATCGTACCTGAATTGGTCTGTCGGCACTCGAGAATTTCTCTGCAACTCGAGTCACACGGATACGATCGTATTCAGGATCGCTTCATTCAGTGTGGTGTGTGCTGCTGGACTCTCGTGTCACATAACGGAACTTCTCTTTTGCCGTATACATTGCACATACAGGGCGGGCGCTTTGGTACCGTGTATCATTTACCGCGGTGAGTTGTGCCTTATTTACACCTAGCTTTATTTCCACATATGACAAAGCCTAACTAGGCTTTACGAAATCGTCCACCGACCGAAAACCTAACATATTTAAACAAAGTAATTGAAATTGTAACTACGAAGGTTACTGGCTTACAAGGTCTGCGACACCAACCTCCTGTCTCGCTGGAGGAGCAATGTGCATAGCACTGTTTAGAGTTGGCCAAACTCGTGATTTTAGTCATGACCTTGAAATGCGGTCAGGCATATTAATATTTTTTTGAAACGATAATTCTACAATTGATGAAGGAACGGTAAGGGAAAGTACATGAAGAAGGATTTTTTGAGAATGGAGGGGAAGAGTGGAAAGGAAGGCAGAGGGGGGGGGGGGGGGGGGGTAATAGGTAGCTACGCTTAGCAAGTTGTCGTTGTGACTCCTATCTTTTGTCCAATGCTGGAAGGTGCATGGGTCGAACCAAGCTATAATCAGAGATTGTAACCGGATTTGAACCCACAACACCTGCCAGGGCGTGTGGCTCGCTGGTACCCGTGTGCCTTTGAACCATAGAGGCGCTGGACAAAAGAAGTCTGCACAACCTCCCTTATTAACCGTAGCGACATGGGTTGAGCTATTTTTAGACACAAATTGAAATCGCTAGTCGCTTTGGGGCTGGTCTTGCCCCCTGTTCCTGGTGCCGTGCTGATTGTTGGAGAGAGACGTTATCGCCGCACCATCATCCGACATCTTTACGTCGAGTCTGGCCCACCGTAGTCTACTGACTTTCGTCAGATGTACGATGGGAATTTCTCAAAACAGTACCTGTAGCTCGTGATTCATACGCTTCCGCCACTCTTTGCTTTCAGATTGTACTGAAAGCGGGCATATGTCTCCCGTGAGCAGTGTCTCAACTTCAAGGCTATAAAGAACTACCGGTTTGATAAGGGTTTTGTGCATTGTTAGCTTCGTAGGACGACCTATGCTTTTAGATCGTAGCGTTTTGTGAAGAGCAAAGTAGGCCCGTTTTCCTGCTTGAATGCACCGCTGGATCTCCTTACTAATGTTGTTGTTCGCGGTCATCAGCGATCCCAAGTATACGAATTCATCTACTACTACTAGTTTGTCGCCTCGACCATCGCAAAGTTCCTGGTTATGATACTTCTTCCAGAGCGATGTAAACGTACAGAATAAGCCCTGACTTTGTACAACTTTGGCCGCGTCTCGGAGGAACTTGAAAGTGTCCCCGAGATGCGTACGAAACACGTCACTCGAACCAATGTAATTCTGATCAGTCGCGTCGGGGTCGTCAATCGTTGTCTGGTAATCCTGGATGACAGCTGGTCGGCGGCAACGCTAGCGGTCTGTGGCCGTCCTGCCCTGAATCATATTTACAGCGTTTATTGTTTAGGTGGATAACGGGGCGTCAGTAATGAGAATTGAACAGCATTGTTGCGACTCGAGCGTGAAGTCAACGATGTCTATTCTCACGTGAGAGAGTATGAGAAGCATAGCATTCAACGCTTACGCCGCTCAGCCTCAACCACCGTTGTTGTGTGCAGACATTCTGCTATCTGCACACTCACTATCGCGCATCCTCACATTGTCTTCCGGCTTAGCTTATTCGCGAGTCAAATAACTCGTGACCAATCACTGGGATACATGTGGCGCACTGGGACAATGGGCTTCGCATTACTGTTGTGCAGAGAGTTATGAGAATTGAGAAAAAATAATGAGAAGTGAGAATTACTGAAAAGTTTAACCTTCCAGTTAGCTTCGAGGATCGATGATCTAATAAGTCAGTCGTTGTATGTTAGAATCTCGGTTGGGTGATGTTGTTAAAGTCAGTAGGATCGTTGACTAGCCCAGTTATTATCTTGTACTCTAACAGTCGGCTACGAAGTCGATAAAGAAGGGTCAAAATTTTAAGATGTTTATACCCAAGGCGTTTTCGTGAGCAGCGGGTAGCAGAATGCGAAGCCCGCACTCATGTGGTCTAATTTTCTCACACACGCGTACTCATTCTAACGAACACGCGGGCATGCGCATACCTTTAAAACTGCCGCTCTTATTTCATCATGCAGTGCAACGAGTTTTTGCGCATAGGGGAACAAGGGGTAAGAAGGCCCGGCGGGGTAAGAGGGACCACATCAATTTCGTCAAGAAATCCTTAAATTTTCTACAAATGCCTCAGTATGTTTTGTTTACTAGCCTATCTAAACACTTTCGAGACAACCTGCGGCACTCGGCCGTATCTGACGTCAAAACTAGAATCAAAACAAACTTTTCGTTCGCAGTGTCTTCATGCGATATAATTTCAGCAGCAACAAATTTAAGGGTTTTCAGCAAAAAATAGCTATGTATTTTGTCGTTTCTCTTACCACTGACTTTAATTGGGCAATTCTTGTTCTGTGTGTAGCGGAAAAGGTATATAAAATAGTACGCATTGAGAGATAAAAGCAAAATAATGTAAATTGTTAACTAGGGGTAAGACGGACCATTTTTCACGGGGTAAAAGGGCCATACGTCATAGTGCTCATAATTGCCTAAAGTTCTTCTGTTTAGTGTCTCAATAGATTTTAAAAATATTAAATGAAAAAATCAACTTTTTGCTGTTGAATTTGACTAACTTTTTTATTATTCTGACAGATACGCATTTCGTTTACGACTTGCACTGCCCATAAATGCATAACAGTCCCATCTGACTTTTCACCACTTTTGAGATAAACCTGGGAATCATCTTTAAATTAACTGTTCTTTCAATATTTCAAACAAAAAAGTTATGTTTGTTCCCAAGATATTGAAAAAAATATCAAACTATGTCAGTCCCATATTACAAATAAACGCATAACAGTCACAGTAGTAAAAATATAGCAATAAGCATCTGTTTTTTGGAAATACCTGGACCGATTCGACTTTATGGCGACTTTATGGAGATTTTATGGCCTAGAAGAACATTATTGAGGAGAATTTGGATCGGATGTACGATTCCGAAGTTACAGTGGGAACAAATTCCGGAATATATGGGATTGGAACATAGAAGCACCTTGAATCACAACAAACCCATCATGTGACACCTATAAATACACGGGTTTGCAAATCTAGACTATTGGTAGTCGTATAAAGTGTTCAAGACGCCATTGGCCACATCTAAACATGTCCGTGAATGTTCCGGAATCCTCTACGGGGATCAGTTGCTGAATTGAACTAAAATACAACATGTGACATCTCTAAGTCGGTACTCGAAGTTGCAAAACTAGTTTGAAATAGTTCATTTGTTGTCACATATAATGTCCAGGTTCACATTGGCCATACTCGGACACGTTCTGGGAATGTTCCGGACACACAGGAAAGCGACCAGCTTCTGAGTCAAACAAACCCCATCATGCGACCTCACTATAAACTCAAGATAACAAATTACAATAAAAAGGAGAAAAGGCCAGGAAGAGATTTGAGCCAAAAAGGACATTTTGAACAATTGAATTGGACGAGCACGTGAATTATCAAAACAACGACACGTGGTCTTGAAAATACTGCCGAGGCACCGACAACGCAAGGATCAAGGCATGCTGTGCCCTGTGCCTGTGACTGTTATGCGTTTATTCTTGCTTATTCAAGTACAAATAAACGCATTTCAGTAACTTCGGCAGTTTTTCTAAGTTTTGGAACAAATTTGAGGTCACTTGTGAACAAATTGCTTGTAAAAGTATTTTGTTACGTACATCCAATTGATTTTATGACGATTTGGATGATTTGTTTTTAAAATCGATTCAAAATTAAAGAAAAACTGTCGTGGCTTCAACAGCGTTTTTCGTAGTTGCACGTTTTTGCAGATGGGACTGTCTTCCATTTATGGGCAGTGCAGGCTTCATCAGTGTCTTTTTCGAAATAGAGTACACCTGTAATAAAAATTATCCCTGAATCTGAGATCATCCTGTCTAACACAGAGCTTCCCACTTCAAAAGAAGCCAACAAGTGCCATTCGAATAACAAAATCAATGTAAATTTGGATCTAACGGAATCAAAATTCGATGATCACTTAACGGCTCATTTAATATGTTGCCTTCTTTACCTTCACCTGAAGTGAAGCGTATTCAAAGAGTAAAAGTCCTGCTGACAAATCAACAAAATAACGCCAAGAAAAGAGTAAATTAAAACCAGTGGAGTAAAATAACGTCTACTCTTATTTTCAAAATTGAACTAGTAGCAAAATTCCTTCTTTTGGCAGGTCTCTAAATTAAACTATACCTTCTTCTAGCATGTACCTAAAACCCCTTAAGAACTTGTTCTTATTTAGTTAATAATATTGAAATTGTGTTTACAACTCAAAGAAATCTTCAAATCTGCCACAATCCGCCTTACTCCGCCATGGTCCGTCTTACCCCTTTGGTGGTCCTTCTTACCCCGCCTGGTTGTGAACGAGTAATTTTTAGACGTTTCAAAAATTGATGAAAAATCACGGAAAAATAGACTAATTAATTCTTTATATAATTTTTAATGGTAGATAAATGAATGCTTTTCCATGTGTGGAACAAGAAAAGGTGAATTTTCGTACACATTTTATGCTAGCAATTTATTCGCTTAGGCGGGCCGTCTTACCCCGTCTTCCCCTACGTGTTTACCTAACAGCTACAGTTGTCGCTCGTCGTTCGTCGTTGCAGCCCGATCTGCTGATGCCGATTACACGCGAGGGCTCGTGCTCCCGCCCCTGAGTAGAATCGAGAGCGAAGATGAAGAAGAAGAAGAAGAAAAAGTAATGCAAAATTTGTATCCCAGTGCACCACCAGCCTCACGGGCATTTGATTCCCCGAGAGTTTTTTGCCTCGGGAATAAATCATGCAGGAAGACGATGTGAGAATGAGCGTGCGCGAGGGTGTGGGTAACAAAATATTTCACACAGCACATGCGGCTGTTTCTTTTAAGCCTGCGTGTGCGGCGTTAAATGCTATTTTTCTCATACTCTTTCGCGTTTGAGTAGGCATGGCTGACTTCTCGCTCGATTCGCAACATTAGCGAGTAGTGAGGTTTTTTTCCTTGTGCGGACTCATCATTGCGACTGTGTCAAATTATACACTCAAAAAAATCGATACGTCGCATCCACGTGAAAAATCATGTAAAATTCTGTACAGCAACTTACGTGAACTTCATGTACTAGTTAATGGGAAAATTGATAAAATTTACCGGGATTGTACGTAAACTGGTTAGTATGAGTGCGAGTTACCAACAATTCACGAGAATGTTACATGAAAAGTGTGATGGATGAGAATTACCTATGTTTTCACGTTAGCTTGATGTGCTGATTTTTTTGTTTGTAGCTATCCCTGGTGCGACTGGCTAGGAATTTAGCTATAAAAGTTACTTTTTGCACAGTCAAGAGGGTTCATCGGAGTAATATAGAATAGAAATACTCAGAGGTGAGAGATACGCGGAAGCAGCCATCTTGGGAGCCAATCGAGCATCGAGAATTGTCAAAAGGGAGCCAATCGAAAACGCATACTGTTTGTTTAAATGTTTGATTAACAAGTATTGAAATAATTATGAAATCTACTTAAGCTATTGTCACGCACCTTGAATATTATACTCGGACACAGTGTGTATAAAGCTTTGCAATGCATTTTACATTAATTAAGTTGAAAGATATATCACTCTATTGTGCAAAATTGAATGTAAATGCTCTATTGTGCAAAATTGAATGTAAACAAAACAGAAGGGGATCAAGTTGAAAACAATCAAGTCACACTGCTACAGCATTTTGCTTCGCAGAAAGTGCTGGCAGTTTTTGTGCACTGATGCCAAATCGTTGGCTTTAGTTTCCGCGTATCTCTTACTGTTAGCGAATTCATAAATTAACATGGGTTCGTGCTAACTCCAACCCGAAATTTATGAACGATACGGGCAGTTTGACAGATCGACTCGTAAACCGTAATGCTAGACAGTTTTAACCTGCGCTTCAAACTGAATGCTGTCAGTTTAACCGAGATGCAATCTCGGTTAATTTATGAACGCTTTGACAGCACTTCGATTAAAACTGAGTGCTAATCGACCAGAGCCAGGTTAATTTATGAATTCGCTATGTGAGTATTTCTAATATAGAATACATCACGAAGGAAGGGTAATGAGGGGCCTGAGAATAAACCCACGCTTAAATCCAACCTGGAGTCTTCGATGTTTACACTTGATATCATTGTTCAAGAAGTAATGAAAGGTCGTCAGTCTACAGCAACATATTCCTTGCCAGATCATACCATTCTTTGCAAATTTATCAGTAAACACGAACTTATAGTTGTCTGGTACATCGCCACCTCCAGTTGCAATGTAAAATTTTAGTCTGGGAAGTTCTTTGAAATTCGTTTGAAATTGTTCACGAAGGTGTTTTAATATTCCAGGTATTTGTGTAAGATCTTTTTACGTCGTTCGACTTCCATTATGTATTGCTCCGCAACGTACCGGTGACGCACGAGGGGCGTCCAGATTTACTTTCAATTATACTTTATACGTGACACCACTCCCAACGGATGTTTAGGAGTGGCCAACTTAATTCAACGTTCTGCAAAATACTGTAGGACTGATTCTTAATAAGAGAATGAAATTGATCATTTCTATGCAGTCAGTTAAGCAGATTTATATTTTCATTTCGCCTGCTTCTTCGTGATCCCACTCCTATCTAAAATGTCGAGAAAATGGAACTAAATTTTACCAACTGGTGTACGTTTTCATTGCACGTCAATCTAGCTCCGTTCTTTTATAATTAGTTGCATAAAAATTGAACAAAATTTAACGGAGATAGAATCAAAAGTGTGCTTGCTAATATCTTACTTTTTGACGTCAGAAATGCTTAAATTTTGTGGAAGAACTTTAGTGTACAAGAGCACATGCACACATCCACACAGAAGTAATAATAATGTGATGATTGCCGGCGCGTCTAATTCATGCAAATAAAAGAAATCCTAAATATGGATAACCTCGTGACAAATTGTCGCTAAGCGCTAGATATTTTTTTTTTCTTTTAGCACAGTGCGGCCCATCCGGCGACTAGGTGTGGCTAAGTACGGCAGTTAAAATTAATCAAATTACGACGCATTTAATTAGAATTAATCTGCCAGGGTGATTCTTTTAAATGAATATTAATTAACCTGTGAAAATCCGGGACGCGCTTTTGCTCTCTGTTCGCGAGCTGCAATTACAAATGACGGCCGAACAAGCTAACTTACCTGTTTATCTGACGAAAAAAAAAACGTTTCGCCTGTACGCTTTTCAGTTGAGCGAAATTTAGAGCCTGTGCCCAGATGACGATGATGAGGGAAAAAGGTTTTCATGATGCTAATAAAAACACAGACCGCGGGTTTTTGGTTGATAGGCCAGCAGCAGCGGGAGCGGTAGCAGGACTTCGGTGGAGCGTAAAATCTTCCTCAATGCAAATGGACGAATACCTGGAAAATAGTAAATATAATAATACAAACGAGAGTTGAATGGAATGTGATTTTCTTATATTTGTAACTTTATTAACTCACTTTATATCAGTTCGTCTTTTGGGCCATTCTGTAGAATAGTGTGTTTAGAACATTTCGCCAGAACGAGATTTGTGTATCTGATGGACACTGAGTTTAAATCTGTGTGTTTTTGTAACAGACTCTGATTGATGTCCACAGATCACGTTCTAAAATCACGATTAAATAACTGCTATCTTACCAACTGGTTTGTGTATCTACGAAATCAATTTAATTTTTTAATAAAGAATTGAATTGACTTCTTATATTGTTTTTATTCAGTGATGTACTGACTCAACAAGCGCCGCAATATCTTTATGAAATTTGTTACTTGCAGGTGCACAAAACAAACGACGAAACTTCGCAAGTTTGGTTGATTAGAAACGGTGAACGACTAAAGTTGGATCCGAAAGAAAATAAAGCACAGAAGAGTAATGTAACAAGGTAGCAGGTGGATGAAAGCGCTCTTCTAATAGACTAAAAAGCAGAGTGATGCTAGAGACAATTTTTGACAAGCATAGCAAAAATCTGTCACGTTTTTCCTAAGCAATGGCGAACGTAGTGATTGCAACATTTAAAAGAGCAAGCACGAAATTTTTGATTTTTTGTGCAAGGACACGATTATTTCACACGCAAACTTATATTTCAATAAATCTTTGTAACATAACGCACGTTGTTCATGCTTGCCAACATGTAACAAAATCTGTCACATATCTATTCATGAACAAGTATACTGATGTGAAATATGGAAGACACACGAAGTATTTCATGTTTGCTGAAAATATTGTTCGCGATGATGATATCGAAGTAAGGAATAAAGTATGTTGTTATCTGTCTTCTCGATATCTCCTCTATATGATGCATAGCAATCATAATCATCTCTTTGAGGAAGGCTCGAATGAACGAATGTCACGTACAATTCGTTTCAGTTGCCGAGATAGCAGAATATTTGCAGATGTACGTATGTACAGTAAATATTGCAGCTATTTTATTCTCACAGATGACAGATTTGCTTTCAATACTTTGAACATAGGAAATGAAGGGTGTTGTAAAGACACCATTGGATTGGGAAATGTATCCTGTTTTATTACACAATGAATAAAGTTCTTGCAGAACAATCTGGGCATCAGAAATCCTGATCTTCGGTATTACATACTGATTCCTGTGACAATTAGTGCTTTTCAATATACCTTCAGAAACACATATGAATGTCAAACGAGAGTTACTTGCAGAAACCCAATTTTTTATGCGGCATCAGAAAGAAAACGGATCCGTATTAACCTCATCTTCAATTCGGAAAATATACTTATGCAAGGAAGTATATTCATGTTTGTCTGCTGTTAACCTTTCTTTTCTGTGGCCTGTAGCGTGCTTTGCGAAGAACGTTGCATCGGTTTCGAACAAGGGACTGGGTATTATTTGCAAAAATCTGGCTAAGATTTGAAAATAATACCCATCTACCAGAATACCACCTGCTTTGCAGAGTGAAAGGAACAGCACTTATAGTGGTATCATTCTTTTGCCCAAATAGTTAGATGTTGACTGCAAAAACATGGCTGTCTAGCAGGACCTTGGTTTCGGAGTGCGTATTCCACCACGGGGTATTGGTCCGATCGTCGAAGGTTAATTCTACGAAAAGACGTGTGTCTGCCTATTGGCTTCGAATGTTTTGTCGTCGAAAATAGCACGACCTTACGTTCACGTCTGTCTCAACTGCCTGCATTTCGAAAAATTTCCTCCAAGCTCAGCAAGCTTAGTTCGGCCGATAACGGCATTGCCGTAATAATGTTGGTTAAATTGAGTTTGTGCTCTGCGGGAATTGTATAAAGATTTGGCAATTAGGGCACGGGAGGGTATTTTCGGCCCATTAAGCGATTGATTCTTTTTTTTTCGGCCAATGGCCTAGTTCTAGTGGAAGAACAGGTGATTTTGACGTCCTTTCAATAAAAACCAGTAGATTACTTACTGTCTATAAAACATAGCTATAAAACATTAAACTTGTATGTCGGCAAAGTATTTTTATTAGCGAAAGAAAAGAAAAATAGGCTGAATTTAGAAACCTGCTGAAAATACCCTCCCATGCCCTAGTATTGTACGGTTAAGTCCAGAAGGAACGGTGTGGTGATACGTGTCAAAGCATACTTATGGCTAGCTATAAAACCATAATTTTTTTTCCTGTATGGACTCATCACTGCGACCAGTAACGTTTGATCTATTGTGATATCGCCCGGGTGTTTGCTGTATAACCTGCACTGCATTTATTTTTGCTATATCCGCTATTGATTGAGCGATATGCTTATTGAATTTTTTTATGCGTGCTTGTCTGTAATTGGGTACCCTTTCTTCAATACTTTTCTCTACTTTACCCACCTCGTTCCACATGACAGCGCGCAGTCCCCAATTATAGCCATCCCTGGCGTGGAAAAACCAGTGCATTTTACTATAAGGGTCTCATTGTCGCACTGTCAATAGGCCATATCGGGATAATATAGAATTCAGCATGAAGGAAGGGTGATGAGGGGCCTGAGGATAAACCCATGCTAAAGTCACTTTGACATCGAATGGCCTAAGATTCGAACCCATGACCATTCACTTGTCAAAGCAGACTCGATAACCTTGCGGCTACAGAGCCCCCTTTAAAACCATAATATTACTGTTCAGGCCGTCTCGCCCTGAATCATCTAGTGTTACTATAGGTAGTTTCTGATGGTCTTGTTATTGACTAATGTTTTATGGAAGAGTCTAAAATTTCTCGAATTCGATTAGTTAGTTACGCAAAAATTTCTGTTTCATTTGTATGAGAGTCCGCCCTCCCTACTACAGGCGTGAGGGGTCTCAAACCATCATAAAATAAATTCATTCAATTGTGTTTCATCTGTGTAGGAGCCCCCCTCTTAGAGGAGGGAGAGGTCTCAGTACACCATAGGGAAAATTTTTGGCTCCAAAAACCCCCACATGCCAAATTTGGTTCCATTTGCTTAATTAGTTCTCGAATTATGAGGAAATTTGTATTTCATTTGTATGGGAGCCCCCCCCCTCTTATAGGCTGGAGGGGTCATAATTTCCCTCCTAAAGAGGGGAGGGTTCATGTCCTTGGGTACGAAAGTAACCCCGTTGGTTTCATACCACTCCAGAACATCCTTTGAATAGTGGCACGAAGCTAGATCCGGCCAGAAGATCGTAGGAACCTCGTGTTGCTTTAACAGAGGAAGCAGACGCTTCTGTAGACACTCATTGAGGTAGATCAGCCCGTTTACAGTCCCGGTAGTCACGAACGGCGCACTCCGTTTGCCACATAAGCAGATTGGTTGCCAAATCATGTTTTTCTTAGCAAACTTTTAAAGTTTCTGCTTCCTTATTTTCTCTGGAAAATCAAACTTATACTGGGCGGTGAATAATAGCGGGACTACTGCCAGAAGCCCGCCTTGACGTAAGTCTCAATATCCACGATGAGACAATGAGGCTTCGTCAGCATTTGGGTGTACAGTTTCTGGGTCTATGACTTTCCATCCGTATTTTGCCGTTCGTCACGATTTGGAGCCTTCTGCACTTTGCACGCATGCAGTCCCTCCCGGTCCTTGGCTCTCTGAACGAAAGACTTGATTCAACTTTTTGGCCACATCCCTGACCGAAGCATTGGGATTCTCTTTTAAAGCTTCTATTCTAACCGCATTTCACATTTCATTCGATGCTCATTGTTTCGTACTAACGTTTAACCACACGACTCACAGTTGAGTGCACGATTCCGAGTTGTTTTCCTATGTCCCGATAAGATAATTTAAGGTGCTTGCGCAAAATCAATTTGCGACGTTGCTTTTGGTTTGGTGGTTGCTATGGTTGGTAAATGGTTAGATAATGCGTAAAACAGACCCCATGGTGGTCCTTAGTCTCTTGTCTAGCAACTCCTATTCCTACCTCCACGTGGTACCAGCTGGAATACGAGCAATCTTAGCGGAGATCGGATAACCAACCCCGGTGGTAACTAAGGTTGTATACCAACAGGGAAGGAGGCACAGTGTGTCTCGACACTGTAAGATGGCAGCCCCATCATGAGACTCGGTAGCCTAGGCCTTGATGCGGCCCGTGCATTTTACTTATCTAAATCCTAAATCTAAAAGGAGTCAAGAAAAATCTACTCGGAATATTCGGCATGGACAAAGGCGACAAAATAAGGACATGGAATGGAAACTTGGTACCTGGAACTGCAGATCGCTAAATTTCGTTGGTGGCGAGGGTGCTGTTCGATCAGTTAGAACCCCGAAAGTTTGGCATCGTGGCACTGCAGAAGATCTGTTGTAAAGGCGAGAAGGTGTGGTGGATCCGTGGCGGCAAAGCCCAATTTTTCCTGAGCGGTGGAGCGACCAACGAGCTGAAAACGGGCTTCGTAATGTTGGGCAAAATGCAGGATCGCGTAATGGACTGGAAAGCGATCAATGAAAGGATGTGCGTGTAAAGAATAAAAGGCCGTTTCTTTGACTACACCATTATAAACGAGCTTTGTCCACACGCTGGTAGACCAGACGACGAGAAGGAAGCTTTCTATGCGCAGCTGGAGGCAACATACGACAGCTGCTCATGACGAGACATCAAGATCGTCATCGGGGATATGAACGCCCAGGTCGACAGGAAAGCAATGTATAGACCGGTGATCGGGCCCCATTGCCCCCTGCACACCGACACGAACGATAACGGTCATCCCAAGTAACACACTTGGGTTTAAATAAGAATTGAAAACAGATTTAAAACAAATCGAATTGCTGAGTTTTCGTTTGCCCATATTTAGTTATAACCAGATTACGACTGAAACAGTTTTTATTTTAACGCAAGTTTTGACAATTCGGCATAAGTTTTCGTATGAGTGCGAACAGGCCTAAAAATCTCTTTTACTTTCGTAGTCGCGAATACTCAGTTGTAAATGATCGATAAAAGCTTAGCTTTACAACCGAAATACAACTTTAACCTGTTATTTTGGCTGAAAACATCGGCGTTAGAAATAAAACGTGTTCATAACATCTTGTTTTCCATGAAACTTATTTACCACTTAAATTAAATGCAACTGTTTTCTGAATATTTTTTTAAAAAAACATGTTGCAAGTGTTACTTTGGGACTCAATCTGTGTTTTGCTGTAATAGCCACTCAAGTAAACTGGCTGTGACATCAGGGGTGCCACAGGGGTCCGTTCTTGGTCCTCTACTTTTCTCTATTTACATTAACGATTTACCTAATGTGCTTCGGCACTGTAGTGTGCAAATGTTTGCAGATGATGTTCAGCTGATTTGTATCAATCCCAACCCAATAGATATTCAACATGTAGTTGATTGGGCGAGAAACAACTCTTTGAAACTGAATCCTGCTAAAACCAAAGTAATGCTGTTTGGACCAAGGCGGGTAGACATATCGACGTTTCAAGGAGTTACAATTGAAGGTTAGCAAATTGAGCTAAGTAGTGAGTCGAATGACCTTGGGCGTGTATTTCAAGACAACCTTCAGTGGGATAGAGCGGTTTCTGTACAATGTGGCAAAATTTATACCTGTCTTCGTACACTGATGGCAACATCGTACTATTTACCTCAAGG
Source organism: Sabethes cyaneus (assembly GCF_943734655.1). NCBI lineage: Eukaryota > Metazoa > Arthropoda > Insecta > Diptera > Culicidae > Sabethes > Sabethes cyaneus. The sequence goes on along the minus strand of NC_071353.1, from coordinate 102,734,870 downwards.
GACTAAGATGCAGCGGTTCAAGTCCTTAATTTTACCACATTTGACGTTTTGTGACATTGTACACCATGAGTGCTGCCATGACTTCGAAATTAGAAATAGCTTTGAATGACTGCGTTAGATTCATCTTCAACATAGATCGGAGAACCTGAGTACGTCGTCTGCAGAAATAGCTTTTGGGATGTCCTTTCCGATGTTTTTATGTCTTAAGATTGTGCTTGTTTCTGCACAAGGTTTTAAAACAACGAGCTCTCCAAACTACATCTTCACTAAGCTGACGGCATTGCATAGTGGTAGAACTAACAATTTGGCGGTTCCCGTGCATTCAACATCGAAATATGGCGAGACTTTCTTCGTGAGGAGTGTGGTATACTGGAACATGTTACCTCCTGAATTGAAGCTGCTTAATTCGGAAGCGCTGTTCAAGAAAGGCAGCTTGATATTTTTCAATCAGAGATAATTAAAGAAGAAGAGTTTGTGTAATGTTTATAGAAGGATTTGTGTTGTTAGTTTAGTTTAAAGCATAATGCTCACGTAAATGACTTGCTAAAAGTCTTTGTCTTTAAAGTCTTTAAAGTAAATAAATAAATAAATCAATGCGTCGAAAACCAAATATATGGTAGGAAGAGCCTTCAGAGAATGCAACGTTTGCCTCTCGCGGACAGTGACTATTGACGGTGGATAAACTGGAAGTGGTTGATGAATTCGTATAATTGGAATCTCTGTTCCTCAATGACAATAATACGAGTAAAGAGATTCAACGACGGATTCAAGCTGGAAATCGAGACTACTTTTCCCTCTGCAACAGCATACGCCGTCGCACAAAGCTGACGATGTACAAAACGCTAAAGTAAATTTGTTTAAGGAAGATACACTTGCTGTATTCGAACGAAAGGTGTTGCGATCTATTTTTGGCGGAGTACAAACGGATAGCGGAGAGTGGCGAGAGTGACGTAGGCGTATGAACCACGAGTTGCAGGCACTACTTGAAGAGATTCCCATCGTAAACCTGGTGAAAGTTTGGAGACTACGGTGGGCCGGCCAGTTCGTAATGATGTCGGGCGACTGTGTTGTGAAATCCGTTCTTTTCAAGAGCACCACCGGCACCAGAAATAGAGAGACCCAATGTGCTAGATGGCTCGACCAGGTTGAAGCCGACTTGCGTGTGTCGAGATGCACAACGAATTGGTGACGAGTAGCTCAGGACCGAGTACGATGGAGAGGAATTCTTGACATGGCAAAAGCCACCCCGGGTCTCCGCTAGTAAAGTAAGTACACACCCGGTGGTGGGTTAATCCTAAGACTTACAGGAGCGACTGTCGGCAACGCCAAGATTGGTATTATTAGACTATCTAAATTAACGCACAGCTGGTAAACGGCTGAATAATGCGTACCGTCGGTGCCTTGTGCACGTGTAGGCATAAAATAGACCCTACAGTGGTTCATAGCCTCTTATTCAGCAACGCTTATTCCTACCTCCTCGTGGTACCAGCCGGGATACGAGCAACCTTGGTGGAGATCGGGTAACCAACCCCGGTGGACGCCAAAGTCGTATGCTGACAGGAAAGGAGGGTTCTTTCGAGCTTCGTTGGCCCTCCGGCGAAACAGGGGGTTGGTGTAGCAGGCATTGCAAGCCGTCACCACAAAAAATACTAAAGCACGGATCGAAGAACAAATAAATTCTCACTGGAACAATCGGAATAGACCCACGCGACGAAAAAGGACTATGGATTGGAAACTCGGGACGTGGAACTGCCGATCTCTCAGCTTCCAAGGGAGTACTCGAGTGCTCTCCGACGTATTGAAGAGCCGCAAGTTCGACGTCGTAGCGTTGCAGGAGGTGTGCTTTTTTTTTGTATTGTTTATGCAGGGAGAAAATCTTCATAGACAGCACCTTCGCGGTGCCGAATAGGATTCACATGGTGCCAACATGCGCCTACCTACTAAAAACTCTCCTGCTGCCCATTCCTGAACCCCTCCCGGAACTACCGTTAGGTTTTACTTCAGGAGGGAGGACGTGCCGAAGCACTCCGACTTGTCCGTTGCGTGTGTGGGTCCACACAACACCCTTGCCATTTCATACCGCCACTACCCTTCACCTAGGGCCTGGGCTGCCCAATCAGCCCGTTACTGACCCTAGCAAGCTATGTCGGCCCTGTCGTTGCAAACGTTCTAGCCGTTGCAACTCCGTTATCACCGCGGTTGCCGCCCTATCGACGGCACCCCATGCACGCTGCTCAGCGCACATTCTCTGCACAATGTTGTCGGCGTTGGTGTCTTCTCCAACGACCGCAAGCATCACCTGCCGAGTGGACGTAAACCGCGGGCAGTGAAAGATCACATGCTCCGCCGTTTCCTCGGCTACCGTGCAAACGGGGCAAAAGGGTGAATCTGCCCGCCCGCGCGTATGTAGATACTTCTTAAAGCATCCATGACCCGACAGAAACTGGGTAAGGAAAAAGTTTACCTCACCATGACCTCTGCCGATCCAGGACGATATGTTCTGGATCAGCCTATGGGTCCACCTACCATGGTCGGTGCGATCCCATTCCGCCTGCCAACGCCTAATAGAGTCCAGCCTAACTCTGTCCCTAGCGCCCCTGACGTTCCTCTGCCTATGGCACTCGATATCCTCACCTAGGAGTATGCATATTGGAATTATGGCTGCAATAACCCCAATCGCATCCAACGATATGGTACGGTAGCCGCACGCAACGCGCAATGCTAACAGCCTGAACACCTTGTTCAGGCATGCCTGATTGCGCTTACTCTCCAAAGCCGGGGCCCACGCCGGTGCACCGTATCGTAGCACCGACATGGCAACGCTGGCCATCAGGCGTCTCTTACTGCTGCTAGGACCGTAGCCGTTCGGCATGATCTTAGACAGAGCAGTGACCGCCGTTGACGCTTTACCACAAGCATAATCCACATGACTGGTGAAGTTCAGCCTGTTGTCTGTCATGACACCCAGGTACTTCACACTTCGTTTGGAGACAATCACCTGTCCCCCCACGATTATTTTTGCCTACCACCGTAAGGACGATATCATCGGCGAAGCCAGTAATATCGACCCCAGTGGGTAGTTCAAGCCTCAGCACCCCATCGTACATGGCATTCCAAAGCGTGGGGCCGAGAATCGAACCCTGTGGAACACCCGCTGTCACTTTGTACCTCTTCGCCCCATCCGCCGTGTCGTACACTAGCGTCCGGTTCTCGAAGTAACTCTTAAGCAACCTGCATAGATGATCCGGTACCCTCATCCTATGCAGCGCTAACGCAATTGCACCCCAGTTAGCGCTGTTAAAGGCGTTTTTGACATCGATTGTGACTATAGCACAATACCTGTCGCCTCGCCTTTTCCGTTTCATAGGCTTCTCGGCCCTCTCCACTACGGACTTTATGGCATCTACAGTGGACTTCCCCTTACGGAAGCCAAACTGCGTGTTTGCCAGTCCTACATCACTTTCCACTACAGGCGTCAGCCTGTTTAGGATTACCCGCTCTAGCAATTTGCCTAGCGTGTCCAATAGGCAAATTGGCCTGTACGACGAGGGATCACCAGGCGGTTTCCCCGGCTTTGGCAGCAGTACCAATCTTTGGACTTTCCATTTATCTGGAAATTCGCATACCTCTAGGCAACTCTGAAGCGTCTCTCTAAACATATCGGGATACGCTTGGATCGCCGCTTTGAGTGCCTCGTTCGGAATCCCGTCAGGACCGGGCGCTTTCTTCGATTTCAAACCCCTGGCAATTACGATGAGTTCCTCATTCGTGACCGGAGTGAGGACATCATTCGATTGACCGTACGGGGTCGGAGGCCACCAAACTGGATCGTGTTGCGGAAAGAGCCCTTCCACGATGACTTTCAGCTTTTGGGGGCAGGTTTCCTGCGGCGCAGATGTACCCTTCATCTTTTTCATTACCACCTGGTATGCACCACCCCAGGGGTTTGAATCCGCATCGCGACATAGCTCCTGGAAACAGGATTTCTTGCTACGCCTAACCTCTTTCTTAAGCGCCGACCTTGCCGCTCTAAGATCAACTCCCCGAGCTTCAGCATCTGCATCGGTCCGGGCCCTCTGCGCTAGCCTTCTCGCTCTGTGGCACCTGGAACGGAGCTGGGCAATGGTATCACTCCACCAGTATACCGAGCGACGACCGTTCATTGGCTGCCCCGTCCTAGGCATAGTGGTATCACATGCCCGTACTAGGACGTTGGTCAGCTCACGAGCACTCAGGTTCGAGCGGGTGCTCTCTGCACTGAGTGCTTCAACGAACAGGTCTTTGTCGAAGGCCTTCACTTTCCACCTCCTCCCTGTCGACTTCGCCCCGCGTGGCCGTAGCGCCCGTCGTTCAATCGTGTACCGTATAGCTTGGTGGTCACTATGCGTGTACTCATCTGACACCCTCCAGCCCATGTTGTCAAGCAACGTTGGGCTGCAGAAGGTGATGTCGATGATCGATTGTTGTACCCCCCTACAAAAGGTACTGACGGATCCCACGTTAGCCAGACATACATCTAGCTTGGACAGAGCTTCCAGCAAGCTTTGTCCCCTCGGAGTAGTGCACCTGCTACCCCATTCGACAGCCCAAGCATTGAAGTCTCCTCCAATGACAACGGGCTTGCGGCCCGTGAGTTCGTCGGTGAGCACGTCCAGCATCCGGTCAAACTGCTTCGGCGACCACCTAGGTGGAGCGTAGCAGCTACAGATGCAGACGCCACCGACCACCGCGATCACGAACCCCTCTTGGTCGGACGACACCACCTCCTGGATCGGGTATCTACCCATCACGGCGATCGCTGCCATCCGACCCTTATCGATAACCCAGTTAGCGCCTCCACGGGGGACCCGGTAGGGATCCGCGATAATGGCATTATCGCACCCCGTCTCGGCTGCCGTTTGCCAAAGCAACTCCTGTGCCGTTTCACAGTGGTTTAGGTTAATCTGTATAACCTGCACCCTTATCGTTGCAATGCCCGCCTATAAGCCGCACACAGTGGGCCACCTGTGGCATGCTTATTTCCCGCATCGACTGTGCAGAGCATGCACCTGGGGGGTTTGCTACATCCCCTGGCGAAGTGGCCATCTTCGCCGCACCGCCTGCACAGCTTGGACCGATCGGGGGCCTTACACTTGGCCGCCCGATGGCCAAAGCCCATACACCTGAAACAGCGTTCGATACGCCGTTTCGACACCAGTGTACACACTGACCATCCTACCTTAATTTTGCCAGACGCCAACATCTTGTTGGCGATTGCCTCTGGCACGTTTAAGGTCGCGGTTTGCATATCTCCATATGCCTTCCGCAAGCGGATGTCTGCGGGTGCCACATCAACCTTAAGCTGATCCCGCAGAGCATCACTCAGGTCAACTGTCGTCGTAATATCGTCGAGGTTTTTACACTCGACCAGAACACGCTGCGACAGCGCCTTGACCTGGCCCGCTTCGCCCAGGGACTGCTCAACCAGTTTCTGGTAATTCGAACTCTGGACCGTTGGGTCCTTTCTAAGTTCGAAAAGCATATCCCCTGCCTGGGTTCGGCGGGTCTTTACAACGTTGGCCCCAAGCTCCTGCAACTTGGGGTCCACACGAACCTTGCGCAGTAGATCAGCATACGACAGCTTGCCTGTCAGCTTCACTACTAAGGCGTCGCCCTTATGGACGCGCCTTGGCTTTGGCTTTGCAGCCGCAGCCTCGCTCGGTTTCGGCCTCGGCGGTTTACACCTAACCACCTGCCAATCCTCTTCCCCGGTCCCGGAAGCACCATCCGGGACCGCCTCCGCACGTTCGCTGGTAGAGGCGCGAGCCGAAGTCCGCTGCCTCTTGGCTACCAGCGTTGGTCCATGGTCGGGCGTAGCCGCCTTGCGCTTGGCAAGCGGCGTACGCGCCTGACTAGGCATGGCCACAGCCTTAGCGGCTATGACCTGAGCTTCGGCGATTTCGCATCGCTGCAGAAGCTCTTGCCTCTCCACCTCGGCAGCTATGACGGTAGAGCGGAGGCTCACCGCCAGCTTTTTAATGTCGAGGTGGACATTTGACCTAGAGTTGATGAACGAGTACAACTCGTCCACCAACTTTTTGGCTTCCTCCAGCTTGCTACTGGCTGGAGGAAGCCCGACTTCGCCCTCAGGAGGGTGCACCATGCCCTCCGTTGACATTTGCCTACCGCTGTCGCTCGCCTTCTTGATTGAGCTGGCAGCGATGGCCACCGGCGTTCTAACTGGGGTGTTAGTCCTAGGTGGTGTCAACTTCCTCTTCGGTATCGCTCCCGTTTTCGGGGGGCTTCCCTGTATGGGCTGGGCCCCCGACTTCGGCGGGCTTCCCTTCTTGGGTCGCGCCCCCGATAACGGGGGGCTACCTGTCTTTGCTGTTGGTGACCTAGCCAACTTACTACTTTTGGCAAAGATATCATCTTTGCCACTAGTAGCACCCGTATTCGATCCCTCTTTGAAATTTAAAAATTTGTCCATTCGAAAGGGTCCCAACTCTAGGCCGCTATCTCCACTCGTAATTGTGTAGTCGCCTTAACGATCCCATGGTGATCTATGCAAGCAGGGAGGCCATGGCTAGGGACACTCCCCCTACCCTTCATGGGGGCAGGGATGTCAGCATCCGATCGGCGTTAGTCAGGAATGTATCATCTGAGCCTACACCACCGCACTTTGACGTGAGTGACGAGCTTTGAACGTACCTAGAGACCAGCCACGGTTTTAACGGGACGGAAGGCATCTGTACCATTAGCCTACTCGCCGTTTCGGGAAGGTATCACCCTTCCTTACATAAGGTAGTAGAATAGCACAGCCGTCAGCCCTGTAGCGCCAAATCCAAACGTTTATTCCCGCCCGTCCAGTACACCGTAATTAGGATCTTCCTGGAACCGATCCTAATGTGCCCATGGCACTCCTGACCTGGCTTTTTTGCTTAAAGTCCTGAGCTCTAACAGGACGCTACTACGTCCGCAGCTGGCTTATAGGAATTGAGCTCCGCTCGCCTCTTTACACCACTGCGCCACGCTAACCGCAAACAATACGGCGCCCACAGCTGGCTTATAGGAGTTGAGCCCCGCTCGCCTCTTTACACCACTACGCCGCGCTACCCTCAGGCACAAAGTGCCCCCCTTTCCCTGTTAGCACACAACTGAGGGTGCAACCAAAGACTGGTATTTGGTTGACCCTAGGCCCAGTTGCGTCCCGGCCGGTACCGCGTGGAGGTAGGGATAAGAGTTCCCGCTCCCATCGTAATGGCTATTCGGAATCGCGCAAAGTCGAATGCGACTTTGTTCGGCGCCTTAACCTCGCTGAGTTAGGGCCTTAACCGGCCGCAGCAGGAGGTGTGCTGGCAGACCTCAACGGTACGTATGTTCAGAGATGGACATACCATCTACCAGAGCTTCGGCAACACATACGAGCTGGGTACAGCTTTCATAGTGATGGGCGAGATGCGGAAACGGGTGATTGGGTGGTGGCCAATCAATCCTCGAATGTGCAGGTTGAGAATCAAGGGCCGATTCTTCAATATAAGCATCATCAACGTGCACAGCCCTCACCTCAGAAGTACCGATGATGACAAGGATGAGTTCTACGCGCTAGGCTAGGCGGTGCTTGCTAGTTAGAGTCAGTAGGATTGTTGCACTGGCCCCGTAATTTTCCTGTACTCTAACAGCCGGCTGCGAAGTCTGTCGATAAAGAAGGGTAATGTCTAAAGACGGTATAAACCCATGGCTTTGCTTTTGAGTTCTACGCGCAGTTGGAGAGTGAATACGACCGCTGCCCAAAACATGATATCAAGATCGTCATCGGGGATTTCAATGCTCAGGTCGGCCAGGAGGAGGAATACAAACCGGTGATTGGAAGGTTCAGTGCACACCCACGGACCAATGAAATGGGCCTAAGACTTATCGACTTTGCCGCCTCCAAGAATATGGCCGTACGTAGTACCTTTTTCCAGCACAGAATCCACCATAAGTACACCTGGAGGTCACCAAATCAGACAGAATCACAGATCGACCACGTTTTGATCGACAGTCGGCACTTTTCAGACATTATCGACGTCAGATCCTATCGAAGCGCTAACGTTGACTCGGACCACTACCTACTGATGGTTAAGATGCGCCCAAGACTCTCCGTTGTGAACAACATTCGATACCGACGCCAGCCTCGGTTAGATCTCGCGCGGCTGAAGCAGCCAGACGTCGCCGCAAACTACGCGCATTCACTCGAAGCTGCGCTGCCAGAAGAGGACGAGCTGGACGAAGCCCCTCTCGAGGACTGTTGGAACACTATCAAAACAGCCATCAGCAGTGTAGCGGAGAGCTCCATCGGTCATGTGGCCCGGAATCAGCGGAACGATTGGTTTGACGATGAATGTAGGAGGGTGATGGATGAGGAGAACGCTGCGCGGGCGTCCAAGATGCGCAGTGCCACACGACAGAACGTGGAAAGACACAAACAGAAGAAGGTGTAGCGAAACCACATCTTTCGGGAGAAAAAGCGCTACCTGGAAGAGCAGGAATATGCAGAGTTGGAACAGCTGCATCGTTCTCAGGAAACGCAAAAGTTCTACCAGAAACTGAACGAATCCCGCAAAGGCTTTGTGCCGCGAGCCGAAATGTGTCGGGATAAGACTGGCAGTATTCTGACGGACGATCGTGAGGTGACCGATAGGTGGAAGCAGCACTTCGACGAACACCTGAATGGCGCCCAGGCGGAGAGCCATGGCGGCGGGGAAAGCGATTTCGACGGTGCAACAAACGGGGAAGAGGTGCCAGCCCCAACGATAGGCGAAGTTAAGGAGGCCATCATGCAGCTAAAGAACAACAAGTCAGCTGGAAAAGATGGCATCGGAGCAGAGCTTATTAAAATGGGACCAGAAAAGCTGACCGTTTGTCTACACCGACTAATTGTTAGAATTTGGGATACGGAACAGCTACCGGAGGAGTGGAAAGATGGGGTTATCTGCCCGATCTATAAAAAGGGCGACAAGTTGGACTGTGAGAACTATCGAGCGATCACCGTTCTCAATGCCGCCTATAAAGTGCTGTCCCAAATCATTTTCCGCCGTCTATCACCAATTGCGAATAGATTTGTGGGATCTTATCAAGCCGGCGTCGTCGAAGGTCGGTCTACTACGGATCAAATATTTACACTGCGGCAAATCCTTCAAAAGGGCCGTGAATACAGAGTTCCCACGCATCATTTATTCGTTGACTTCAAAGCCGCATATGATACCATCGACCGGAAAGGGCTATGGAAAATCATGGACGAGAACAGCTTCCCCAGGAAGCTCATCAAACTGATTAAATCTACGATGGATGGTACACAGTGCTGTGTTCGGATTTCGGGTGGATTGTCAAGTTCATTCGAATCACACAGAGGGCTTCGTCAAGGTGATAGTCTTTCATGCCTGCTGTTCAACATAGTGCTACAAGGTGTTATGAACCGAGCGGATATCAACACGCGGGGCACGATATTCAACAAATCTAGTCAATTCGTCTGCTTTGCCGATGACATGGATATTATCGGCAGAACATCTGTGGCGGTGGCTGAACAGTACACCAGACTAAAGCGCGAAGCAGAAAAGATTGGGTTAAAGGTAAATACGTCTAAACCAAAGTACATGCTGGCCAGCGGAACCGAGACCGAACGACACCGCTTGGGCAGTAGTATATTGATCGACGGCGATGAGTTTGAGGTAGTCGATGAATTTGTCTACCTTGGCTCACTGGTAACGGCGGACAATGATACCAGCCGTGAGATTCGGAGGCGTATTATCAGCGGAAGTCGTGCTTACTATGGGCTCCACAAGCAATTGCGGTCGAGCAGACTAAGTCCCCGTACAAAGTGCACCCTGTACAAGACGCTTATTAGATCGGTTGTTCCCTACGGGCATGAAACATGGACAATGCTCGAGGAGGACCTGCGAGTGCTCGGAGTTTTTGAACGACGAGTACTAAGAACGATCTTCGGCGGCCTACAGGAAAACGGAGTATGGAGGCGCAGGATGTACCAAGAACATGGAGAAACTTTGTTCAACAGGCTTTGTCTTAGGACGGCTAGCCACCTAAGTAAGTAAGCAAATTAACGCACAGCAGTAGTTTAGTGAGTAAAATATTCGGGTACCAACCGAAAGACCATGAGTATGAGCTCCAGCTGTCATTGCCCAACCCAATATATATTTGTTCTAAATCGAAATTTCTACTTCATCCAATTAATCGTTCTTTGCATTAGACACTTCCTCCCTTTCCGAAGTAGTTTACGTCATGACTGCGTATTGAGTCACACACGAGTAAATAAAAAGAGTAAAACTTTACCACGTGTAGCAAAATGTAAGCAAATGCAACTGGGTGATTCAACTATTGGTGGACAACACATTGAAGAAAAAAATTTCCACCAAAGTTGTTCCTAATTAAAATTGAATAATAGGCCGTATGTATAAAACAGTTTATTTTATCAACGTGTAAATGTTATGGGAGAGTTTGCTCTAACTCTTTATTCATACGGCCTAATGTGTCCTACATCATCGTTTCGTACATCCCATGTGGATATATACCTTGAACCTTTTTGGTCGGAAAACTACTCAGAATCTGAGTTTGTGCAGTTAAAGCCATTTTGAGTAGTTTTAGCTTTAGCTAAAGTTTTAGCTAAATCTAACTTGGGAAGCTCTGTTAAAATTATTAGAGTGTCGGTTTTACCCACTGTCCCCCTACTTACTATATTTTCTCAGATGTTAGTACTATTTTAGGATCGATCGAAAAGCGAAACCACTGTTCTAAAAGCGAAACATGGTTTGACATTTTTCTCTATATAGGTACTTGCGCTGCACATACATTTAGAAAGATTTCAAAATTAACCTGCAATTTCTAGGTAATTGACTTCGCTTCTAAACCGTGTTCCTTATCTGCATGCGATAATAGAGCATCCAATTTTCAAAATTTGGTAAAATTTTCATAAACTGAAATTTAATCCAACGAATAGATACCTACTTCGTTTACGCTGTACACCAGCTTACATCCTGAAATGTCGTGTAACAGACAGAAAGAGTCTCCACAGACACTGCAGTGGTTACTCGGTCATCGGTGTCATGGTGTCGACAAGCCACAGTCACTCGCTGCGTAATGCGGTTCGACCCGCCGGCATTTATTGGTCCTGCTAGATGGGTAAAGATAAGCGCGCGTGAGATAAGTGTATTTGTGCCTACATCGGAATGTATTTTCGATAATCCCCGCAGGGTGCCTTCGTACGAACAAGTTTGTCATTTAATTAAACTCGCCATTTCGCCTATCAGTTGATACAAACATGTACGGTTTCTGTCAGTATATGGTCACTGTTGACTACTCGATAGCGGACATGGTACAGCGGTAACAGTCAGCAGGGGACATCATTATTCTCATTAACCAATCCGGTTCCGGTCTCGGGACGAACTTGGTACATGGAGGAGAATTTTGCTCCTGAACGATTCGTAGTGTGCTTCACGTGCACCATCAAATTTTGATTTTGTCTAACCTTGGATAAAAACAAACTGGCTGCATCGTTGTTTAATGGTAAGATCCAACACCTTTTCGTTTGGCTTACAACAAAATTGCAAAATTGTGTCATACATATGATAACTGCGTCAACGTTCTGAACGTTCTGCCCGCAACATACCTGGTGATTCGACTGATGAGTTCAGTTCGGCTTCTAGAGAAGTAATGTTTAGTAATAGGAAAAGCTTCTACGGAAACAACTTTTGTTAACACAATTCTGCAAAGGAACACAATAAATGGTGACTTGTTGAAACTTTATTTATTCCACCTCGTAATCTTATGATGAATCTCCTGGAGAAAGAATTTTCCATTATTACAGTCAATTCACTCCAGTTTTGTGCAAACAAGATACTTATGGAAACTTTCATTTTGCATCATCCCTCAGAAGTTCGTTGCTAGCAAAGCTTGTTTTTGTACTGAGAGCTGCAGCAGCACCGGTATCATAGTATTGTAGCGCTGGAAACAGCGAACACCTTCTTCGATTGATACAAAAAAGTACACTTTTCTTTATATACCAGGTTGAGGTGGCAAAAGTCGTTATCCGGTAACTATACTTCCTTGTTTCGCGACAATGCTGACACCGACACCGATGTGTTTGTATGATATTTCTTTCCGTCCGCTCCGTCGCACGCAATAAGCACGAGTCATGATGATAGAACGAAGCCTCAGGCAATCAACGTCGAGCAGAATAACTAATGAATTTTCCTAACCGAACCGAGCCGCGTGATTTTTCCTGAGCATAAGGGCAGGGTATGTTACTGCATGTTGAGTTAGTCAGTCATCCGACGAATGTGTGTGGGATGAAATGCTAGCGTTTGTAGTTTTTTCTTTTTCGATCCCGACAGCACAGCGTTCACTGTTCATTGGTAACAATATGCGACCAGGAATCATGATTGTCTCAAATTAATCAATAGAACTAACTAATAATAGAATAATTTTACACGAAAGATTGTAAAAAGTGCATGAAATCAAGCAATCAAGCAATTGCTGGCCATAATTACGCAACAGGTGGTGGAAAGCTGCATCACTTTTCTTGAATTTTGGCTGTTATTTCACCAATAACCAGTGTTATAATTAAAGAGCTAAAGTTAAAATAAAAGAGATATGTAACTAATACCCACTAGTTTCACAGCCTGCACCATCTTGAAACCTACGTAAAGATATTGATTCTGCAAGTCGAATTCTCTAAATTTGGAAGGATCTGTCGCAAGGTGAACATTAAGTTCGTTGAAGAGCATTCCCATATGCATCGAAAGCCGCACTGGCATTCGCCAACAAAGGTTACCTGCAAGGACCTCACTCTATGAAAGAGGACGTGGGTGAGAATTTTGTGCGCTCCGATGATTGCTGCATTCGAGTCAATGTAGAACAATGTATTTTGTGGATTTTAGGACATAAGAGACCTTCTAACCAATTCGTAGGGAGTTGCACGTCAGTCCACACACTATATACAATTGCTATACCTAAGATGGTAGACTCATCAGCGGTATGTTGGTATTGCGACCCCGGTAAGGTAGTATAGCGAAACTCTCATTTCATCTACCATAAACAACGAAAATGGAAATACGGAACGGATCAATCGAGTAGAATCAATATATATAGAATGCCAGTGTCGCTGCAGTGGCTGGTAAACGGCTGAATAATGCGTACCGTCGGTGCCTTGTGCACGTGTAGGCATAAAATAGACCCTACAGTGGTTCATAGCCTCTTATTCAGCAACTCCTATTCCTACCGCCTCGTGGTACCAGCCGGGATACGAGCAACTTTGGTGGAGATCGGGTAACCAACCCCGGTGGAAGCCAAGGTCGTATGCTGACAGGAAAGGAGGGCTCTTTCGAGCTTCGTTGGCCCTCCGGCGAAACAGGGGGTTGGTGTAGCAGGCTTTGCAAGCCGTCACCACGAAAAATATTAAAGCATGGAACGAAGAACAAATATATTCTTACTGGAACAATCGGAATAGACCCACGCGACGAAAAAGGACTATGGATTGGAAACTCGGAACGTGGAACTGCCGATCTCTCAACTTCCAAGGGAGCACTCGAGTGCTCTCCGACGTATTGAAGAGCCGCAAGTTCGACGTCGTAGCGCTGCAGGAGGTGTGCTGGAAGAGCTCAACGGTACGTACGTTCAGAGATGGACATACCATCTACCAGAGCTGCGGCAACACACACGAGCTGGGTACAGCTTTCATAGTGATGGGCGAGATGCGGAAACGGGTGATTGGGTGGTGGCCAATCAATCCTCGAATGTGCAGGTTGAGAATCAAGGGCCGATTCTTCAACATAAGCATCATCAACGTGCACAGCCCTCACCTCAGAAGTACCGATGACGACAAGGATGAATTCTACGCGCAGTTGGAGAGTGAATACGACCGCTGCCCAAAACATGATATCAAGATCGTCATCGGGGATTTCAATGCTCAGGTCGGCCAGGAGGAGGAATACAAACCGGTGATTGGAAGGTTCAGTGCACACCAGCGAACCAATGAAATGGGCCTAAGACTTATCGACTTTGCCGCCTCCAAGAATATGGCCGTACGTAGTACCTTTTTCCAGCACAGAATCCACCATAAGTACACCTGGAGGTCACCAAATCAGACAGAATCACAGATCGACCACGTTTTGACCACGTTCTCAGACATTATCGACGTCAGATCCTATCGAAGCGCTAACGTTGACTCGGACCACTACCTAGTGATGGTTAAGATGCGCCCAAGACTCTCCGTTGTGAACAACATTCGGTACCGACGCCAGCCTCGGTTAGATCTCGCGCGGCTGAAGCAGCCAGACGTCGCCGCAAACTACGCGCATTCACTCGAAGCTGCACTGCCGGAAGAGGACGAGCTAGACGAAGCCCCTCTCGAGGACTGTTGGAACACTATCAAAACAGCCATCAGCAGTGTAGCGGAGAGCTCCATCGGTCATGTGGCCCGGAATCAGCGGAACGATTGGTTTGACGATGAATGTAGGAGGGTGATGGATGAGGAGAACGCTGCGCGGGCGGCCAAGATGCGCAGTGCCACACGTCAGAACGTGGAAAGACACAAACAGAAGAAGATGCAGCGAAACCAAATCTTTCGGGAGAAAAAGCGCAACCTGGAAGAGCAGGAATATGCAGAGTTGGAGCGGCTGCATCGTTCTCAGGAAACGCGGAAGTTCTACCAGAAACTGAACGGATCCCGCAAAGGCTTTGTGCCGCGAGCCGTAATGTGTCGGGATAAGACTGGCAGTATTCTGACGGACGATCGTGAGGTGACGGATAGGTGGAAGCAGCACTTCGACGAACACCTGAATGGCGTCCAGGCGGAAAACCATGGCGGCGGGGAAAGCGATTTCGACGGTGCAGCAAACGGGGAAGAGGTGCCAGCCCCAACGATAGGCGAAGTTAAGGAGGCCATCATGCAGCTAAAGAACAACAAGTCAGCTGGAAAAGATGGCATCGGAGCGGAGCTTATTAAAATGGGACCAGAAAAGCTGGCCGTTTGTCTACACCGACTAATTGTTAGAATTTGGGATACGGAACAGCTACCGGAGGAGTGGAAAGATGGGGTTATCTGCCCGATCTACAAAAAGGGCGACAAGTTGGACTGTGAGAACTATCGAGCGATCACCGTTCTCAATGCCGCTTATAAAGTGCTGTCCCAAATCATTTTCCGCCGTCTATCACCAACTGCGAATAGATTTGTGGGAACTTATCAAGCCGGCTTCGTCGAAGGTCGGTCTACAACGGATCAAATATTTACACTGCGGCAAATCCTCCAAAAGGGCCGTGAATACAGAGTTCCCACGCATCATTTATTCGTTGACTTCAAAGCCGCATATGATACCATCGACCGGAAAGAGCTATGGAAAATCATGGACGAGAACAGCTTCCCCAGGAAGCTCATCAAACTGATTAAATCTACGATGGATGGTACACAGTGCTGTGTTCGGATTTCGGGTGGATTGTCAAGTTCATTCGAATCACACAGAGGGCTTCGTCAAGGTGATGGTCTTTCATGCCTGCTGTTCAACATAGCGCTACAAGGTGTTATGAACCGAGCGGATATCAACACGCGGGGCACGATATTCAACAAATCTAGTCAATTCGTCTGCTTTGCCGATGACATGGATATTATCGGCAGAACATCTGTGGCGGTGGCTGAAAAGTACACCAGACTAAAGCGCGAAGCAGAAAAGATTGGGTTAAAGGTAAATACGTCTAAAACAAAGTACATGCTGGCCAGCGGAACCGAGGCCGAACGACACCGCTTGGGCAGTAGTATATTGATCGACGGCGATGAGTTTGAGGTAGTCGATGAATTTGTCTACCTTGGCTCACTGGTAACGGCGGACAATGATACCAGCCGTGAGATTCGGAGGCGTATTATCAGCGGAAGTCGTGCTTACTATGGGCTCCACAAGCAATTGCGGTCGAGCAGACTAAGTCCCCGTACAAAGTGCACCCTGTACAAGACGCTTATTAGACCGGTTGTTCTCTACGGGCATGAAACATGGACAATGCTCGAGGAGGACCTGCGAGTGCTCGGAGTTTTCGAACGACGAGTGCTAAGAACGATCTTCGGCGGCGTACAAGAGAACGGAGTATGGAGGCGGAGGATGAACCATGAACTCGCACAGCTCTATGGCGAACCCAGTATCCAGAAGGTGGCTAAAGCTGGACGGATGCGATGGGCAGGGCATGTTGCAAGAATGCCGGACAACTACCCTGCAAAGATGGTGTTCGCCTCAAATCCGGTAGGAACAAGACGACCAGGAGCGCAGCGAGCAAGATGGTTAGACCAGGTGGAGCGAGATCTGGCGGAGAGTACTCGGTGTCCGAGGAATTGGAGAGCGGTAGCCCTCAACCGAATTACATGGAGAAATTTTGTTCGACAGGCTTTGTCTTAGGATGGCAAGCCACCTAAGTAAGTAAGTGTCGCTGCAGTGCTCGTGGTAAACATCACACATTTGAAAATTATGTATTTACATTGTATGCGCATATGTGTGAGTGCTCGATTCAAAACTGGAATCTGATTGTCAAACTGAAAAGACAGCCCAGTTAAAAATCTTTCCTGCTTTACCGTAAATCACGTAGGATAAATCACCCGATTTGGTCGATTCGGGGTATTTCGTCGACAGGAAAATTTTCTATTGGGCAATTTGACAATGTTGTTCCCGTATCCAAGACACAAACCAGCAACATGTTTGCCACCAAAATATCCATGAAACACCAGCGACACTGGCGTTCTATATATATTGATTATACTATCAGTCGGCATAGGGTACGGTAAAGAACAAGGAAATGATTAATGGATAACAATTGGAAACTTGGTACCCGGAATATTCGAACTCTCCATGAACCGACACGACCTGGCTTGCTTTCTCGAGAGCTACATCGACTCGTAGTGGAGATCACTGCTATTTAGGAAGTTCGATGGCAAAATTCCGGAGCAAGTGAGTTCCACACAGTAAACCCTACGCATTTCTTCCAAGTATCACATCTACTACAGTGGCGGTAGAAAAGTAGAACATGGAGTCGGTTTCGTGGTGTTGGGAAAGCGAAAGCAATAAGTTACTCGGTGGAGGCGCGAAGATGACCGTATATGAATGTTAGGATTACGGCAAACTTCTTCAACTACAGCCTAATCAATGTATGAGCACTGACATAATGATTAATCCGATGATGCTAACGACGAGGACTACGGAAGACTTGACAAGACCTATGGATAGTGCCCAAAACATGACGTGAGGGTCTGAGGCTCATAAATTTCGTCGCGATTAGGAAAATGGCCACCTGAAGCACTTATTTTCCAGGTCTTAATATTCGAAAACACACCTGGAGGCATCCAAATGGGGACTTTAGCTCTCAGATCGATCATGTTCTTCATTGACGGTCCACACTTTTTGGATGTCACCGATGTATGGTATTTCCGGGGACCAAATAGCGACTCTATCTTTAAATTCGCGCAAGGTTGTCGAACGTGGCGTATGCTCGCACTGAGAAGACGCAACATTTTAACATCCAGCGAATGACGGCAGATGACGTGGCAGTGGAACATGCGCGAAAGCTTGATCAACGAATCGCAGAACAGCAGGAAAAAGGGGAAGATATAAGTGGGCTGTGGAGGAATCTCCCTGGTGCCATTGAAAAAACTGCGAGAAAGGTGGTAGGCACGACGCGTAGAAGACAGCGTAACAGCTGGTTTGATACCGAATGCTGGAGTGTGACAGATGAGAAGAATCAGGCCAGGAGTTGCATGCTCACTGCAGCTAACAGAAAACTAATATTATATATAGAGGTTAGAGCTGAAGAAAAACGAACCCACCGTCTAAAAACGCAAGCACGAGAAGCACAGGCTCGCCGGCGCAGAGGAGAGATTCTCTAGCAACGACACACCATACACACTCGTTCATCTACAGTGTGACAGATATATATTCGAACAAAAATCATTTTATATAATCAATTAATACAATCAAACTAAGGCCATGTGTGTGTCATCATGACTCAACGTAGTTTCGTTTTCGTATTGTGTCTCGTTCGGTGTGCACGTACCAGAGTTTAAGTTGCCGTTGAAAATAAATAAATTCCGAAACGGTGCTACATGCGGCACTATTTTTCGTGACGTCAAACATCACGGCGTAAAAAGAGGATTTATATACTAAACAGTAAAAAGGTTTGTCGAAACGGGATCTGTTGAAAACCGTAATAAAACGAAAAAAACGAAGCGTTAGAACTGCAGAGGTCAAAAAGGAAGTTCGAGAGCGAATCCGCAGTTGCGA
The DNA here is from genome assembly GCF_943734655.1 of Sabethes cyaneus. Classification (NCBI taxonomy): domain Eukaryota; kingdom Metazoa; phylum Arthropoda; class Insecta; order Diptera; family Culicidae; genus Sabethes; species Sabethes cyaneus. The sequence continues at coordinate 102,716,589 of NC_071353.1, read as the reverse complement.
CCGGCCCGCACGGAAAATGCCAGTTTAGCTGAATATCACCAGGAAATCTCTCCGTCGAATGTTAAAAATGGATCTGGATATGAAAGCATTTAAAAAATGTAAAATCCATGGATTAACGGAAGCAACAAAACAAAAACGGCAGAAAAGATGCAAACTGCTGCTCCGTCGGTATGGTGATTCTGAAGTGATCTTTTCTGGTGCGAAGTTGTTTGTTCTTCAAACCCCACATCATGGTTAAAATTAATCGGTTGTGGTTGGTTTCGAACATGGACGTTCCAAGGCACAAACGGAATGTACCACGATACCAAAATTTATCAGCGGTCATGGTGTGGAGAGGCATTTCAAAGAATGGGAAACTTCCTTTTGTATTTATTGACAAGGGTATGAAAGTTAATGCAAAATACTATCTAGAAATGGTCTTAGAGCAAAATTTGACGCCTTATTACGTTCGAGGAATGTATGGCAAGGACTTGTTTTCCCCTCTGACAAGTACATACTTTAAGAGTTTTAAGAGACTCCTACGGGATAAGTTAGAATTCAAACTTGAAACAAGGGTAAGGCCTGGCCTGTGAAATAAACCATGCTTAAGTTACTTGACTTGAATTATATTGAGATTTGAACCTACGACTACGACCATCTGCTCGTCTTTGCAGTCTCTGTAACTTTGTGGCTATGAAGCTCCCTGAGATAGGCGATTTTCGGATCACGAAAGATAATCGGTCAATCGAATATAGAGAAATAAAGCAAGGTAAACCAAATCACTGTGCAATTAATTTTTATTCATTGAAAAATGATTGACAGTCATGGGCGTAGCAAGGGGGGGGGGGGGGGGGTTGAGTAGAGCCATCTCGCACATTGGGTCTGGGTGCCCGTGGGGTTGTTAAATAGAACCGTTTTCCTTATGACTGTTCGGTCCATCGTAACTTACCGACTTTCATCAGATGTCCGATGGTCCGATGGTAGCAGTGCTGCTGCTCGTGATTCCTATACACTCAAGTTTCGTTTTACGTCCACTATTATGGGACGTAAAAACCGACCGGTCGTAAAAAGAGTGGACGTTTATTCAAATTTTAGACGTAAAACGAGACGACTTTTATTCAAATTTGGGATGTAAACATGTTGAAGCAAAAAGAAATCACCTAGAATGAATGGACGTAAAAAGAGATTCTAGTGTACCTCCGCCGCTCTCCGCTTCCAGCTATTACTCCGTCAAATATCGTCCGGAAGGCTGTCATGTCCTCCGTGAGTATCGTCCAATCCATAAAAACTACCGGTCTAATAAGGGCTGTGTACTTTGTCCGCATCGTACGGTGGCTATCGTTTGCTAGCGGATGGAAGAGTTTTGCGAAGGGCAAACGAGACTCGATTTTCTGCTTGAGTGCGCTGCAATTTGTGTTATCCGCGGCCACCAGCGATCCCAAATACATAAACTCATCTTCCGCTTCTGGTTCGTCACCGTCAACGATTACCGTCCACGAAAAGTGCACGTTCGTCTCTTTGAGCCTCTACCAACCATGTATTTGGTCAGCGACGCATTTACTTTTAGCCCAATCCTACTAACTCTTGCTTTTAGTCTAGCGCAGTCGGCCTCTGCCGTTGCGAAGTTTCGGCCAACAATATCAAAGTCATCTCCGTAGCTAAGAAGGTTGCTACCTCCACTGAAAATCGAGTATCTCGTTTCGGTTTAGCTCGCCGGATCATCTTCTCAAAGGCGATGTTGAAAAGCATGCAGGATAAGCTGTCAACTTGTCTCGACTTCTGCCGCGCCTGGAAGGGACTCAATCCTATTGACTCTAATAGTCTCTCTCAGTCGAGATTTGAATATACAACGTACCACGATGCCAACATGGAGGCGCAATTTCAACATTTACCTTCTTTTATATCAATTCGATTTTTTTTTGTCAATAAAGACAATAATCTACAGCCTAACTCTGAAGAGCTTTGAACAAGTCGGCTTTTGTACCCGGGAAGTCCGATTGGGAGTACGTTTCAATGCTGACCATTAATTTTTTTAACCGCTCAATTAACTTCGAGGTACAGTTCTGACATTCTGCTACCTACACACTCGCGAACGCACAACCTCACATCGTCTTCCTGCATAGCTTATTCGTGAGTCAAACAAATCGTGAGCAACCAGCTACCGGTGAGGGCTAGTGGCCTATTGGAATACAGATTTGGTATTACTTTTTCTTTTCTTCTTCATCTTCGCCCTTCGATTTTACTAACGGGGGTGGGAGTGCAAACGGGAGAGCGACGACCGTGGCTATTAGCTAAAAGCTAAATACACACTCACAAAAACTCGTCGCAGTGCATGAATAAATAAGAGTATTGGCCATAGCGGCCTGACGGCACCTCTCATTATTATCTTGGTCGCTGGACCTGTGCAAATGCTATACAGTGCGAGGGTATCAGAACTCGATTGTCATTCGAGAAGAAAATAAAACAATAGAAAGAAGATCAGATAGGACGCTGCATCTCATTGCAATTCCAATTTCCTAAATAAGTAAATTGCTAAAGCTAAATTATAAACTATAATTAGTGCAAGTTTCACCGTGAATTATACTACTTAAATTTCTTAATCAAAATTTCCTAGTCGGTAAGCATGCAGTTTCTTAAATCTAAATAAATAAAACTTAAATGCTATTTACGTACACCAGGTTAAAACTAGACGCTACAATCAGAAGATTTGTAAGCTGCAGTCAGTTAAAGCTATAGATACTACAAGTAAGAGATTTATAAGCCGAAGACGGTAAGCGTGCGGTTTCTTAAACCTAAATTAATGAAACTTAAACACAATTTACATACTGGGTTACAGTTAGGCGCTATAATCAAAATATTTGTAAGCTGCAGTCGGTTAAAGCTCTAGATGCGATAATAAGAAGATTTATAAGCCGATATCGGTAAGCGTCGTTTTCTTAAACCTAAATAGTTATACTTAGATGTCACTTACATACTAGATTAAAGCTGCAGACGCTATAATTGAAAGCCATAGAAAATTACTTTGCTCATATCAACCACTGAGCCGATCGACATCAGATAACGGCCAAATTAATTAATCGGACAAAACGTAAGTCTAATAAATATAACCTGATAAAATTTAGAATCTAAGAGTTTAGAAGCTCGGCTGCTAACCAGTAATCATAGGAACAGTTTCAAAAGCGATCTCAAAAATATTATATCTATTAAATTAATTCGTGTGTTCTACAGGAAAATCATATTCTGCTGCAACCAGAACCTGCTTTTCATTTATCCCGGTTGGCGAATATAATTTCGGAAATCATTTACGTTGAAACCGAGTTTTCAACAGCATATAATTTTCGTTTTTTGCGTACGAAGCGGTCAGTTTACGTCAAAATGCCGGTACGTGGTAATAAATCAAAAGCGAAAAGTAATAACGCGATACAATGTGGTGTGGTTGAATGTTTTGGTGGTGATAATGAGATTCAGAGTTGTGCGATACAAAATGTTGTTGATAACGCTAAGGCAGTGTCATCGGATGAATCACGTGAGGGACATGCTTGTAAGACGTGTCGCGGGCCGGATACTGAAGAGATGGTCCAGTGCGACGCGTGTGACGGCTGGCATCACTTTGCTTGTGTAGGTGTATCAGAAGAAATAGCCAATCAGAGCTGGAGCTGCACAAGCTGCGTTACGGCAAAATGGGTTCAGCGAACTAAGGCAGCTTCTGATGGAGCACCAGTACATGAAAGCGTAATCGATGATCGAAGATCACTGCGCAACCTAAGCATCGGGAAGATCGTTACCAGTAACCGTGGAAATCCAGTTATTCCTCCGGTTCTGCTGTCAACAAATCAGTTGACAGTTTCGTCATCTAACCAACAGCCAGTTCCGCTGGATACAGTGCCTGCACAAATGGCACCGCAGTATCAACTGAGAGGTGTAAGCAAACCAGGAGTTTGTATAAACGAAACGTCATCAAAGCCAACCCAGTCGTTGAAGGCTCCCCCAATCCAAGAGCGACGGACAGATCCAGCCCCAGCGTACTGTCAGCAGAATCAAAGGCCTTCATTGCCGGCTGTAAGTCTGCAAGTGATCGATGTAGAGAAAGCTCTCTCAGAGATCTCTATATCCTCATCGCGAAAGTCTGCAAAGGATCGTGCAAAGCTCCAGCTCATGAGGCTACAGGAAGAACGAGCATTTCAGTTACAGCAAGAGGAAAAGGCAGCGCAAGAGTATAAGTTGTACTTAGACAATAAATACAAAATCCTTGAGAACCTGGCGAACGATAAAGCATCGAGTCGAAGTTCAAATGTATGCGGTAGCCGAGTAGAAGAGTGGGTCCGAGGCACTGCTCCTATAGCCATAGATACAGCTGAAGCCGCCGCTCCAGAACGATCTCGGAAGCACGACGACGTATTTCAGCAGCAACGGGAGGAATTGGAAAAGCAAGCAAGTACAATCAATCGAATGCGGGAAGAGCAGTTGGAACAAGGTAGGCTTCTACGCGAGCAGCAACAGCAGTTATCGAATTGGCATGCAGAAGTAAGGTCGCAACCGCGAAATCGAATTTCTTCTCACCAGGAGCCTGGACGATTCGTTCCACACGCTCTACCACAGTCAACACAGCTCCACCCGAGAGAGCCTGGTGTGTTGCGTAGCACGCACGAGAACCCGACCAACGACCATAACACTTTCTCAGTAAAATCATCGTCAGTGGACGAGTACGATCAGTTCCAGCTGTCACGTTCTCAAATTGCTGCCCGACAGGCAGTTTCCAAAGACCTGCCTATATTTTCTGGGAATCCTGAGGAGTGGCCAGTTTTTATGTCGATGTACAATCGCACCACCACAATGTGCGGATTTACAGACGATGAGAACATAGTTCGGCTGCAAAAGAGTTTGAAGGGCAAGGCCTACGACGCTGTAAAGAGTCGATTGATGCATTCCGGAAATGTTTCAGGGATACTAACTACCTTGAAAATGTTATTTGGACAACCCGAGGTAATCATACAGTCGTTGATCGATAAAATAAGCTCACTGCCGCCGATCCGAGAAGACAGGTTGGAAACGCTAATAAACTTTGCTGTGAGTGTTCAAAACTTTTGTGCAACCGTAGATGCATGTGGAATGCAGGAATACATCTATAACGTTACCATGCTCCACCAGCTCGTCGGAAAGCTACCATCGTCGCTGAAACTAACCTGGGCTCAGCATCGTCTCACACTAAAAAATGTCAACCTTGCATCCTTTGGACAGTGGATCTACACCTTGGCGGAGGCAGCTAGTGTCGTCGTTTTCCCACCTACGGTACGAGGAATGCAATCCACTCATAATGAAGCTCGTGGATCAAGGAAAGGAAACGCATACCTTGGCGCGCATTCTGAAACATTTCATCCTCAAGAAAACTACGAAAGCGATACGGAAGAACCATCAACGGTGGCAGCAACGTCACTCAGAGAAGCCTGTCCAGTTTGTAAAGGAAGCTGCAAGTCTGCTGACAAGTGTCAACGCTTTTTAGAGCTCTCTAGGGAATCGAAATGGGCAGTCATAAGAGAATTTGGATATTGCCGAACATGCCTGCGAATTCATAGAGGAGTTTGTAAAGCAAAACCATGTGGCAAAAATGGATGCACTTACAGGCACCACGCACTGCTACACAATGATTCCAGACAAAAAATAGCAGGGATTCCTGAACGCACACAATCTCCACTACCCGGTACTAGCCGTTCCGACTGCAACACTCATCAAGCAACAGGAAGCTCTGCACTATTCCGTTACCTTCCTGTAACACTTTATGGAACAAAAAAGGCGATTCGCACATTTGCATTCCTGGATGAGGGATCCGCGCTTACGTTGCTCGATCAGGATCTCGCAAATGAGTTGTGTCTTGAAGGTTCAACACGACCGTTGTGCCTTCGATGGACCGGAGGAACTGAAAGACATGAAGCTAACTCACGCGTTTGCAACCTCCAAATTGCCGGAATCGACAAGGAAAGTAAACAATTTCAACTAGACGAAGTTAGAACTGTTGAGGAGCTGTTATTGCCACAGCAGACGCTAGACATATCTGAACTGTCACAGCTGTATCCGCATTTGCGGAATTTGCCGATTGAATCATACAGCAATGCTCGCCCTCGTATTTTAATCGGCATGAAACATGCTCAACTCATTCTAATGCTTAAGTGTCGAGAAGGTAGAATGGGTCAACCAATCGCTATAAAGACGCGTTTAGGATGGACCGTATGTGGGGGATGGAGCACAGCAAACGACGCTAGCCTACACCATTACACCTTTCATGTCTGTCAATGCAGTGATGGGTTCGACGAGAATCTACATCAGGCAATGAAGGATTACTTCGCTCTGGATAGTCTTGGAGTGACGAAGTCGGAAAAGCTATCCCTGTCGACCGAAGATAAACGCGCGATGCTTCTACTTGAATCGCTTACCCGTTTAAAAGAGGATCGATACGAGTGCGGTTTGCTCTGGAGATACGACGATACCCGTCTCCCTGACAGCCGATCAATGGCACTGCGGCGATTCGTATGTCTTAAGAAACGACTCGAGAAAGACTCTGACCTAGCAAAAACGCTCCAGGATAAGATAATCGATTACGAGGCGAAAGGCTATATTCGTAAGCTCACCGAAGAAGAAATTATGCAGCGAGTGCCGCGACGTTGGTATTTGCCGGTTTTTCCCGTGACGAACCCGAACAAACCTGGCAAGGTTCGGATAGTTTGGGATGCTGCGGCTAGCGCTCACGGCACGTCATTGAACTCCGCCTTAATAACAGGACCGGATCTGCTGGGCTCTCTGTTTGCAATCTTACTCAACTTTCGAAGACGTAGTGTCGGGCTCACAGGAGACATCCGTGAGATGTTTCACCAGATAATGATTCGGCTGGAGGACCAACCGAGCCAGTGTTTCTACTGGCAAGATAGTCATGAAGATACAGTAGTGTACGTTATGCGGGTTATGACATTTGGGGCTTGCTGCTCCCCCACCACAGCACAGTTTGTGAAGAACACCAACGCTGAACGATTTGCATACGACTACCCAGCAGCATACGAAGCCATTACGAAATCTCACTACGTCGATGACATGCTCGTAAGTGTTGATACAGAAGAGCAAGCTATTCAGTTAGCCAAAGACGTTGAGCATGTCCATGCGGAAGGTGGATTCGAGATTAGAAATTGGATAAGCAACTCAAGCAAAGTGCTGGCGTCGCTAAAAGGATCGGAGGCCGATGAAAAATGCCTTGATTTATCCTCCGAGCTAGCGACGGAAAAAGTTTTGGGAATGTGGTGGAACACGCGTGACGATGTGTTTACATATAAAATCGGATGGCACCGCTACGATACGGCTCTGTTAGCCGGGCAACGTCGTCCCACGAAGCGGGAGGTACTGCGCGTGCTCATGTCGATTTTTGACCCACTTGGACTGATTTCTCACGTTCTCTCGTACTTGAAGATTCTCCTACAGCAAATCTGGCGTTCTGGCGTTCAATGGGACGAGCCCATCAACGAAGACTCATTCCACAAATGGCTAACTTGGCTAAAGGTTCTGCCGCTCGTTGAACAATTACGAATACCTCGGTGCTATAACAAGTTATACTCAATGGACGATGCAGACGAAATACAGTTGCATACGATGGTGGACGCCAGTGAAAATGCAATGGCTGCTGTTTGCTATCTCCGTTTTCTTAAAGATGACATCTTCAACTGTTCTATTGTAGCCGCCAAAACAAGAGTTGCTCCACTAAAATTTGTATCAATTCCAAGAATGGAACTGGAAGCTGCACGCCTTGGTGCGCGTCTATCTCTCACGGTAGCAGAATCGCTATGTATTCGAGGCTTCAAAAAGTTTTACTGGACAGATTCTAAAAATGTCCTCTCTTGGATCAACTCAGACCATCGTCGATACAACCAATATGTTGGTCATCGTGTCAGTGAGATTCTGGAGATCTCGGAAAGGTGTGAATGGCGATGGGTTCCTGGAAAACTTAACCCTGCGGACGACGCTACCAAATGGACTAGTTTACCAGATTTGTCATCCGACCACAGGTGGTTCAAGGGAGCCGAATTTCTTCAGTTATTGGAAGAAAATTGGCCTAAGTCGTCATGTTGTAACGAGGCGACCGAGAATGAGCTACGATCTTGCTTCCTTGCATGCCACACTCATCCGATATCAGTTCTTTCGTTTATTGATTTCTCAAGCTGGAAAAGACTTATTAGAGTCGTAGCACAGGTTCACCGATTTGCGGACAACTGTCGTCGTAGGCGAGCTGGGAAGTGCGCCACCACAGGTACGCTTACAACCGACGAATTGTTAAATGCTGAACAATCGCTGATCCGGCTTGCGCAACGGGAAATGTACCCTAACGAAATTGCAGCTCTTCAAGGTTCAAATCGTGATGCCGGAACCTCTGCCAAAGTCATTCCCAAAAGCAGTTCACTCTACCAATTAACGCCTTGGCTAGACGAACGAGGAATTATGCGTATGCGCACTCGCATTGCGGCATGCCACTATGCCACCGAAGACGCAAAGCAGCCGATCCTTCTTCATAAAAAACACCACATCACTAGCCTTATTGTAAACCATTATCACCAAAAGTATCACCACCAAAACCACGAAACGGTAATAAATGAGATTAGGCAAAAATTTCGCATACCACAGTTACGAGCATGTTATAACCAGGTACGAAGGTCCTGTCAAAGATGTAAGAACTATAGTACAATACCAAGGCCACCGTACATGGCTGATCTCCCGCCGGCACGCTTGGCTGCGTTTTCACGACCCTTTACACACGTGGGCGTGGATTATTTTGGGCCCATCGAAGTTGCTGTTGGAAGAAGAGTGGAGAAGCGGTGGGGCATACTAGCCACCTGTTTAACTGTACGAGCGATTCATATCGAGGTCGTATACTCACTTAGTACAAGCTCGTGCATCATAGCCATTCAAAATTTTATTGCACGTCGCGGCGCTCCGCAGAAAATCTACAGTGACCGCGGTACCAATTTTGTGGGGGCGAATCGAGAATTACGGCGGATTTCGGAAACCATCAATCAGCACGAACTTATGAAGGAGTTTGCCGATTCCGGAATCGAATGGGTATTCAACCCACCTCTTTCACCCCACATGGGCGGCAGCTGGGAACGGCTAATCCGGACCGTTAAAAGTAATCTGATGGTAGTTTGTCGATCTAAGAGGCCATCTGACGAGGTGCTCCACAATCTACTGGTACAGGTGGAGAATATAGTTAATTCACGCCCGTTAACTCACGTGCCGATTGACGAAGATTCGGCCCCAGCTCTAACACCGAACGATTTTTTGCTAGGTTCGTCCAACGGATCGAAACCACTTACTACCCTAGACGATAGTGGTGCGACCCTTAAAATGAACTGGTGTACTTCGCAAATCCTAGCAAATCAGTACTGGAAGCGGTGGGTGTCAGACTACCTTCCAGAAATCACTCGACGAACAAAATGGTTTAGTCGAACAAAACCGCTTTCAATAGGAGATGTAGTGGTGATTGCGGACAACAAAATGCCCCGCAATTGTTGGCCCAAGGGGAAAATCATTAGTACCAGAGTAAGCACAGATGGACAGGTAAGATCTGCGACTGTACGGACAGCGAATGGGATTTATGAACGCCCAGCGACGAAGCTAGCAGTACTGGATGTCCGGCGCGACGAATAGTAAGCCAGCAAACAGCTGGCGTACTCGGGGAGGAGTATTGGCCATAGCGGCCTGACGGCACCTCTCATTATTATCTTGGTCGCTGGACCTGTGCAAATGCTATACAGTGCGAGGGTATCAGAACTCGATTGTCATTCGAGAAGAAAATAAAACAATAGAAAGAAGATCAGATAGGACGCTGCATCTCATTGCAATTCCAATTTCCTAAATAAGTAAATTGCTAAAGCTAAATTATAAACTATAATTAGTGCAAGTTTCACCGTGAATTATACTACTTAAATTTCTTAATCAAAATTTCCTAGTCGGTAAGCATGCAGTTTCTTAAATCTAAATAAATAAAACTTAAATGCTATTTACGTACACCAGGTTAAAACTAGACGCTACAATCAGAAGATTTGTAAGCTGCAGTCAGTTAAAGCTATAGATACTACAAGTAAGAGATTTATAAGCCGAAGACGGTAAGCGTGCGGTTTCTTAAACCTAAATTAATGAAACTTAAACACAATTTACATACTGGGTTACAGTTAGGCGCTATAATCAAAATATTTGTAAGCTGCAGTCGGTTAAAGCTCTAGATGCGATAATAAGAAGATTTATAAGCCGATATCGGTAAGCGTCGTTTTCTTAAACCTAAATAGTTATACTTAGATGTCACTTACATACTAGATTAAAGCTGCAGACGCTATAATTGAAAGCCATAGAAAATTACTTTGCTCATATCAACCACTGAGCCGATCGACATCAGATAACGGCCAAATTAATTAATCGGACAAAACGTAAGTCTAATAAATATAACCTGATAAAATTTAGAATCTAAGAGTTTAGAAGCTCGGCTGCTAACCAGTAATCATAGGAACAGTTTCAAAAGCGATCTCAAAAATATTATATCTATTAAATTAATTCGTGTGTTCTACAGGAAAATTATATTCTGCTGCAACCAGAACCTGCTTTTCATTTATCCCGGTTGGCGAATATAATTTCGGAAATCATTTACGTTGAAACCGAGTTTTCAACAAAGAGCAAGAGCCGAAGGGATTCTTATGCCAGCGTATTCGTTGAAACGAGAAAAGTGTGGACTTCGCAACATTGCTAGGTGGTGCTGCTAGATAAAGTCAGTAGGATTGATTCACTAGCCTTGTAATTGTTCTGTACTCCAACTAACCGGCTGCGAAGTCTGTCGATAAAGAAGGGTCAAGTATTAGAAGATTCCCAAGGCCTTGCTTTATTATTTTCTTTAAAGAAAACTACTGCAGAATGACATTGAATGCTTGTCGAAGGTTACAGTGAACATGCTCTTGGAAAATCGCAGTGCTTTGAGTGGTTCAAAAAAAATTTCAAAATGGTAATTTTGTTGTGAGAGACGAAGACCGTGCAAGGCCACCGAAAAAAGGTTTCAGGAACAGTGAACTCCAAGCCGGTTTGGACCAAGATGACCGAAAAACATAACAACAACTCACGGATCAATTGAGTATGGCTGAAGAAACCATTTCCAAATATCTGAATTCTTCCGTAGGATTGTGACGAGTCATGGAAAGTGGATTTGTTTCTAGAATCCTAAGCGTCAAAAATCTTGGATAAGCACAGGAGAACCATCAACAACGGTTGAATGGTCAAATCACTATGGACGAGACAATCGCCTCTATTCTACATACCGACCGGAGCCAGATCCGATCAGAATTGCGCTTCGATCAGAATACAACGTATGCTATAACACACGTCGATCGGGACGTTTCTGATCGTAACAGGCTCGATTGAAATCTAGAATCGAGGCGAATGCTTTGTGCTATTTTGTGGAATCAGAAAAGTTCGATCTACTATGAGCCGCTCAACCTGGGGAAACCGTTAATACTGAACGCTATCTACAACAAATTATCAATTTGAATCGAGCTTCGGGTGAAAAACAAGCCGACAAATACTCCAGAAATGATGGAACAAGCGTGCCTACGCATCATATTTGAGGGAGTTAGAAGGAAAGGGGTGTAAGTGACAAAATTGAAAAAATCGAGATAATGATAGCAAACGATACTTTGAGCATGGTTTTATGCATGCTAGAAAATTCATATCAAAATTTTACCGTTCAATGACTTTTTTAGAAACATGAAAAAAAAGAGCAAAATAAAAGTAGGGTTTCGCTCGGAAGGAAAGGGGTGTGTAAGTGCAAATAACATTTTCAAAAATGTCTTATAAATCCCAAAAATTAAAATGCTTTTCCAAGATTTCAATAGAAATTAATAAAGTGAAGTTAACAGAACCATAGTGCGTCATTAGTTTTGTATTTTAACCTGACGAATTTTTTAGCTAATGTTAACTTTGGATCCGATTTTCTCGAAATTTACTTTTTGTCACTTACACCCCTTTCCTTCTGAGCCACTCATTTTTGTAGATTTCAGGAGCAGCGTATGATACAGTCATGGCAAATAATGCACGAGCACAGTTCTCCGGACAAACTGACGTGACTAATCTAAGCCACCCTGGAGCGAGAGATGTGCTACGTGCGTGTTTCGAAGGCACCCTCGAGTCCCTTGGGACGGTGAAGGCAATCCACGCCTGGATTGGGTTATAAATCAATGAATATAATCCAAAATAGCTTCTGATGATTGAAAATAATTCGCCATTTCCTGAATAATCTCTTTATAAGGTTAGGCTATGTTAGTTTTTTTTTGTAAACCCCCCCCCCCTAAGAAAAATTTCTGACTACGCCCCTGTTCAAAGTTGAAATGATTTTATTTTGAAAGCACATAACAGTATGAATTTGATTTCAGATTAGCATCAAACAGTAGCTATATTCTATGCTCTACCCTGACTCTACTGCGTTCAAAATCTTTTTTTCGTTTTTTCGTTTCGCATTCACAGCAAATCACCCTATTAAAGTTCGACTTATTCCTACGTCAAAAGATCTGTAAATATATTTGCGCTTACCTAGTACATTAACAATCCTTTCCATTTTCTTCGTGCAAAATGTAAATAATCACGTCTCTCCTCGTAGAGTATTTTATTTGCACCGGTGCAGCGTGCGTACCAGGACGAAAACACAGTTAATGAGCACCTCCGGAAAATTTAATTAAACTTAATCACTCCATAAAGAGCCACTCAGCATTACTTGGAAAAGCTAATAGTCGCCCCTGCTCGTGGGAAAGAGGATTATTGCATATAATTTCACTAATCACACTAAGCGTAAATGCTCAAATATATTTACCTCACTATCAACGTTATTACAGGGCTGAAGAAAAAGGGTAGTGCTTATGATGCATAAGAAACACACGTTGAATAGAGGTGGGAAATGCTCCTTCTAGGACTAGGAAGGAGGCCTGGTTCATCAGCGATTTATGTACAAAGGATTTTGGCTGTAACTTACAACAGCTTATTTTTATAAAATTCATTCGCGAATAATCCGATTCTGTGGGAATCGTTAAACTTAGTTATTCTTATTGTTGAGTAAGATGGAAATGAATTGTTGGTAGCTTCTACTGTTATTGCGTCTACGGACACAATGATATTGGTGAACTTGTGTCGATGTACGCAAACAGGCGATGGTAAATAGTAATATGTATGTGAGCGTCTTGTATTATGCGGCTCTGTCTTTATGTCGTGAAGTTTAAAATGGCCATAAAATAAAGAACAAAAAACAGAAACATTAGGTTTAGAAAGCCACTATTTTCACATTTTCATAGAAAATTACCCAAGGAACTTAAAAAAGATATTATTTTTGGGTAGCAGCTCTGCCAAACATCTTTTCACTCGATTTCAAAACTAAATTTACATATTTCTCTTAATGAGTACAATGTGATTTCAAAAATTACAGCCCCATCGTTATCCCCAGATTTTTATATAAGAATTACTCATCGCCATGAGGTATTCCGTAACGATCCCGAGATACAGAGTTTTGTAGTAAGTTACCCCCAATTTCTCATGTAAAACCAACAGCAAAATGATTTATTCTTGAAGCAGTGAGTCGCTATGCAATGTAAAAATACTTTGTCATTTTGTGGAAACCTAATATTTCCAGAGACATGGGCAAAAGTAAATTAGAGGGTTTGATAAGAGGTTTAGGTGCTCCCATTAATCGAGGGGATTAACCCACCGGCACCAAATTTTGGACTTTTACTTTCTGACCTAAAGCGAACAATCTGGCAAAATTTGGTTCAATTTTATGAGGGTCGATTACACGTTTGAACTTTTTCTCTGTCATTTGTTGTGGAATGAACCATATAACAATCGTTATTATTTATATTTATGTTATTACAGAATGTAATCTTAATTTTCTCATAAATTTAATCAAGCTGGAGGTAGTATTCCTTCAATCCTCAATCTGCAAAAACCTCAATGTGAAAAATATAACCTAATTATTTGACAAGCTCGCTAGGTTGTTGTCAATCACTAAACTTTGCAATTTACGTTTTATTCTCGACTCAATTTAGCTCGGAAAACTGCGGCTACGGTGAACGACATTATCATTTGCTACCATTGCCGGTCCAGTATAATGCTCTGATGCGAGTTTACTGATAGGCGATAATAAAACTGTCAGTCTAAATTTAACGTATATAACAAAAAAGTCGTAAAAGAAGAATAAGAAAAGAGAAAAAAAACTTCAGACTCAACTGGTGTCCTTGCGACGCTGCCATCTCTCGATGCGACGGGAAATGGTTCAAATAAATTTAATCTTCACGTTTCCGGATTTGACGGCCCCGTTGATCGGACCATTTACGGCTTGCAAATTTCCAATTTGTGATCGGGCGTTTGTTTTTCAGGAAAAACAACCAACCGCACGACAGATAACATTCGACCAAATTAGGTCTTTACTGGGCCGTTAACAGATCAGCTTCGTTAAATTGTATTATCCTTTTTGCCCATTTCAACAAGTTCATTCAACAGGGCATGACACATTCTTCTCGACGGTATTTTTCGGCAAACGAACTGACATATAGAGAGAGGTTTTGTTTGAGAAAGGTCTACATGTGCGTTTAGCTAGTGGTGACAATCGAAGGTACATTTGTATACCATAAATAATGTTGACTATCAATTCACATCGTGCCAGAACAGAACGGAACAGGTGAAATGTAGCTGTACATACTTATTGTCTTTTTTTAGAATTCCTCTTAGAGCACAGGATATTTTCGTTGTCCCCTTTCCCCTGATATCCACTAGACTGGCTATATTCAGCGTTCAGAATTCAATTTTTGTACAAATATCAGTTTTGTTCATGATCAAAAGTCGAATATATTATCCATGGAGGAGATGAATAGTTGATGTTCAAAATGTTAGATTGATTCGGATTGTGAAAGTATTTTATACTGCGAAATTAATTAGAAAACTTAGAACAAAATTTATTACGTATGCCTCACTCGGTACCTTTAGCAAAAAGAGAACAATTTAACATAAGGTGTCTGGACGAGACCCATAAATATGGTTGCCATACGGACGATTGCTATAATGTATGTTTGCTGTACGGTATTGGTAATCCTATTGTGCAAGAGCCCCTCATTGATGGTGAGTTTACTTATCGTTTACCCGTCGGTCTATATCCACCCCTGCCGCGAGCGAACGTCATAATAGAATGCAGTCATAAACTCTCTCTCCCTCTCCGCTCTCTCGCAAGCGGCTTCCCAGTAAGAATTTGTCGTAAGACTTCGGACAGACCCAAGCAAGAGTTACGAGAGATTCAGGGCGAGACGGCCGCGAGTGTTCGCCAGTGACCCGCCGTCGGGAAGCAATTTTGTTGGTGCCAGCCGGATGCTAGATCAGATACAGCAAACTCCCGACCAACAGCAGCTGATGCGTGAATTCATTACTCCCACTTGGCGCTTCAATCCGCCGGTTTCGCCCCACATGAGCGGCAGTTGGGAGCGCCTTGTCGGTTCCGTTAAACGTAATCTGACCGAAGTGCTACACCTGTGGCGTCCCACGGATGAAGAGCTCAAAAATGCGCTGACGGCGATAGAAGGTGTTCTCAACGCGCGGCCTCTTACTCATGTGCCGATTGAGGATGAGGCGGCTCCAGCTCTCACACTCAACCATTTTCTCTTGGGTTCATCAGACGGATCCAAACCGTTGACGACGATCGAAGGGGATACTCCAGCATTGGGACGTGGTTGGCCAACTTCTCAGTGGTTAGCTAATCTCTTCTGGAAACGCTGGGTCAAGAACTATTTATCCGAAATAACTCGGCGCACCAAGTGGTACGAGATGGCCAAACCTCAGGAAGGGGATATAGTTGTAATCGCAGACCCTGACCACCCTAGAAATTGCTGGCCAAAGGAAAAGGTCATTGGAGTAGTAAACCATGGAGGTCAGACACGCAGAGCGGCCGTGCAAACAGCCAACGGCGTTTACGACCGACCCAGTGTCAAGCTGCCGGTATTGGACGTTCGGCGCGAGGCAGAGTAAGCTGGGACCAAGGGCGTAGTCAGTATACCGGAGGGGAGTGTTACGTCACAGACTACGCGCACCTCTTGGTGATAATTCCTTTGATCGACGATAGTAGGGACGGTTTGACGTTTGAACTGAACTTAGCAGAACGAGGAGATAATTTGCTGTGTCATAGAACGTGAATCGGCAGAAATTAATAAATTCATTCTTATCGCTATTTAGTTAGTCCTATAAATTACAGTGGTGATTGGCTTAAATTAAGGTAACTAGAACTATGTGATTCACAAAAAATGAATAACTAAAGTGCTAAATACTAAGTTAAAAATACAAATTGTTTAATAGGTACGGCCTAACCTAAAACTAAGGATTTGCTAGAACTAAGCGAACGAAAATTGGTTAGTAGGAGGCACTAAACGTAAAACCTATATTGTGAACTCTAAATTTATTCAACTAATTTCATTCTATTAAAGGAAATTTTAACCAACTAAATATTCCTGTGGTGGTTCCCTGTTTCGGAAACTTCCCTCCCACTGATACAAGCAACAAATTTTCCCTAGTCCCCGCATCGAGATTCACTTTATGAAATGAAAAACCTCGCGGGTCAATCCCGGTGTGGTGGTTAGCATTCACACCTCTCACGCGGAGGACCCGGGTTCGAGTCCTAACCCCGCAGAAGTCACGAACAACTTAAGCTCTTAACGTGACTATAAAAAAAATGAAAAACATACATTATGGCATTCATCTTTATGGTTTTCGTCCATTATGGCATTCGTACGTATGGAAAAGGTATATATCTCGCTTGATTTTTGAATAGGTGTTAGCTGCAAATGAGAGATTCTCTTCGTGTCTCCTCTCTTACGCTTATCATGTCCCCTCCAGTCCCTTGGACACCGCGTATTCTCCACCATATATTGCTCCACCTGGTTTCACCATCTTGCTCGCTGCGCGTCGTCTTGTTCCTACAGGTTGTAACTTTAAAAGGGCAAAACCCGTCATGAACTGACTTGGCTCGCCCGCAAGGGTTATGTTACTTATTGTTTATCAATTTGAACATGAAACTTGGGTAAGGAGAATGCAACATAATATTTTTCACAATGCTCACTTACCTTTGGGAGGTGAATTGGAACCTACCCTTCCTTTGTTCAGGTCCGATTTCAGCAGATTGTAGAATATCCTGGCAAATTGAATCACAAGACTGGTAATTGCGATCTTCAACAGATTTATTCAGATACCTACGTAAAAGCAACAAATGATATAAGTTTCGCGAATTTATGATTTGTCGATTTGATGTGATTTAGTATTGCGTTTGACTCACTTAATCTAGACCTGTGTGTGTGTGTAAGTGTGTCCTAAGGTGTATCCCTCGGTGGTCGAGCACAGAAATGCTTGAGGCCCCCGGCCTCAGAACCAAGCTTGGCACTTGCACAAACAACCTTCCTCAGCGTCGATTGGTGCTATATGATACAGCATGGGATTTATGTCGTGTGTTTGTACTATGTTGGTCAACTCTCATGGCATATTATGATTTGTGTATTTCGTCTTGATTATGTGGCTTAGTGTTTTGCGTCGAACCAAAAACGCCTAGGCAATGTTAATTGAGATTTTGTTTTGCGCGTCAGTTTTGGGAGAACAATGAACTCACCGGACGGAATAAATTATCGTTCTAATGCAGCATCTCACGTTTGCGTCTTGGCTTCAAAATAAGTGTGCTGTGAAGGTAATATGCTGATAAGTAAGCAGAATTTCCACTTCTGTATTTAATTTTTACCATTCACGCTAACGTAACACACGCCCGCCAAGCCTAACGACCTAACTAGTGGTTTGAGCGTCGGTCCTTGGTGCTTAGTCAGTCTGGCGTCGGTTGGGAATCCTCTCCCTTCACTCTGAGAAACAATATGAATCTTTGACATGAACCTCACCTTAACAATTTGCCTTAAATAAATTTTACCACTTTGCTGAATCTTAAGATTTTACTTCACAGACTTTCTTTTTTCACTAAGAGTACACTTTAACTTGCCGGAATTTTTGTAACGTCTTCACGGCGATTTCAGACAAAATGAGCACGATATGACGCCTCTCAGTCAGCTTTAAAGCCACGTCTGTGAGTTTGAATTTTTGAATCCGTTACGCGCCATTTCAAATTAAGCCAAAAGAGATGTTGACCGTGCTGACCGTTGTATTCATGGGAAGAATTGGGGGTTATTTGTAAATGTTGTAATGTTGAGAAGTGTTCTGGTGCTATAAAAAACCTGTAAATTTCCCTATAGTTCAACTTGCCAAATTATTATTTGTAACTTTGCGTATAATTGTTATTATTAAACCGCAAAGGTTACATGGTCTTAAAGCAAATCTTTACAAGGTAGTTGTCCGGCTCTCTTGCAACACGCCCTGCCCATCGTTACCATCCAGCTGTAGCCACCTTTTGAATACTAGGTTTGTCATAGAACTGGCCTCCCAGTTGGCCTCGAGGTAAGACGCTGGTCTAATAAACCAGTCGTCGTATGTTCGAATCTCGGCTGGGAGAGGCTGTTAGATTCAGAAGGATCGTACCACTGACCCCGCACTGTTCTGTATTCTAACAGCTGGTTGCGAAGTCTGTCGTATAAAAACAGAAGGTCAAATTTCGATAACAGAATTAGCACCCAGGCTTTGGTTTTGTCATAGAACTGTGCGAGTTCATGGTTCATCCTCCGCCTCTATACTCCGTTCTCCTGTACACCGCCGAAGATCGCTATTAGCACTCGTCTTTCGAAATCTCCGAGTACTCGCAGGTCCACCTCGAGCATTGTTCACGTTTTAAAGAACAACCGATCTAATAAGTGTTTTCTACAGGGTGCACTTTGTACGGGAGCTTAGTCTGTTCGTCCGCATTTGCTTATGAAGCCCATATATTATATAATTAAGGCGGAACCGAAAGTGGCTAACGTTATTGTGTTAGTGCGACAAACGCTGTACTGTACATCTCATGTGTTCGTCAAAAACCTAAACGTACCTTAAGGGGAAACCGAAAGTGGCTCAAAGATGGCTGGGTAAATGGCTACCATTCGAAGCATGTATTGTTTTGCGCCTTAAAAATGCATCTGTATTGGCAGAGCACGCTTTCGCCACGTAATCAGTGCTTCCAGCGCTGTTATAATGTCCTAAAACTAGTAATTCAATTTATCGATCTGCTGTGTATCAATAAACGCTCAGCAAAACATAATTGCTAATGGAAAATAAATTTAATTGAACATATCGATCATTACGTGTTCATAAAAGCGACCAATGTATAATTTGGAATTAGTTAATAGATATTTGGTTACGCACATATTTCGTTGAACTAGCGATTTCCGAAAAAGCAGCAACACAGTATCAAACTTTCGTCACATCAATGAGCTTTTAAAGAGCTTTCAACTTTCGCCGCATCGATGAGCTTAGAGTGAAATAAACAAACAAAACGCAAACGCAGGAATCAAAAACGCAATCCGATGCAAGCGGATTAATTAAACATCCTAGTGATCCTACGCATTATTCAGTTGCTGCTGTTAATTTTGATTGAATCGGAATGCCTTGATAAAGAAAACAAACCCTTTTTCGGGATGTTTGTAGTCAGTGCGGATCAGCTGTTTATGTTTGCAAGCTCCGCTATTTGACATATAATACCAATACTAATGCGATATTCAAATAAACGTTTAGGTTTTTAACGAACACATGAGATGTACAGTACAGTGTTTGTCGCACTAACACAATAACGTTAGCCACTTTCGGTTCCGCCTTAAGATAAATTCGTGAAGGTGTCCGCATCTTGGTACCGTCCGGATTTTGGTGCAGTATGGTGCAATTTCAAGCCATTGCTTCAACTCCTAAGCAGAGTAAAAATTATAGCTTTAAGAGTATATTATTCGGTCACTACAAATACTAGATCACCACGCCACTGTTTCGCCTACATAAAGATGCCTAAAGCAATTGGCCTTGCCAGCGTTGAAAGAGATTTCGTAGGCTGCTCGCACTTACAGGAAATCTCGTGCCGAACTGTCAACGCGTGAGTGTTGACAAAAGCAAAAATTCTTCCCTTTCTTTTTTTCTCACGCAAAACCCTGAACAATATCAGCAACGCTGGCAAGGCCAATACATTATGACTGCATGGAGAGCTACAATCTACAAAAGCAAAGCGGTGTTATTTTTTCCTGTACCGTATCAACTGGATGAAAATCATTGGTGCTTTTTTCACAAATTAATCCCCTTGATGTTTCAACATTAGCTGGTAGTAGTGAAAGCGTATAAGATTTACTATCACTTTACCCTGATACGGTTGATGGCCGTGCTGTTCGTCATTCTGACCAAAATTTCGGCGTGCAAAGAAGGAAATTCCCTATATTTAGTGCCTAGCAAATCGAAGCCAATGCATTTCACCCTACAATGGAGACTTATGACTTATAAAATGGACTAACAATCGTTTCTTCTCGGTTCATGTTCCGCTTAGCTGCAGGCTTTAATACACTGAACTGAAAGTTATTGCCCATTTGAGGTTAGTTTCAGCACCCATCTTCAAAACGCGAATAGCAAGGGCATAGCATGTTATCCTTGTAGTCGCCATTCGTTTTCGATGAACCGTTTCCCTTTCCAGGTTCTTCCTCGTCTGTGCTGGTCCGAGTGGCGATCGTTTACTTTTATCGATGTGTTTGACAATGTAACGACATAAATAATGTCTGTTAAGATCGTAAACAATTGGTCTCTCTTTATATAGGTTTTACTTGGCCTAAGGAGGCAATAAATGATGGTCTACAGTTTTGTTTAGTCTGCTGTTGGCACTTGAAATCAGAGTATGAGTAATGGACTATTCATGAATTTATCGCTGCAGATTTCAGATAAGCATTTAATCATCTTTAAAGATGCAGAATATAGCGACTATTAAATCGTTGTTATCTGCAGTATATCACCGTCATTCTGTATTCCGACGGATCTTAATTTCGTTCGACTTATTTCGAACGAGTTGTTTTGTGCATTTGATTTTGCTAGCGGAATGGAGAATACCATCCACCTTCGTTCAACATACTGATTCGATGAATAAGGTTGTGCAGTTCTGGTGCTACAAGTCACGCAAAACACTTGAAAATACGATATCACCGCTAATCATGGATGTGTGATTTTGACAGGGTGATTTAACTTTTTATGGAACTGCGAATTTTAGGAAACTTCACAAGACATAGGTATGTGGAAAATTTAATTTTAACAAACATTCTAACAAACATTATAAATTTGCACAAACATAACGCACTTCTCAGCAGTAGCTTACATTACATATCTCTCGATCAGCACGGTTTTATCCCCAAAAGATCTGTGGCCACGAATCTTACGCAATTTGTTTCGTTCTGTTTAAATAGCCTAGAGAAAGGCGCGCAAGTAGACGCGATATACACAGATTTAAAAGCTGCATTCGACCGTGTCGACCACGAAATATTACTGAATCGGATGGAGAAACTTGGAATATCTGCTGCATTTACAAAATGGATGAGGTCTTACCTTACCGGCCGTAGTTTATGCGTCAAAATCGGTCAAGAAGAGTCGGAATTGTTTTGCAATCTATCAGGAGTTCCTCAAGGAAGCAATTTAGGCCCATTGCTTTTTACTTTATTCATCAACGAGCTCTCTATAGTCTTA
Source organism: Sabethes cyaneus (assembly GCF_943734655.1). Taxonomy (NCBI): domain Eukaryota; kingdom Metazoa; phylum Arthropoda; class Insecta; order Diptera; family Culicidae; genus Sabethes; species Sabethes cyaneus. Next base: position 102,694,926 of record NC_071353.1, on the reverse strand, counting down.
CCAACTGAATGCCGCTTGTTTTATGCTGACGACGTCAAGATATACCTGACAATAAAAACCGTACTTGATTGCTCGAGACTACAACAGATGATCGAGTCATTTGAAGGCTGGTGCACGAAAAATTTGCTGACAATTAGTGTCCTAAAATGCAATGTCATCACGTTCCACCGCAACCAGAGCCCGGTTATTTTCAATTACTGCATTCTGGGTCATGCACTGCAACGAGTTGACCATGTTCGTGACTTAGGCGTAAAACTCGATTGTGCGCTTACCTTTCGCCTGCATCTTGAGGAGATTGTCTCGAGGGCTAATAGGCAGCTTGGCTTTATATTTAAAATTGCTGATGAGTTCAAGGATCCTTACTGTCTCCGTTCGCTTTACTGCGCCTTAGTACGCTCAATACTCGAGTCCTGCTCAGTTGTCTGGTGCCCGTTTCAAGCTAACTGGATTGCAAGGATTGAGTCGGTGCAAAAAAAGTTTATTCGTTACGCTCTTCGCATGCTGCCATGGAGTAACCCGTCGGACCTACCCCCATATGATGCACGGTGCCAACTTTTGGGACTCGAAACGCTCGAAAAGAGGCGCAATATCGCCCAAGTCGTGTTCGTTGCTAAGCTCTTGAACGGACAAATTGACTGCCCTACTTTATTGGAACAGCTCAATCTCTACGCCCCAGAACGTGCTCTTCGAACGAGGAATTTTCTCCATCTCGAAGCAAGGAGAGTCAACTACGGTGTATTTAGCCCAACTAGGTATATGGCAGCCCAGTTCAACACAGTCTACGAATTATTCGACTTCGACATCTCCATCGATACTTTCAGAAGACGACTCGCCCAAAGACAATAGTCATGTGTTTCTTCGTGTGTAGAGTAATTGTATTTAAGTTTTTGTTCTACTATTGTTATTATTATCATTATTTTTAATATTATTATTAGTATTCATTTAGACCGCATTGTGTCCAATGAATTTTTAAATAAATGACAAATGACAAATAAACACTTTATATTAGTAGTTCTACGTCCAGCGTTCGTGCCCCTAGGAATAGAGGTTCACACTTTTTTCACAATTAGAAATGTTCCTGTCAACTAAAGGAATAGAGCTTCACACTTTTTTCACAATTAGAAATGTTCCTGTCAACTAAATTTGAACATGTTTTGGAAAGATTTGTATCAATATTTAAACAGCATAAGATGTGATTGATTGTGTCTAGACTTAAAAAAATGCAAGCGTTTGACATGCAAACTACATATCACTCATGCGTTGTATCGCGAATCAAGAAGCTACGCCTTATCGATCCACATTCTGCACCTGTGGTCGCTCCGCAACTTACCGTAAACAGTGTCAAATTGTGTAAAAAAGTAATCCGAAAGAATAAATGAATGTTATTAGTCTCCTTCGTATCATAAATTTTTTCAAATTTATCAGCATCTGCACCGCATGCCATCGTTACACCATAGCAAACCCAAGTCATGCTTTGTTTCGCCAGAAAAAAAACCGTTGACTTGAGGAAGAAAGAAATAAAAAGCTCACGTTTTACTATTGCGTTGAGACAGACCTTCAAATATGACATTACTCCCGGGACCATTGCGCTGCCGTGCGGCACGTGGAAAAGACAAAAGCGAGTAATGTCACACCGGTGGTGGGTAACCGCGGAATGGTACCGAATGACGGTGTTAGGATGTGCTGGACCATTCTTTTAGATGAGCACAGTATTATTCTACTGGGTACATGGCCACCCCAATTAATTTACGATCATAGATTTTGAAGTAGTATCTTATATATAAAAATGGAAGTGAAAAAGTTCGACCGCGCATCACTTGAGAACGGAGCGTCCGATTTGAGCCGTCTTTTCTTTATTGTGTTCATTTCCACCACCGCTATGTTTTTACGGCGAGAAAAGTTGTAAAATTTCCTCGAAGATAGGAAAACTCGAAAAATTAGTTTTCCATATAAAACCCGCAGCGCATTGTATGCGCCATGTCGTTGGCTGCTATAATCATCGTACGATTTTTTGCAGCACCGTTGTCGTATTCAAACAAACATGTGGTCACCTTCATTGGAATTGCCACATCTAACAATGCTATTAAACATTTTGGGGGTTATCAATTTCAGAAAATAACCAATCAATAGGTCCAACTTATTAATCAACCTAAACTCAAGCCTAAAGCGTCAGCAATAAAATTCGTTAATTTCATTCATTCGTTCATTCATTTATCAAATTTATGAAACAAACACGAATCATTTTTATTCCTTTTTACATCGGATGCGTAGCCAGAAGTTCCAGTGCAGGTTAACAAAAGGTTTAAGCACTAAATTCACTAAATTGGCATTTCCCAATCGTCAAATGAAGAATACATTTTGCATATGTTAACGGATTATGAGCATATTCGGTTTAACTGAATGTCAAGCTAATAAATCAACAGTAAGAGCATATGATTTAAAATTTAAAAAAAAATAGTGAACGAAGCAACTATTATACATCGTATTTAAGGGATCAGTCCCGGCGTAGTGGTTAACATTCACGCCTTTCACGCCGAGGACCCGGGTTCAAATCCTAACCCCGCAGAAGTAATGAATGACCCAAGCTGGTTAAAGTGACTATAATCAAAACAAAAATCAATCGTATTTAACTTTCAGTCGATTTCATTTCGTATTAGACTCTTTAGAAGTGTCAAAAGGTTTATAAAATGACGTTTTTATGTTAAATTGTTTTAGTGCGTGAATTACCAAAGGAACAATACAGCGATCAATTGATTTTGTGGAATAATAAAATTTAGTTTGTTTTGAGAATTGAGAATAACAGTTATCGAGATTCAGCAATGCAATTCCTTTGGGTAATTCTTATCAATAGATTTATGAATAAAAAAAAAATAAAAATCTGATGACTATTGATATTGAATATTCATCAGAATATAAAATTGGCCCTTAAATTATCGAGAAATTCCAAAGTTGCAGCAGATGATATTAGCCGTCGTACCAAATTTTACAACAAATATATTAACATCCAGTATTACTATTGTTAACCAGCAGAGTTTATAAAACAAGACTCAATGCAACCACCACAAACACGACTGTTAAATTGCGGGAATTGGCAAACCAACTTTTACACCGATATGCATTTCTTACTAATGACTTAATACAGTTGTTAAATTTAGACATTCTCTGAAATCCCAGCGTTTAATAAACCAAAAGCAGAACTCCTTAGACAACGGCAAAACTTGACTATACCTAGAAAATATCCCTTTTTCTAAAACGCAGCAGGAGTTGTTCATCTGAAGTTTACATATCGTATATTTAGCCTAATTTGTGGCAGTACGAAGTTTGCCGGGTCTTCTAGTTTATTATAAGACCTGAATGCGATAGCTTAGAGATCAACCGTTTGCGTCTTTGCATTCATTGACTTATACATGCTGGGTTTTTTGGTGAAAGTTAGTGAGATTTGTCTGTTCTGTAATATTGTATGCTGTAAAATAACTAAAATATAAAATCTAGTCGCGTATTTGTTCCTAGACCGGATGATCAGAAGGCTAATCAATCAACTGCATTCGATTGTTTGAGGAATGTATGTGTTTACAGCATATTTGAGTATGTGTGTAACGATGTATTAGTTACACCGCAGATAGCTGAATCGATTCATTAGATATTTGCTCCAATTGAAATTTCCTTAATCAAATTTAACTTTAAATTTGAAGTTTTTTCCAAAAATTTGATCAAATGCCATTTTGGCAAAATATACGGCTACTTTACTGCTAACCTTATAGTGCTGAACTGCTGAAAATGTTAATTTGCAAATAACTACCGACACGAAGAATTTGAATAGAATTTTGGAAGCCAATTTACAATTACACAGAAGTCGTAAATCACTTTTGATCTGGTCGAGCCATCTTGCACGTTGTATCTCTCTATTCCTGGTCAGCGATGTCAGATTTACGGATTTTTGTGCATGCTTATTTTTGGGACCTTTCAATTTTCTCAATTTCTGTGAGTTTAGAATAGAGCAGCAGATTTCAAATAAAGAATACTTCATATAATCGTCATATTATGTACATGTTTAGACTGGATAGTTTCTCTGATCTCGAGTAAAAGAGTGGGTCCCAAATTGAAGCATGCACAAAAATCCGTAGATCTGACATCACTGTTCCTGGTACCGGTGGGGTTGCTGAAGAGAACTGTTTTCGTCGTGCTGTCGTCCGGCATTATTACGACGTGTCTGGCTCACCCTAGCTTACCGACTTTCGTCAGCTGTACGATGGGAATCTCTCCAAGCAGTGCCTGTAGCTCGTTATTTATACGCCTAGTCTCCGCTTTCAGTTTGTACTTCAGCAAATATCATCCGCAGCTAACTTTAGCTCGGCAAGGGTGCGAATGTCCTTCGTGAGCAGCGTCACAGCTTCCATAATTACCGGTCTAATAAGGGTATTGTACATTTTCAGCTTCGTATGGCGGCGTATGCTTCTTGGTCATAGCGCTTCCGCTTAAAAGCGCTGTTGGATCTCCTTACTAGGGTCGTTGTCCGCGATCAACAGCGGTCCCAAATTCACACGAGTTCATCAACCACTTCTTATTCGTCGCCGTCAACGGTTACCGTCCGTGGGAGGCACGCATTTGTTTTTTTAGCCTCTTCCTTTCATGTATTTGGTTTTTGATACATTTAGTTTTAGCCCAATCCTCCTGGAGTCCGCTTTCAGCTTGGCGTAGATTTCCTCCGCCGTCGCAAAGATCCTGGCTATGATATCAAAGTCTTCTGCAAAGCCTAGGAGTTGGCTACCCTTGGTGAAAATCGTGCCTCTCGTTTCGATGCTCGCTCGTCGGATCATCCCCTCGAGAGCGATGTTGAATATAATGCAGGATGAGCCACCACCTTGTCTCAACCGTCGCCGCGTCTCAAAGAGATTCAAGAGTGTCCCCGAGATGCGCACGAAACACATCACACGATCCAATGTAGCTTTGTTCAGTCTCGTCAGTTTATCCACCTTTTCGCGTGCGTAATGGCGGCTAGTGGGTAAAACTTTCGAAAAATATTAGCATGCCTTTCGCGACTTTGTTCAAATCAAGTTGACATTTCTATCCTAGATTTTTGTTGTAGAACTGTCAAGTGTACGTAAGCGGCGTTGGCAAAGGCAAATAAACATTGCTACTAAGCGCGCGAAAAGGTGGATACGGAAAATCGTGTTCGTTTATTATCTGTCATAGCTGGTCTCGATCGACTTTATCGTATGCTGCTTTGAAATCAATAAAGATGTGATGCGGGGGCACGTTGTATTCCTGACATTTCTGCAAGATCTTTCGGAAGGTAATAATTTGATCCGTAGTGGCGCGAGTTCCCATGAAGCCCGCCTGATAATTTCATACGAAACCTTGTGTTTTCGGTGACAGCCGGCGTAACAGGATCTGGGAGAGTACCCTGTAGGCGGCGTTTACAAGCGGTATGCTGCGATAGCTGCAGCAGTCGAGCCGATCACCTTTGTTGTCGATGGGACAGACTACTCCTTCCACCCATTCCTCCGGTAGCTTCTCCTCCTCCCAAATCTTGGAAATTACCCAGTATAGAACCGTTGCCAGTATTTTTCGGCTATGCTTATAAAGTTCTGCCGGTCCTCACCGGCACCTTTGTTGGTCTTCAGCAACCCGATTTCTCGTTTGACTTCTTGAAGATCAGGTGCTGGAACAACTATCTATCTTCCATGGGCACTTCTAGTTTTCGTTTCGCCTCTTTGTGCAAGTTCACCATTGAGTTGTTCACCGAAAAACTGATTCCATCTGTTGACCACCTCGTGCTCGTTTGTGATTAGATTCCCTTCCTCGTCCTTGCACATGTCAGGTTTCGGTGTGTAGCCCTTACGAGATTGGTTCACCTTCTTGTAAAACTTGGGCTTGTCATTAGCTCAAAATAGTTGTTCTAATTCTTTATGATTTCTCTTTCAGGATTGTGGCCAACTGTTTCCTAGCTCGTCAGTGCTTGGTCAAGTTCTGCCTAGTGACAATGTTCAGGTAAATTTTCCAAGCAATTTTCTTGTTCTACGCCGCTTGTTGATATTCCCCGTCTCCTCGGAAGAAGCACTGCCTCATCCAGTATTCACGCGAAGTTCTCGGCAGATTGCGACCCAGACCGACTGAGATAATTTCAACACATGCACACATACTCAAGCACAATAATCTAAAGACAATGGTTGGTGGTATCCGCCTGGCTGCTGCTGCTTCCTGCTCACTTACTTCAGCAATCTATCTTTTTTGTTTAGCTAGGAAATGGCCTCCTATCACAGGAATTGTCACACATTGCAAATAAAACACTATCCCAATATGCACACGGACAAATGACGACACCATTGTTCAAATAATTGGCAAAATAGGCGCACTCGAAAATAGCAAAAACCACGAATTATTGGTGCAAATTCCATGACCGAACGTCGTCCCGTAGCACCATTTTCTGTGGAACACTGCCAAAACCGGCACGGTAATCGTAATCCCATACCTAAACCTGAAATTTGATTATTTCGAATCATTTCTTTCAATACAACATCGACCAAGTTGATATCCTGAAAGTAAACAAACTTGTAATAGAGTTAAACTAGGCGTCTTCGATGGGTTTTATCGGTTTTATCATTTGAACATTGAACTTATTGATGTCCTGAAAGCAAACCGGTAAAGAAAAGAGCTCAACCATCCCTGTGTTGAACTGAGTATATCGATCAAATTTAAGAATATACTCCGAAGTCTTTTTGGGGGCATCCATAAAGTACGTCACGCTTATAGGGGGAGGGAGGGTTGACCTAATCGTGACGATTTGTGACACAGGGGGGAGGGGGGTATGAAGTTATGTGACGTCACATGAAAAAAATCAAATGGAAAATTTATACGGGAAATTATAATTTAGCCTTCATTTTAAGATACAACTATTGAAGGCTTCTATAAAATTAACGTACTGATGGATTTTAAAACAAATAGTTAAATTTTTTGAATGAACACTTTTTTGAACATATATGTGTGAACAGGACTCATTTATTCTATGATGTTTGTTTTATTCGTCAAGCATTTGTAGACTACATACAATAATGTTATTACAATGTTTACTTATATACTATACATTGTTCCTATGGCTAAGTCGTAGTTTCATTTGGATTCTGGACATAGTGATGTCAATTCTTTCGCAATTTTGATTATAAAGGCGCATCATGTTATTGACTGGTCCATTTTTCGCATAATTGGTCTTATATGATTTTTCCAAAAATATTTTTCTAGTTCTAAGGTTACGACTCGGCGCATAAAAGTTTAATTGAGCAAGCAAATCTGCGGACTGGATGCGTTGAGAAATAATGTCATTGATAAAGTAAAGCATTGCTTGTTCGCGACGTTCTTTAAGTGTTTGTATATGGATGAGCATGCAGCACGCTTCATAAGATGGTAATGGAAATACTGTCCAGTTAAGTTTTCGAAGCGCGTATAGTAGAAATTGTTTCTGAACAGATTCAATGCGTCCTTCGTGTAACGCAGTGTGTGGGTGCCATACAATACAGTACCGCCCCGCTAATCCGACAAATTTATAGCCGGATTAGCGAATTTTGACTCGATAATCCGACAGTCAAACTGACGTCAGCGTAAGTTTGAAATGTGGTTTTGTTTACATCCATACATAAACAACTCCGGAAATTTTTGAAAATATTTGTCGTAAGTACGCAATAACTATGTTTTATACTCAGTAATGCTCAATTTCGTTAACAAAATACTCTGAAACTCTTAGTTAGTGTCTAAATAAGTGCAAGCACATCAGTCTATTGAGAATAGCAATGAAAATATTATGGCCATAGCAAACGTGAACGTAGTTAGAAGCAGCACCATGTACCATTTCCGTTTAGTTAGAAAGAGTGCCATTCTGACGCCAAACGAAGGTAGTGTTCGATTGAAAGAAGTCAAGTTCTATACTTTTTAATTCGGAATTTTTCGGATTAGCGAGATCCGGACTATTGAGTCGTCGGATTATTGGGTGTCGGATTAGCGGGGGGGTACTGTATTGCAATATTCCAGAATAGGTCTTACATATGTAATGTATAAAAGTTTTATTGTGTACGGGTCTTTGAAATTATGACTGAAGCGTTTGATAAAGCCCAGCATTCTATTTGCTTTATTAATAATGGTATTGTAATGTTCTGTAAATGTTAGTTTTGAGTCTAAGATTACTCCTAGATCCCTTACAATTTTACATTTTGGTACAATATTGTTTCCTAAGTATATGTCAATAGAGGGAGTTTGAATTTTCCTGCTAAACCACTTTTGAGTGGTTAAGTATGTAGGAAATGTCATTTACGTGCAAAATGAAAAGAAGTGGCCCTAAGTGGGAACCTTGGGGAACCCCAGAGGTGACTTGAATAGGGTCCGAGAGGGCATTTTGAAAGCGAACAATTTGTTTACGTTCCGTTAAATATGATTGAAGCCATTTCAAGAGCTTCGGTTCTATTCCAATTTTGCCTAATTTGAAGATTAATAATGGTATGTCTATTCTGTCAAATGCCTTACTAAAGTCCGTGTAAATAGCTTCTACGTGGTTGCCACTGTCCATTGCATTAAGAGTAAAAGTTACAAATTCCAGAAGATTTGAGGCAATAGAGCGGCCTTTAAAAAAGCCGTGTTGCTGACTTGTAATTTTGTGTTTTATTTGTTGAAAATTTTTTTTCATTTATAATTGATTCAAATAGTTTAGGAATGCAAGAGATAATGGCAATTCCACGGTAGTTTCGGATGTCTGATTTTGTTCCTGATTTGAAGATAGGGACTAAATACGAAGATTTCCATATTTCCGGGAATTTTCCATTTTTCAGAGACATGTTAAATAGGCGTTGTAATGGTGTAGCAAGTTCTTCGGCCAGGTTTTTGAGAAATATGGGTGCTATTCCGTCAGGCCCCGGCCCTTTTGACGCATTCAAGCCTTTGAGTGCTTCAAATACGTCAATTTCTGATAGTTGAGAGACAGATATGTCGTAAGAAAATTCGGGGATAAATGAGAAATATTCCTGGTCGCGGTCTTCTTCGGTGAATGTTGTATATACTTCTTGGAAGAAATTTACGAAAAGGTTTCAGATTTCATGAGCATTATTTCCAATAAGCCCGTCAAGTTTCATTTGGGATGGGAAATTACTGCTTTTCAATTTAGTATTTACATAGTTAAAGAAATTTTTTGGGCATGATTTGACTTCATTTTCGACTTTACTATTATATTCTTCATACGCGATTTTAGTGGCCGAGTTGAGTTCTTCGCAAATATTGAGATAATTATTCAAGTTAATGGTATTGTTTTCATTTTTGAATTTTTTGTGTGCTTTTTGTTTTCTATTTTTAAGACTTTTTAGATGTGGGTTGAACCACACAGGCCATTTACTATGTTGACTTCGTCTTCTTCTTTTCATTGGTACAGTTTCATGCAAAACGCACTTCAAGAAAAGGATGAATTTTTCTGCTTCATAGCCGACATTTCCTTCAGTACAAAACACATGTTGCCATTCTGTTGTACATAGTCTACGCTTAATTTCTATAAAATTTGCTTTGTTATATTCCGGCACTTCTTCATATTCCAAGTCAGTAGGGTAAGAGCTATTGTGTGTGAAAATTGAGTATTCCATTGCTGTGTGAAATGCTTCATTCTTCCATAAGGGAGATAGTGAAGCATTTACAGCAAAGTCGTCTGTGCAGTTTGTAAAAAGTAAGTCCAAATAAACATTTTGACTATTTTTGACTGAATTTATTTGATGCAGGCCAAATTGTGAAATTTTGTCAAAAATGTAATGCAATGTTTCATTTTCGCCTACTACTGGAAGCAAAATGGATTCATTGTCAATGTCTACAGTGAAGTCCACATTGCGCTGATTGAAGTCGCCGTAAATATGTAGTTTTACTTCGGGTTCCATATTTGAAATAATGTTTTCTACTACTTCGAAAAACAGTTCATAAGACTGTTTATTAGCATGTTCGGGAGGAAAGTACACGGCTGAAAAAATGTGTACTTCGCCGTATATGGTTGCTTTGGCCCATATATTTTCAAATTCGATGTACTTTCTAGTAATTATTTCTTCCGAAGTGAAGTCAGAGTTTATAGCTATGAGGACACCTTCTCCAGATTTTTTCTGACTTAGAGACAAATTACGGTCGTGCCGGAATACGTTAAATAGATTTCCAAAAATTTCTTCGCTTTTGATGCTTTCGTCCCAGCTACTTTCGGTTCCAAGAATGACTTTGAAAGAAGATGATATTACATTTTGATGAATTTCCTTCATTTTGGCTGGACTTTTCATGCGGTTGAAATTCTGGCAATACACAAGAATTTCAGCCGCATTCTGTTTTAGTGCAGAAGAAGTTTTTGGAAAATAATTACTACTTACATCTACGTTTACTAGCTCCAAAGAGCGCGTCGATAAAATTTCTTCTTTATTAGACTGGGCGTCGTCGTTTGGTGATTTAAATTCTTCCGTGTTGTGCGTCAATTGTAGAGAAAATTCGCGTTGTAAGATTTACGTGACGGTACAACGCTTGTCGAAAATTTATTGTTACTTTCGCGCAATTGCTGAAGGCGGTGAGTTCGTTCGCTCACTAAAAATTGTCTGTACGACTGCAAGTCAGCTTCTGCTTCCGGCGGTAAAAGTCCATATTCCTGGTAGACTTCTAGAAAGATGCGCTTTAGATGTTCGGGAGACGTCGGGAGTCCTTCGGATGCCAAAAGCATTCGAATGCTGGTTGATGTTAATCCTTCTATACAGACTGACGGCTGCTGGTCTTTCATATATGCCAAGTACAGGCGGACGATTTTCATTATTTTTGGGTCGCGCAGTCTAGCTTTCAGAAAGCGCCCGTCGCCGTTTGTTGACTGCTGAGTAAGACGGACTATAGGTGGACGCATTGGGTCGCATTCAAATAGACTGTCTTGAGGAGGTGCTGGAGCTGGGTGTGAGATATTGTTATTGCTGGCGTTGTTATTTTCGTTTTCGTTCAGGGTGGTGTTAGTCTGGTTTTCGGTCCTATATGGATTTATTGTTTCGCCTTTTTGAAAATTTATAAATTTGGATGTTATGTCCGTTGTTGGTGGTCCAGAAAATTGAAGTTTTGCAGCTGCCAGCAGGTCCTTGTCCAGAGGTAATGCATAGTTTTTTGGAAGCGTGTGTGTATTACTTCTGGACCTTTGTGTGCTATTGACCGACAAGGTCTTCTGCTGGTTCCTTTTCCGTTGTTTACGCCTGCGTCTAGCTTTGTCTTCCTTTTTTTCCTGTAGACGACGGGAGCGCTGCTTGGAATCGTATGAACTCCAATCCGGCCTCCAGTGTCTTTTGTTTCCAATAAAGCGCCAGCCGGAGTTTGGTTCTTTGTTATTTGATTCCTTGATTTCGTCCGGAATTATGACGCAGGTAGTTTTTTAAGTGATTTGGGTAGGCGAAGTAGCGATTGTCTTTGCTATTTCGTCAATTTGCGATTTGACTTCGCAGGCCAGAATGGTATGCGAGTCTGTCAGGTCATTTCTAAGAGCAGTAAATAATTCTGGAAGTGGGTCAACTGTTTTTGTTATTGCTGCTACTGCTGCTGTCGCTGCAGATTTAGCAACTGCTTCTACTGCAAGCGGGTCTATAGGCTGGACGTCCAAAAGTGATGATATTCTGTTTTTGATTTCTGATGCGCTGGATTTGTTGGTTTTTTCGACGGTCGATAATTTGCTGTAGATGTCTAGAAGTACTTTTTCAAAGTGCTCTAGAGTTTCGTCGTGGGTGGCGCTCAAATTTTTTAAGTTGGTAAGCAATTTGTGATTTGCTTCCAATGTTTTTCCTATGTTGTCTGAAATTTGTGACAACGATTGTGTGATTGCTTTAAAGTTGAGTTCAGCATTGAACTGCGTTTGACAGTCAGCACATAAGGGCAGCATGAATGACCGCAGCAATTCTTCCTTATTTCTAGCTGCGCCTACGCAAATTCCGTGGAAAAAGCGATTGCAATTTCCTTCGCACTTCCACAGGTCACGACTGTCGTTGGCGATGCAATTTTTGATGCCACACTTCATTATTACACGCGCGGCGGTACAGTTTAAGCGACGAAAATAAATATGTTTGTAAATAAAAAAGTGCCTGCATGCACGTTTGTCAATATTACTAAAAGTTAAAATACGCGGTACTACGACGCGAGTCAAAAAAGAACGTCCGTTCGGTCGGACGGTTAAACTCAAACTATGTAGTATGAACTCTCCATTAAAGCTTTACAGAATATGCAGTACACCGCTAAAGAGCTGCTTGAGTACCGTCCTGCTTAAAAGATTTTTGCAACCGCAAATAGCAGTCGCACAAACTCCTGAAGGGTTACGGGATGCTACCAGAGATCCATGGCAATGTTTTCACTTGATATTCGTGCTGAACTCAATCGATGAACAAAAACTCATACCGAAGTTCCACGGCAGCTTTTGAGGTTTTTCGGTATAATTTATACTGCCCCTCACTCAAAAGCTCTCTGCAGGATAGAGTTTAAGCCACTTGCGGATTAAATTTCGCATCTAAGGTAGTGTTGAATGATTACACGATTGAAGAAATACACAAAATGACAAAATTCGTCAGAAAAGTTCTTCCAAGGCGTGTTGCTGCAAGACGTCAGCAGGAAGTCCTGATTCTTTCAACTAGATCAGACGAATTTGAGTGGATGAATGTAAAGGGCGTGGATATGCGCGAAACATTAATCAACGGCACATCAGCGTCTTCTGAAGCATATCCGATTGCAGCAATTGAAGATCATCTTCAAAATCCGTGAATCGATGACTTATAAGCTCGAAAATTTTCCTTTTTTTATTTGCTGAATTTCATTTGATAGCTTTAAATAAAAAGGTTGGAATCAATATTTAATTTTTTTGTTGTGAAGGGGGGGGGGATTGCCGTGACGTGACGTACTTTCTCAGGGGGGGGGGGGGGGGGGGTCACGAATGTGTGACGAAATGTGACAAGGGGGGGAGGGGGGTTTGATTTTGGTCAAAATTTGCGTGACGTACTAAATGGATGTCGCCTTTCCACGAATTTCGGAATTAACGCGGTTTTATATGCAATTTTCGGAAGTTTCGCGGATATACTCTATGAGCCTATGTTTTACAAGCAGTTTTAAAATTCATGAGGTTTCTTGGAATTACGAAAATTTCTAAATAAACGCGGAACGTATTCTTCGCGTGAAAAGCAATTACGAGAGAGAGAGAGAGTGAGACAGAGAGAGTAGAGTGAGTGAGTGAGAGAGAGAGAGTGAGTGAGTGAGTGAGAAAGAGAGACTGCGTTGATGATCGAAAACAAAATTTCCAAAAAAGGTTTGGTAATGGTTAGTCACGGGCCGTTAGTGACGGTGCTGATCTTAGTCACCACCCCATATTTGCATTCCGCTCTGTATCTAATGGAATTTAATTTTTTTAAACTGCCAGGAATCATTTTTGTTACTGATCAAAATGGTAGAAGATTGTAAATTCTTGAAACAGATTACACGCCTTCTGTTCACAACACGATTCTAGTAAAAATCCGTTTCCGTTTAACTAGTAAACCTCTAGTTCGCGAACAAGGTACATGCATGTACTTAAGTGATAGATCAAACATAAACCGTAGTACGCAATTCTTGTCTCCAACGCCAGCCGTGTTAGCCGTTAAGCAATGATTGACCGTATTTTTTTTCTATTTTAAACCAAAGTGCCTCTTACGGGTGATTCAGACTATTTTTCCTGTCTATATTTCAATCTGACTGCGGCACGGCATCATCCATAGCGGATAGCTCGACCAGACCTGAAACGGCTCATGTTCATAAAATATTCCCGCTCATGTTTGCAGTTGGCTGGCTCGGTGCTGTCTGGTTCAGCACTCTTTACTCTGTATTTTTCCGACCACTTTATTTTTTGTCAACAGGTTCTTGGTGGAAATAATATTTAGCTTGTAGGTAGCTACAGTCGGACATAAATACTCATACATGTATCTACATGAGCAAACCCTTCAGCCAAGTGGGCACTCGGATTCCGAGAGCGGACGATCACATTAAAATAACTGAATGATGTATGCTCGTTTCGGTTTCGCTCCAGAAGGGTCGTTGCGAGCCTCGTCGTCGCCATATTCGCCCGATTTTAATCTGCCTCCGTGCTTGTTGTTTGGATAGCAAAGCATCTCAAAATGACATCTATTTACATGCACTGCACTGGTACAATCACATGCGCCCGTTAGCAGGGTCCCGCTTGCTGCAGTATTTCAAGAACAATTTAATAGCTGCCCGGGGGTGTTTGCATTTCAAAATTAAAAAGAATCCCGCATAAAAGATGGCGGGAAAGTCCGCAGCACGAGTGAATCACGCACAGATGATATATGTAAATATATACACGGATCTGAAAAGACAACTTATGAGTGCATTGTCAAGTATGTCTTTCAAACGGGCAATAATTGTGAAAGGCTTGCAGCTGAATGTTGCGACTTTACTTGGAACCAATTTAATGATGGTATTCAATTCTGTATAAAGTTATCTAACTGTGTGTACTTTTGTTGCCAAAATCGAAGCATGCCAAAATCGAACCATGCCAAATTCGAAATCCCACTGTATTTGAAAGCGGAATGTATTTTGAGAATCTGTGAAAAGAAACAGTAGCACCCCTGCAAGGGGGATTATTCAATATGTACAAATCTTTGGGTAATTAAATAGATAAGGGGTGCGTAAATATATTATTATGGCTCGAGTTGGTTGTAATTTGTCAAATATTCTTGGCTACTTCAGATTGAATGGCCAATATTTTTTAATATTTTCTCTTTACAGTATACCTCGATATAAGACAATTCATAATTTCAAAAAGTTGTCTTAAATCGAAATTGTCTTATACATGTTTTCTTAAAAAAAATGCGTTAGCAGTCTGCAATTTTGCTCTGTTGTGTGTGTTTACTAGAGTGTCCCAAAATAGCACTATGTCTGAAAACCCGGTGGCTCACCCCTCAAATGATAGCTTAGGGTGTCACAACAAAACTTTTATTTGACGTCAATATTGGTTGACGCGATTTGAGGGTCGCACATTTGAGTTTTATGAAAAAACTAGCTGACCCGACAAACTTCGTCACAATCTCGTCACAACATCTTTGTCACAATCTCGAGTTTTGCAAGCTCCCCACTGGGCGGCGCTTTCGACGGCGGGTCACCGGCAACACTCGCGACCGTTTCGTCCTGAATGATCTAGTGTTACTATAGATAGTTTTTGTGGTCTTGTATTGACTAATGTTTTATGGAAGAGTCTCGAATTTCTCGAGTTCGATTAGTTTTTGAGTTTCGCAAAAATTTCTGTTTTATTTGTATGAGAGTCCATATCCCCCTATCACAGGGGTGAGAGGTCTCTAACTATCGTAAAATAAATTCAAGATTCCAAAATCTCCCACATGCCAAATTTGGTTCCATTTGCTTGATTAATTCTCAAGTTATAAGGAAATTTGAATCAATTTCATTTGTATGGGAGCCCCCCTCTTAAAAGGGGAAGGGATCGTAATTCACCATAGAAACAATTTCTGCCATCTAAAACTGCCACTTGCCAAATTTGGTTCCATTTGATTGATTAGTTCTCGAGATAAGAGGAAATTTGCATTTCATTTGTATGGAAGCCCACCCTCTTAAAGGAGAGATGGACCATAACTCAATTCTAAAGAAAAGAGGGGTCTCAATTCACCATAGAAAAAAATCTTGCCTCCAAAACCACTTACATGTTAAATTTGGTTCCATTTGCTTGATTAGTTCTCGAGTTATGAGGAAATTTGTTTTTCATTTGTATAGCCCCCCCCCCCCTCTTAAAGTGGGGAGGGGTCCTAATTCACTATAAAAAATATTCTTGCCTACAAAAACACCCACAAGCTAAATTTGGTTCCATTTGCTTGATTAGTTTAAGAGTTATGAGGAAATTTGTATTTCGTTTGCATGATAGCTCCCCCCCTCTTAAAAAGGTAAGGGGTCCTAATTCATCATAGAAAAAATAGTTGCCTCCAGGCTTGTTATTTCCTCACTCATTGTGCAAAAAGAGCAACTTTTTTTATTCAACACAATGAGCAGAACTGCTTTCAGAAATGAGAAATAAATCCACACAATGAGAAACAGACTAAACACAATGAGAAAAACTGACGCGCAGGAAAACTTCTTAATGCGCTCTTTAAATGAGCAACTTTCGGTTTTGCTCCCGGTCCTCTCGGTAGCTACAGCAGTAAACGTGAAAACAAAAGAACCGATGCGCGTACAGCAACTATAGACTCAGAGGCGTCAAGACAATCGAAAGTCGTTAAATTTTGAATCTTAGCGGAGAATTGCCTTTGTTTATAATGGGACTTTCCTGTTGGTGCGCGTCAAGAAGCAAATGTATGGGAATTCAAATGTTGCCATACCTAAATAACATTTTTCGCACTGTTGCCGTTGTGACATGCCTAACCATATGACGCAGTTGCGTTCACGGGCAGCCAAACTCAACTGAATATACTAAATGTAAGAATCATGATTCAACTGCATTAATGGATTAATATTTTTCTGATGGCAATGACCGCTACTGACAATCGTCGTTTTTTCTCAACGCACTACCCATGTTAAAACTACCCGTAGTTGTCATACGTCAGCGTATCGCATCAACGTATTCAAAGTGTATTAACATTCTCCTCAATGAGTAGCACAGTGTGCGGTTGCTCATACAACTGCGTTCAGCAAGAAAGAGCACAGTTAAAATGAAACGGAGCAGAATAAATCGCGTTGAAGACTGAGCACAGTTTGAATTTTTCTCTTCTCTTTTTTTCTTCTGAGGAGGTGCCATCCCTGGTTGCCTCCAAAAACACCCACATGACAAATATGGTTCCATTTGCTTGATTAGTTCTCGAATTATGAGGAAATTTGTATTTCATTTGTGTTGAAGCACCCCCTCTAAAAGTTGGGAGGGGTCCTAATTCACCATAGAAAATATTTTTGCCTCCAAAAACCTCCACATGCCAAATTTGGTTCCATTTGCTTGATTAGTTCTCGAGTTATGAGGAAATTTGTATCTCGTTTGTATGGGAGTTCCCCCTCTAAAAGTGGGGAGGGGTCCTAATTCACCATAGAAAATATTCTTGCCCTCGAAAGTTTTCACATGCCAAATTTTGTTCCATTTGCTTGATTAGTTCTCGAGTTATGAGGAAATTTGTATTTCTTTGGTACAGGAGCTCCCCCTCTTAAAGTGGGGAGGGGTCCTAATTCACTATAGAAAATATTCTTGCCCTCGAAAACCTTCACACGCCAAATTTGGTTCCATTTGCTTGATTAGTTCTCGAGTTATGAGGAAATTGGTATGGAAGCCCCCCCTCTTAAAGGGGAGAGGAGTTATAATTCCCCTTATAAAGAGAGGAGGGGTCTCAATTTACCATAGAATAAATTCTTGTCACCGAAAACACCCACATGCCAAATTTTGTTCTATTTGCTTGATTAGTTCTCGAGTTATGCAGAAATTTATGTTTCATTTGTATGGGAGCCCCCCCTCTTAGTGGGGGGAGGGATCTTTAACCATCACTAAAACCTTTCCTGGCTCCAAAAACCTCTACATGCAAATTTTCACGCCGATTGGTTCAGTAGTTTTCGATTCTATAAGGAACATACGGACAGATAGACAGACAGACAGACAGACAGACAGACAGACAGACAGACAGACAGACAGACAGACAGACAGACAGACAGACAGACAGACAGACAGACAGACAGACAGACAGACAGACAGACAGACAGACAGACAGACAGACAGACAGACAGACAGACAGACAGACAGACAGACAGACAGACAGACAGACAGACAGACAGACAGACAGACAGACAGACAGACAGACAGACAGACAGACAGACAGACAGACAGACAGACAGACAGACAGACAGACAGACAGACAGACAGACAGACAGACAGACAGACAGACAGACAGACAGACAGACAGACAGACAGACAGACAGACAGACAGACAGACAGACAGACAGACAGACAGACAGACAGACAGACAGACAGACAGACAGACAGACAGACAGACAGACAGACAGACAGACAGACAGACAGACAGACAGACAGACAGACAGACAGACAGACAGACAGACAGACAGACAGACAGACAGACAGACAGACAGACAGACAGACAGACAGACAGACAGACAGACAGACAGACAGACAGACAGACAGACAGACAGACAGACAGACAGACAGACAGACAGACAGACAGACAGACAGACAGACAGACAGACAGACAGACAGACAGACAGACAGACAGACAGACAGACAGACAGACAGACAGACAGACAGACAGACAGACAGACAGACAGACAGACAGACAGACAGACAGACAGACAGACAGACAGACAGACAGACAGACAGACAGACAGACAGACAGACAGACAGACAGACAGACAGACAGACAGACAGACAGACAGACAGACAGACAGACAGACAGACAGACAGACAGACAGACAGACAGACAGACAGACAGACAGACAGACAGACAGACAGACAGACAGACAGACAGACAGACAGACAGACAGACAGACAGACAGACAGACAGACAGACAGACAGACAGACAGACAGACAGACAGACAGACAGACAGACAGACAGACAGACAGACAGACAGACAGACAGACAGACAGACAGACAGACAGACAGACAGACAGACAGACAGACAGACAGACAGACAGACAGACAGACAGACAGACAGACAGACAGACAGACAGACAGACAGACAGACAGACAGACAGACAGACAGACAGACAGACAGACAGACAGACAGACAGACAGACAGACAGACAGACAGACAGACAGACAGACAGACAGACAGACAGACAGACAGACAGACAGACAGACAGACAGACAGACAGACAGACAGACAGACAGACAGACAGACAGACAGACAGACAGACAGACAGACAGACAGACAGACAGACAGACAGACAGACAGACAGACAGACAGACAGACAGACAGACAGACAGACAGACAGACAGACAGACAGACAGACAGACAGACAGACAGACAGACAGACAGACAGACAGACAGACAGACAGACAGACAGACAGACAGACAGACAGACAGACAGACAGACAGACAGACAGACAGACAGACAGACAGACAGACAGACAGACAGACAGACAGACAGACAGACAGACAGACAGACAGACAGACAGACAGACAGACAGACAGACAGACAGACAGACAGACAGACAGACAGACAGACAGACAGACAGACAGACAGACAGACAGACAGACAGACAGACAGACAGACAGACAGACAGACAGACAGACAGACAGACAGACAGACAGACAGACAGACAGACAGACAGACAGACAGACAGACAGACAGACAGACAGACAGACAGACAGACAGACAGACAGACAGACAGACAGACAGACAGACAGACAGACAGACAGACAGACAGACAGACAGACAGACAGACAGACAGACAGACAGACAGACAGACAGACAGACAGACAGACAGACAGACAGACAGACAGACAGACAGACAGACAGACAGACAGACAGACAGACAGACAGACAGACAGACAGACAGACAGACAGACAGACAGACAGACAGACAGACAGACAGACAGACAGACAGACAGACAGACAGACAGACAGACAGACAGACAGACAGACAGACAGACAGACAGACAGACAGACAGACAGACAGACAGACAGACAGACAGACAGACAGACAGACAGACAGACAGACAGACAGACAGACAGACAGACAGACAGACAGACAGACAGACAGACAGACAGACAGACAGACAGACAGACAGACAGACAGACAGACAGACAGACAGACAGACAGACAGACAGACAGACAGACAGACAGACAGACAGACAGAAATCCTTTTTTATAGGTATAGATTGCATTTTTCAGGAGTAAATTCAAAAAAATATTTTTAGAAATGTTAAAGTAGGTGAAACAAGGTACTTAACTATTTTTTTCACAATCATTGAGATCTGATACATTCATAAAAAAGTTATGGTGGCATGTCGGGAGTCATATTTGGTTACAAAAATTATACGAGAAATATAAGAATAATAATAAAAAATAAAATACTAATTTCAGGTTACAAAATATTCATACAAGTCGTTCTACAAAATCCTTTAATAAATAATGCACCATTTCAGAAAAAGTATTAAATTGTATCAAATCACCACTATTTCTCCAAAAAAAAATCGAAGTTACCATTTCTTGTATATCTTAATTTTACATTTTTTCCTGACTTTAGGACATAGTGGACTTTTTTTCAGTGTTTATTTTTTTAGGTTTAAAAATCCATTTTCTACAACTCAAGCTTAGGCATCATCTTGGAGCAACCCTAGTTTCGGGAGATACGATTTTTCAAACATAGTACCTAATAAAATAAATACGACCTTTTGAAAAGTGCTTGTTGAGCCTAAATGGTGTTAAATTCTGTGGAAGGTGCATATTTCCTCCCATCAAACACGTAGGTAACGTTTAGAATAAATAGTTCAAGTTTTATCATTTACTTTTTTCACGTGGAACTGCTAAAATTTAAAAATTACGAAAATATGTTTTGTTCCGCCTTCATAAAAACGTAAGCGAGATTTGAACATACGTCCATACTTTCTTCGGCAAAGTTGTTCGCCATAAAATTTCCTATCTATATAGTATATAGTTACTCTGAGACACTGTTCGATACCCTGTTTTGACGTTTATTTAAATAAA
Source organism: Sabethes cyaneus (assembly GCF_943734655.1). NCBI lineage: Eukaryota > Metazoa > Arthropoda > Insecta > Diptera > Culicidae > Sabethes > Sabethes cyaneus. The sequence goes on along the minus strand of NC_071353.1, from coordinate 102,674,238 downwards.
ATTTCAAAAATTTTAAATTTTTGCCGAATTCAATAAATTTTTGTAACCAAATAGGACTCCCGACATGCCACCATAACTTTTTTATGAATGTATCAGATCCCAATGGTTGTGAAAAAAATAGTTAAGTACCTTGTTCCACCTACTTTAACATTTCTAAAAAAATTTTTTTTGAATTTACTCCTGAAAAATGCCATTTTTTCATAAAACTCAAATGTGCGACCCCTAAATCGCGTCAACTAATGTTGACGTCATATAAAAGTTTTGTTGTGACACCCTAAGCTATCATTTGAGGGGTGAGCCCCCGGGTTTTCTGACATAGTGCTATTTTGGGACACTCTAGTGTTTACGTTTTATGAACTACTAGCTGAGTGCCCGATCTTACTCGGGGCGCCTATGTCTCACAGTCACTTGTACATCAGTTATTGTAACCGAAATGCTTAAAATGCAAAAATATAACGCTTGTTCCTCTTTTGGACGTTCCTTCCCATTTGTGCGCTACACCTCTTTTGTCTACCCGGCCACTTATTAGGTATCAGCATCTTTGGCTCGAGCAGCATATTCCTCACAATTATGTTGACCGGCCACCCGGCCACTTACACATCTGTTTTCTTTACGGAAATCCCTATAAAACAAAGCAATTTATCCAATTTGCACCTTCCGCTAACAATGGCCACCCCACCCTTCTTCTTCTTCAGCAGCATAGAGCCGGGGTGGCTCGTGCTGTTTCAAGCACTCGTCTCCATTCAACTCGGTCTTGGGCCACTCGTCGCCAATTTCCTAGTCGTCTCAGAAGTCGCAAATCGCTTTCGACCTGGTCGAGCCATCGTGCACGTTGGGCCCCCCTGTTCCTGGTGCCGGTGGGGTTGTTGAAGAGGACCGTTTTCGTCGCACTGTCGTCCGGCATCCTTACGACGTGTCCGGCCCACCGTAGCCTGCTAACTTTCGCTAGATGTACGATGGGAATCTCCCCAAGCAGTGCCTGTAGCTCGTGATTCATACGCCTCCGCCACTCTCCGCTTTCAGTTTGTACTCCGCCAAATATCGTCCGCAGCACTTTCCGCTCAAACACGGCAAGGGCGCGTATGTCCTCCGTAAGCAGCGTCACGGCTTCAAGTCCATAAAGAACTACCGGTCTAATAATGGTTTTGTACATTGTTAGCTTCGTGCGGCGGCGTATGCTTCCTGATCGTAGCGTTTTACGAAGGGCAAAGTAGGCCCGATTTCCCGCTTGGATGCGCCGCTGGATCTCCTTACTAGTGTTGTTGTCCGCGGTCACCAGCGATCCCAAATACACGAACTCTTCTACCACTTCTAGTTCGTCGCCGTCAACGGTTACCGTCCGTGGGAGGCGCGCATTTGTTTCCTTTGAGCCTCTTCCTTTCATGTATTTGGTCTTCGACGCATTTATTTTTAGCCCAATTCTCCTAGACTCCGCTTTCAGTCTGGCGTAGATTGCCTCCGCCGTCGCAAAGTTCCTGGCTATGATATCGAAGTCATCTGCAAAGCCTAGAAGTTGGCTACTCTTGGTAAAAATCGTGCCTCTCGTTTCAATGCCCGCTCGTCGGATCACCCCCTCAAGAGCGATGTTGAACAGCATGCAGGATAGACCGTCACCTTGTCTCAACCCTCGTCGCGTCTCGAAGGGACTCGAGAGTGTCCCAGAGATGCGTACGAAACACATCACTCGATCCAATGTAGCTCTGATCAGTCGCGTCAGTTTGTCCGGAAAACCGTATTCGTGCATTATCTGCCATAGCTTGTCTCGATCGACTGTATCGTATGCTGCTTTGAAATCGATAAAGATGTGATGCGTGGGCACGTTGTACTCCCGACATTTCTGCAAGATCTGTCGGATAGTAAACATTTGGTCCGTAGTTGCGCGAGCCCCCATGAAACCCGCCTGATAATTCCCTACGAAACCTTGTGCTATCGGTGACAGCCGGCGTAACAGGATCTGGGAGAGTACCTTGTAGGCGGCGTTTACCAACGTAATACCACGATAGTTGCAGCAGTCTAGCCGATCACCCTTTTTGTAGATGGGACAAACCACTCCTTCCATCCATTCCTCCGGTAGCTTTTCCTCCTCCCAAATCCTCGAAATAACCCAGTGTAGAGCCTTTGCTAGCGTTTCCCCGCCATGTTTATAAAGCTCTGCCGGTAGGCGGTCCTTCCCAGCGGCTTTATTGGTCTTCAGCAACCGGATTTCTCGTTTGACTTCTTGGAGATCAGGTGCTAGGACATCACTATCTTCCATGGGCGCTCCTAGGTTAATTTCCGTTCCGCCTCCTTCTGCGACTTCGCCATTGAGGTGTTCATCGAAGAACTGCCCACCCCACCCATAGGTAATAAATAAAAGAGAAGAGCGAAATATTCAGATTCAATTCTTCATTTAATGCAATGGTGGCTTTGAAAATACGTGGACGGGGGTTCATAAATACAACGCCTGCAACCTTTGATACATAGAAATTTCTTTTAAAAATCAGTTGTGTGCATCATAAAGGTTGAAATGGTAATGAATTATCTTCCTACCACAGGGGTGAGGGGTTTCAAAGCATCATAAAATAAATAAATTCAAAATAAATTCATGCCTCCGAAAAACCCCACACGCCAAATTGGGTGCCATTTGCTTGATTAGAAATTTGTATTTCATTTGTATGGGATCTCCCCATCTTAAAGAAAGCAAAGGTTCTAATCCACCATAGAAAAAATCCCCCCTCCCCCCGTTAAAAGACGGATGGGTCTCATTATACCATAGAAAAAATGCCTGCCTTCTAAAACTCCCACATGCCAAATATGGTTTCATTTGCTTGATTAGTTCTAGAGTTATGAGGAAATTTGTATTTCATTTGTATGGAAGCCCCCCTTCGTAGAAGAAGAAGGGGTCTCAGTACACCATAGCAAAACGGGAGTACGGGAGCCCTCCCTCTTAGAAGAAGAAGTCTCAGTACACCGTAGAAAAATAATCCTGCCTTCTGAAACCCGCACTCGCCAAATTTGGTTCCATTTGCCTGATTAGTACTCGAGTTTTGAGGAAATTTGTGTTTCATTTGTATAGGAGCCCCCCCTCTTACGCCCCCCTTAAAATTGCTCTCCTACCCCCCTAAAATGCATTTTATCTATCCAACGACATACGAATTGTTCAGTTTCGTTCAGTAGTTCAGTAGTTAGCATTGGAAATCTTTCATTCAAACGTTTCACCTCTACAGTAGACTCTCGGAAAAGTCAACTCTGAAAAGTTAATTGTTCAGAAAAGTTAAGCGAATATTAGCAACATCATGCAACGCTCTAAAAAGTTAATTTTTGGCTTAACTTTTCTGAGAGTTTCAATTTATTGGTTGTCCAAAGCGTTCATTCACACACGTGTGCTTTCCTTCTATCTTTATTTTTCATTTTCCGGTTTATTATCGCCTTTCCACAAATTCATACAGAGTATCATCATAGCTGGGATGAAATTAAACTCTTGTATCGGACAGTTGTAGTAATAGTTCAATACGGGCACATAGTTGCTTCAGGATTTTTGAAAACAAACTGGAAAAGCGCGAACTCAGATTGAATTTCAAATGCAAAAGAAGGAACAGTAGGGAACAAAAAATAAGCGCGAACATTGTCAAAACGTTGTCGTAGACTACGAAAAATCAAAAGTAAACTAGAATAACCGACTATTTCAAATTTACTGAAACGAAAGCAAGTTTCATTTCATTAGGATCTTGCTACATATTTCTTTACATTACAACTTCCAGATTCCTAAAAATATGTATCCTGTATCAGGGAATATATTTTTCGCTTTTGTATTTATCATTTTTCATGACTCTTAGGACTACTCAGAAAAGTGAATATTTCGGAAAAGTAAATCGACACATTCCCCAATCGATTAACTTTTCCGAGAGTCCACTGTATTTTCGTTTTCACAAAGTGCTACCCAGTCCCAGTAAACAAAGACGTAGTCCTACGTCAAAACAAGTTTTATTTTTAATTTCACTCTAAAATCTTAAGTTTGTTCCAGTTGATGCGTTTGAACAATTTTACCCCGGTGAGTATTTAATTTGCCCCCGGATTATGGTAGCGATATATTTTTGATTACCGTCATCCGGGGCGAGATTGTGCCAAAAAAGTATATGTTTTTGTTCTTTAGCTCAGTATACACACAATTTAGGAACTAAGTTGATTTCAAACCTGTCAATATATACTAAATTGTTCAATTAACAACTATCGTAGAGATGGTTTAGTTACAATGAAACCTAATTTTACTGGAAGTGCATGAACTTTGGCACAATCTCACCCCTTCTAGGGGGTGACATTGTGCCAAAAACATAAAGTTAAGCTAAAAACCTAAACAGTGAACATTAGCATGTTTATAAACAATTCACATAAATATCAGTATAAAGCAGTTCATATGGGGCCGTCCATGAACTAAGTGGACTATTAGGGGCAGGGGGTCAGCCAAAAACAACGCATCATACAAAAAGTATGAACGAAAATAACCCGGGAGGTCTGAAATAACTAAAAATGAGTTCGTAGTCAATGGACAGCCTTTATATAACCAGTAGCGTTTCTAGGGTTTATAAGGGGGAGATATATGAAGGGGTGTATCTTAAGGGGGCATTTAACAAAAGTAACCATTACTTCGTTCGTGAACCCGCGGCAGCAGAACATGTGGCCTATCCCACCACCCTCCCCCCTCCTTAAAACTGGCAGTTTATACACGTTATGCTCCAAAATGGATGATGCAATCTAATCTGTCATAATATTGTGCTCAATAGTAAAGAATGTGAGTGTACTGGTGTATACTGACGTATTTTTGTTGTGTATGTGAAATCCACAAATTAGATCGATCATTATGGCTTGGCACAATCTCACCCCCGTGAAGCTCGAAAAGTACAAAGTTTCGAAAAATGTAATTTTCTTAATCTAAACTTATCCAACGCATAATAACCTTTCAATACATTGTAAATGATTAGTTTATATACCTTCAAAATAGCAAGTTGATGCGATTTCTAGTTTGGGTTGGTTTATAGCGGACATTGTTTACATGCGTTATTTCCGAGTATTTTTAATCGCGAACTTTGAAACTCTGTTTAGGCTAAATAGTTTGCTAATATTATCTATGTTGCATTCTAAGTTATGAATAAATATGTTATTTTCATCATCATTATGAATTAAGTCACCAGTTTCTATAGATATAATAAATTTTCACAAATAAACATTTTTTGGTTTTTGGCACAATCTCACCCCGGATGGCGATACTCACAAATGACTGAAGTTTTTGGAGCGTCTTAGTAGAATACGAAACCTAAAAATAAAAAATAAGAAAACTTATCCAATTTAATTCTACTATGTGTATTTTATTCAATGACAGATACGTATTTCGCCTACGACTTGCAGGCTCATATAGTAGAATTAAATTGGATAAGTTTTCTTATTTTTTATTTTTAGGTTTTTAAGACTCACAAATGATATATGTGAATTTAAAAGGTTGGTTACTTTTTGTTATTGTACAGATAACGTCGCCACAGATAATGATGGTAAGTAAAAGTTGTTCCAGAAATATTTGATTGATAGATTACTGTTTTTGACCAAGGCAGAGTGACTTGGATAACTTAAATTAAAGATCAGATATTGAAATTCTTAGCAATCGCAATGTTCTATTGTGGTGTAGATCTTTTTCAAATTAAAAATAATTTAATGATTTGTTTACGTTACAGTTGTTGGCGTAAATAAATTTTCAACCACAGTTTATTCATGGTTCAATTTCGCTAGGTTTAGAATTTCCACCAATTGCCACGTCTAAAACTAATACCCGTCGCAAGACCGCGCGATGGCGTATTGCGGAAGAATTTGTTGGACTTAATAGACCGATGCAGTATATTCTACAAATAAAATAATGACTTGTACTGTAACCAGTTTGAGTTTCACTTAATGCATATACGTTACGGAAATAAATTTAATCGAATCTTTTGCTTGAACCACTCTAATGCATGCAGCACAGAGGCACAGAGGATTTTCGCATTGGCCTTGGATACACACCCAAAATACCCTTCTGTAATGTTTCACCTCTGAAAGCGGGGTAAAAACTCTGAGTGTTTTCCAATTTATTAAGCAATCAAGAACATTTCACAGTACGCACAAAATGTGCCTGCTTGCCACACCGAAGGCAGCTGCGTCACTTAGCAGTGCAAATAATTTTACAGAAAGTACATATTTGCATATAATAATGCGTTTCCTGGGCATGACCAGTATAGTCCAGTAGCCAGTCATCGCCGGTGGACTGAGTGGCGCCCGATAAGTGCCAACTGTCAGTGCCGTACAGGGTCTTTCCGCGTTCGTCGAGTTTGTCATGTTACTGTAACTCGTTATATCTATCTCCCAAACACCGATGCGACAGTACCGTGTTTGGATTGGGAAAAGGTTTGCCAAAGTATTATATGTGCCGAAAAAGTAGCGATACGGTAAAAGCACAGATAGTCATGAACTATCTCCCTGGGGATTTTAATTCTCTAATTCTATATTACCTAGTGTTTGTTTTGATTCCCTTAGTTAAAATTTTTATTTTTACAAGTTAATGTAGTGAGTCATTTCCGGATGAACAAACATACCATGATCAGAAATAAGCAACTGGACATGGTTTCATGTGATACCAAACAATAAATCTTCATTTTTCATACATAAAGGGTGTTACCGTTAAAATTTGTTCGACTTCAATTTCACGCATTTCTTTTAATTGTAAATACCTACATGAACATCGCTACATTCAAGTCGGTTTTTCACTAGGGGTCAGTCCCGGCGTAGTGGTTAGCATTCCCGCTTTTCACTCCGAGGACACGGGTTCAAATCCATATCCCGCAGAAGTCACGAATGACCCAAGCTGTTAAAGTGACTATAATCTAACAAAAAAAGAAAAAAAGTCGTTTTTTATATACTTTAGAGTTTACGTGTATCACGACTTTTATTAACGACGATTTATGAATTAACGCGGAGTTTTTTTAATTAATGCCGATTTCATGTTTTCATGTTTTGACTCCACTCATGGAAAACGACTTTCTTCAGTGTCTCAAGGTTAATGTAACTTTTTAACTCGTACCTTGCTCTCCAAAATGCCCTAGAGCGAATAATCCACTGGATTGGATTCATTGGAACGTTGTGTTCCGGCCATTCTTGGATCACTCACGTGTTGTGAGACAGTGCTGAATCTTGTTAAAAAACGTCCATGGTCTGCTACAGGAATATTTATCTGTCGACGGCGTCAAAGCAGCCTTCAGAATACATTCCTGATGCGATGATATGTCTCATTTACTTTGACACCAGGCTTAATGAAAAGGATTGGAGAGCACCCATCCGTGGCTACAGCGGCCCAAACCATTATTTGCAACGGGTGTTTCTTCCTGGAGATTAACTTGAACTATCGTTTTGCGAGTTGACGGAATGCTCTGATGGGAAATTTTTCATGTCAGAAAACACGATGTTCGGAGATTGACCGCTTTCGATGAAGTGAAGCAATTTATTGGCTCTCACAAATCTAACTTGTAGCAGCTTCGGCGTAAGATCATGTGCCTTTTGGAAGTTGTAAGGCTAGGTCCTGAAATTATTTGTCAATTTTACTCAATTGTGGATAACTCTCAAGTTGCATCTTCACTATTACAACCATATTTAGTGACATTGTATTATTTTGATGACCGTCTCCATGGCTGTTGGCTGGCAAAGAGTTAACATGTGCAAATGTGACACCTATTGACAGTAGACCAAATCGAGGATTGCCTTGAAATCTTCTAATGATGAAGCAGCTAAATGACCTTGACCTAGCCGACGACATTGTCTTGCTCGCACAACGCTGAATCGATATGCAGTTCGATATGCAGTTCATATGCAGTTTTTTGTCTTCACTGAAAGCTTCTAGGTAACAGGTCTCATGGTCAATGTAGCAAAGCTTATGTCTATGGTAATGAACACTGACAATCGTATGAACTTCACAGTACCGGGATAATAGATTGAGCAGATGGAAGCTTTTCAATAGCTTGGTAGCCAGAACCCGTTCAATCGATGTAACAAAACTGATCTAACCACACAGATCAGAAAGGTCTGGGGAGCCTTTGCAGGTCTGTGAAACATCTGGCGCTCAAACCATATCACTCTACAAACCAAAACCCGAATTTTTCACTCAAATGTTAAATCCGTGTTGCTTTACGCATGATAAACATGGTGTGTTTAAGCGGATACAACGCAAAACCTGCTGGTATTTATTAATTCGCGCCTGCTGGAATAGATATTCAACGAGGAACATCATTGTTGGTGGCATGAATGGCAGATAGCAGCAACGGAACCAAATACATGAAAGGAAGAGGCTCAAAGGAAACAAATGCGCGCCTCCCACGGACGGTAACCTTGACGGCGACGAACTAGAAGTGGTAGAGGAGTTCGTGTATTTGGGATTGCTGGTGACCGCGGACAACAACACTAGTAAGGAGATCCAGCGGCGCATCCAAGCGGGAAATCGGGCCTACTTTGCCCTTCGTAAAACGCTACGATCAGGAAGCATACGCCGCTGCACGAAGCAAACAATGTACAAAACCATTATTAGACCGGTAGTTCTTTATGGACTTGAAGCCGCGACGCTGCTTACGGAGGACATACGCGCCCTTGCCGTGTTTGAGCGGAAAGTGCTGCGGACGATATTTGGCGGAGTACAAACTGAAAGCGGAGAGTGGCGGAGGCGTATGAATCACGAGCTACAGGCACTGCTTGGGGAGACTCCCATCGTACATCTAGCGAAAGTTAGCAGGCTACGGTGGGCCGGACACGTCGTAAGGATGCCGGACGACAGTGCGACGAAAATAGTCCTCTTCAACAACCCCACCGGCACCAGGAACAGGGGGGCCCAACGTGCACGATGGCTCGACCAGGTCGCAAGCGATTTGCGACTTCTGAGACGACTAGGAAATTGGCGACGAGTGGCCCAAGACCGAGTTGAATGGAGACGAGTGCTTGAAACAGCACGAGCCACCCCGTCTCTATACTGCTGAAGAAGAAGAAGAAGAAGAATTGCCTGCGTTATGAAGTTTGAGAGCTGTCGGTTTCATGAGCATCAGTCCTCCGATGGGAAAATATGTTGCCGATCAAGATTGATGCCAACGCGAGGTGAGTGGAAGTGTGGGCTGCCTGGAGTTTTGTTGTCGCAGGTACTGTGGCGGGTGGCATTGTGTTTGCGACAACAAAACTCGGTATAAGTCAACTTCGTACCTGATGTACCTTGTTGCCCGGTCGCAGGTTAACTGTGAGCAATTCGTGTAACTGGTCTTAATGCTGATTTCTGTGTTTAGTCGATGGATCTGATGGTTTGGTCGGTTTACTCTTCGCTACGTTTGCGTCCTACAGATCTGCTCCGCATTTTCACACCAGCAGTTTTTTGTTTTGCACACACGGGATATCGATGTGTGCGAATTCATGGCAGTGCAAGTAGAGGCAGAAGAGACCGCTGTCCCTTGTACTTCACCCTGAATTGTTACGGGGGAGGAAGTGATCTATGCCACTACCATCCGAATAATATGAATACAAGTTTTATCATCACTAAAATTATTACAGTGGTCATCACACAGTAAGCCTTACTTACTTACTTAAGTGTTGAACATGGTTTATCCAGTTAACTCGTTGTGTGCTACCGTTCTCCAATTCCACGGACACCCAGTACTCTCCGCCAGATCTCACTTCACCTGGTCTAACCATCTTGCTTGCTGAGCTCCTGGTCGTCTTGTTCCTACCGGCTTTGAGGCAAGCGGCATCTTTGCAGGGTAGTTGTCCGGCATTCTTGCAACATGCCCTGCCCATCGTTTCCGTCCAGCTTTATCCGTCATAGAGCTGTGCGAGTATATGGTTCTTCCGCCGTCTCCATACTCCGTCCTCCTGTAAGCCGCGGAAGATTGTTCTTAGTATTCGTCTTTTAAACACTCCGAGCCCTCGCAGGTCCTCCTTCAGCATTGTGTACGTTTCATGCCTCCGAATCTCACGGCTGGTGGTCCGCCGTTAACAATGAACCAAGGTATACAAATTCGTCGACTACCTCAAACTTATCACCGTCAATCATTAAACTACTGCCCAAGCGGCGTCGATCGGCCTCGGTTCCGCTGGCCAGCATGTACTTTGTTTTAAACGTATTTACCTTTAATGCAAAATTTTTTGCTTCGCTCGTTAGTCTGGTGTACTGTTCAGGAGGCATGAGAGACCATTATCTTGACGAAGCCCTCTGTGTGATTCAAATGAACATGACAATCCACTCGAAATCTGAACACAGCGCCAGCGTTGTGTTCCATCCATCGTAGGTTGAATCAGTATGATGAGTTTCTTGGGGAACCTGTTCTCGTCTATGATTTTCCATAGCTCTTTCCGATCAATAGTATCCATAGTTCTTTCCGATTCCAATCAATAGTAATATGCGGCTTTGAAGTCAACAAACAAATGGTGCTTGCGAACTCTGCATTCCCGACCTTTTTGCAGGATCTGCTGCAGTGTAAATATTTGATCCGTTGTAGACCGACCTCCGACGAAGCCTGATGGCTTCACAGGCTTGATACGGTCCCAAAAATATGTTCGTAACTGGTGCTAGCTGGTGTAGCTGTTCTGTATCCCAAATTCTAGCAGTTTGCCGGTGCATATAAATGGCCAGCTTTTCTGGTCCCCTTTTAATACGCTTCGCTCCGATGCCATCTTTCCCAGCTGATTTATTGTTCCTTATTTGTATCCTGGCTTTCTTAACTTCACCTATTGTTGGGACTGGCACCTTCTCTCTGATTGTTGCACCGTTGAAATCGTTTTCCCGGCCACCATGGTTTTCCGCTGGGTGCTATTCTGCTGTTCATCGAAGTGCTGGTTCCAGCTATCGGTCACCTCACGGTCGTCCGTCAGAATACAGCCATTCTTATCCCGACACATTTCGGCTCGCTGTACAAAGCCTTTGCGGGATCTGTTCAGTTTCTGGTAGAACTTTTGTGTTTCCTGAGAACGATGCAGGCGCTCCAACTTTGCCTACCTAATCCTACTCTTCCAGGTAGTGATTTTTCTCCCGGAAGATTTGGTTCCGCTGCCTCTTTTTCAGTCTTTGTGCTTCCACGTTCTGACGTGCGGCACTGCGCATCTTGGTCGCCGCGCAGCGTTCTCCTCATCGATCACCATCCTACATTCATCGTCAAACCAATCATTCTGCTGATACCATGCCACATGCCTGATGGAGCTTTCCGTTACACTACTGATAACTGTTTTGATGGTGTTTTAACAGTCCTCGAGAGGGGCTTCGTCCAGCTTAGCCTCTTCTGGCAGCGCATCTTCGAGTGAGAGCGTGTAGTTTGCGGCGACGTCTGGTTGCTTCAGTCGCGCGAGATCTAACCGAGACTGGCGTCGGTACCGAATGTTGTTCACAACGGAGAAATTTGGGCGCATCTCAACCATCACTAGGTAGTGGTCCGAGTCAACGTTAGCACTACGATGGGATCGGACGTCAATAATGGCTGAGAAGTGCCGATAGTCGATCAACAAAATGTGGTCGATCTGTGGTTCTGTCTGTTTTGGTGACCTCCAGGTGTGCTTGTGAGGAGTGTAGATTTAGTAGTAGTTAGTAGATGATACTACATACGACCCTGTTCTTGTAGGCGGCAAAGTCGATAAGTCTTAGGATCATTTCATTGGTCAGCTGTTGTGCGCTGAACCCTGCAATCAGCAGTTTGTGTTCTTCCTCCTGGCCACCTGAGCATTAAAATGCCCGATGACGATCTTGATATCATGTTTTGGGTAGCGGTCGTATTCACTCTCCAACTGCGCGTAGAATTCATTCTTTTTGTCATCGGTACTTCTGATGTTATGGCTGTGCACGTTGATAATCTTATGTTGAAGAACCAGCCCTTGATTCTCAACCTGCACATTCGAGGATTGATTGGGCACCACCCAATCTTCGTTTTCCCATCTCGCCCATCACTATAAAAGCTGTACCTAGCTCGTGTGTGTTACCGTAGCTCTGGCATGGCCATTTCTGAACGTTCGGATCGTTGAGCTCTTCCAGCATTTTTCCTGAAGCGCTACGACGTCGAATTTGTGGTAGTTGCGGTTGAAGAAAATTCGATGATAACGTATTAATAGTTTTGTGAATGACTACCAAGAATTGCATTTCTAAAACCAATGACTGATCAGCACGCAACTTGAGTGCTAATTGTATTGGCCGTGTTGCTACATCGACAGAAATATTTTTTAATGTGCTCTTCCTGGGTCAATTGACCCTTTGAAAATTAATTATATTTCGGGAGCGATGGGTGTATTTTAGCAGGCATGGTATATAAACGTACACTTTTTTCACTTTTAAATTTCACCATATCATCTGAGTCATCTCATATCTGGGAACAAAGTGATATCTGCATTGCGACCCACCCGCCATACATATCTGCCATTCCGTGCTACCGAGCCAGGTTTTCCGTGTCGATCGGACGCAATGCTCTTCCACCATCGCCCGCGGGAATCACATGGTAATAAATATAGCCAGATTACACTTTATCTGCTCGTCCTTCAGCCCTCGCTAAGAACAGCTCATGGTAGGATTGGAACATTCATGGCAGCAACAGTCCTTGTTTTTGTTTTGCTCATATGAAGGCTCACAAACAAAAAAGAAAAAAAAACATGTAGGCAATCAAATTTCATTGCTGCAAGTGGTTTACAATACTTGGTATTCGACATTTGTGTGGATTGTTTGTTTGTGATATATAAATTTCTATTGATGAAAAAGTTCGCAGCACCCCAACCGTTGCAACGGTTAGATTAATATTGGTTTTCCGAAATACGACACGGTGTTTCTAAAATTATATATTTTAATATATTGAATAACATTATGTTGTATTACGAAACAGTAAGATTTTCACATACTTGCCTTAGGTGAAAAGTGTCTAAAATCAATGCTGAAAAAAAAATGGTTTTCATAATAGCATTTGCAAATATCTGAAGCAAAATGCTTCCAACATCAAGCAGACGAGAACAGTGCATCGCTCGAAATAACGGTTCCACGGACACATCGTGCGCCCTTCAACAACCAAACGAAGCCAAAAAATTTATATCCTCGTATCGTATCTGAGAGCTTTCCCGTATTCAAGGTACAGTGTGTAAAAACATATAGAATACTGCTGACATACTTCTTTTCATTTTTACACAATCCTATAAACTATACGGGAGTGAATCTTTTGCCAAATATTTCCTTCATGTGGTTGATCAGGTGGTAAGGTGCGTGGAAAACATGATGAACACGACTGTGGTGGAAACAGTTCCAATCTAAACGTCACATCCAATGGGTGCGGCCGCGGGAGATGTACTTTCCGTTACCCAAATTTGATTGGTATTCTGTGGAAGCACACCGAGCCGGCAAAAAATTGGGACATCCATGCTACAGGATTATCGTGTGTGTACGCCAAACCTACAGCAGCAGACCAAATACCAGCTTACAGCGCAGATTATTCCAGAGATCCTCTCTACCATCACGGCTTCAGCCAAGGAAAATATACACAACATGTTCCATCTATATGGACTTTACCTGTCGGTGCATCGGGTGGTGAAACAGAGGATGATTAGCTCTTTCCGGATTCCACGATACTTACAACGGATGGTGTTGTTCTTTCACCACCAAACCTGGCGAAGCAAACGTTAGCCGGATTGCGAACAAAATGAAATTTTTTACACACGATTTGAAATACATACTCCATCGAACAAATTGTAACCGACACGGACATAATAGGAAGGCGTGCCTTTTCTAAGTAACATGCTTCGGACATTCGGACGGAAATTCCATCGTGAATAGCATTACTGTACACGAAACAACCTGGTATTATTCTCACCGAGAGTATTCTTCGTTTCGCAACACTGAAATGCATGGTTTATATCTTGCAAACGAGTTAGGCATTCAAAAGATTAATTCTGAAATCTTCCATAATTGGTTTTTTGGACGCTTCAAACAATATTAATATACGAATCATTTGTCAGAAAAACATCAGCTTAAACATAATGGACAATTTGACAGACAAAAAATTGGGCATAACGACCTTTTGGTATAATTCCGAGAAAAATGTTTCATGACTTTTCATATACGCTTCAGGGCAAGCCGGGCGCTGCAGCGGTGGGTTGCTGGTAACCTGCCGTCGGAAGTGCCGTCCGCTACGAGGGCAACCTCCCCTGCATAAAACACATCTGTCTAGGTCTATTCACTTTCGTAGGTCTACCTACCTTTTGTTAGTTTTCCCTAGCCATTGCATCGACTCACCGAGTTGGTACCGAATGGCCGAATAACAAATAAACGAATTTCAACAGCTGTCACAGAAGGTCGAAATTTGACAGTATCATGAAGGGTCGAACCCCTATTTGGCCGAATAATAAAAGGTCGAAACACGAAATGCCAAGCACCTACTTGGTTGAATCTTGCCGAAAACTGTTGTCTCTTTCTTTTTTTAAGGTCAATGTTGAGCTGGTAAAGCTACTATAAAAATGATTAATAGATATTTTCATGCATTTTAGAACAATTTGATATTGTGTAATAAAGGAAATACATTTCGTAAAATACTGACACCTTAGTCTCCGAACAACAAGACACACACACTTTGGACCTTATATTTTATTTTGGTTATTATTTTTATTACAAATAGAAAAAACTTTTGGTTATTATTTTTATTAATATTTATTTTGAAACGATGATTCTACAATTGATGAAGGGACGGTAAGGGAAAGTAATGAAGAAGGATTTTTTCGGGAATGAAGGGGAAGGATGGAAAAGAAGGGGGGGGGGGGTAATAGGTAGCTATGGTTAACAAGTTGTCGTTGTGACTCCTATCTTTTGTCCAATGCTGGAAGGTGCATGGGTCGAACCAAGCTGTAATCAGAGATTATAACCGGATTACAGCTTGGTTCGACCCATGCACCTTCCAGCATTGGACAAAAGATAGGAGTCACAACGACAACTTGTTAACCATAGCTACCTATTACCCCCCCCCTTCCTTTCCATCCTTCCCCTTCATTCCCGAAAAAATCCTTCTTCATTACTTTCCCTTACCGTCCCTTCATCAATTGTAGAATCATCGTTTCAAAATAAATATTAATATATGCCTGACCGCATTTCAAGGTCATGACTAAAAGTCACGAGTTTGGTCAATATTATTTTTATTACAAATAGAAAAAATCCTTGTCCAATGCAACTGGTTGCGTCTAAATATGTTATTTTTTGTAGAAATCACGATAATTTCAATGATGATTGTAATAGACCGTTGAATTTTTATTAAAAGATGTGGCTTTTCGGTCTCGGGTTTCTTACGAAAACTTTATTTTACGTTCAGCTGACGTTTCGAAGAACTATGCCTTCATCATCGGAGCAACTATTCCACGCACATCACAACCAGATCGATTATTCCAATATGAACTTTCTAATATGCTGCTGTAAATCGATCTGGTTGTGATGTGCGTGGAAGGTTATAGTGTAAGTTAAAATTTTAAGTTATCTAATACAATAGTTAGTTTGTAAAAAATCCGTTTCCGTTCATTTTGTTATGCTTTCACTATAGAGGGTCAACAAAATTAACATTTTCATGTTTAAACACCTGACTAAGAAAACATTTATCAACGTTGTAAGTAGTTATGTGTGTAATGATGAAGATTGTTTAAATAATTGTAATGTTTTATAACAATAGTTGCTCCGATGATGAAGGCATAGTTCTTCGAAACGTCAGCTGAACGTAAAATAAAGTTTTCGTAAGAAACCCGAGACCGAAAAGCCACATCTTTTAATAATAATTTCAATTTAATTTAAAATTTTACATTTGAAATTTTAAAATTTTACATTTTAAATTTTAAAATTTTACCTGTCCCGATTATTTTGTCTATCCCTGTACTAGCGCAAGAAATACCAAGCTTTGCTGTTCGCTCATTTTGCAATCAATTTTATCGAAACATTAATGCGCCATAGAAATAGTGCAGATTACAAAAATATATTATCTAAAGAAAATAAATAGGTTCGGTAAGTCAAGCTCAATTTTCTATAATAACGGGTGACAACAAAAATATTGGAATTTTTCCGAGGTCCCTATACTCAACAACAAACGAGCTCAGAGAGAAATAAGAGTAAGTATGTGTTAGTTCTCTCTCTCTCTCCTCTTTTTGTCAATATTTTTTATTTCGTTTCTGCTTGCCCAGTTTTGCTTAAAATGGTGCCGAAACAAGAAGCATTTCGGGAGCGCGTTGTACACTTCTAAGAATTGCCACAGAAATCTCGGCAAAAAGTATACGGTACAACATTTAAAAAGCGAATATGTTGCGGCTTCGACCGTTTACCATATACTAAAATACCCAACAACTATTCGCAAGCAAGGTAGTGGAAGACCAGTCAAAATTCTGGATGCAGAAGCACATCGTTCTCTTTCTCGTGCCTTCAACAACAAGACTTCTGGTTTGGCTATCAATTAGACGTGCACCAGACGAATGTTTGAAGAAAATTTTGATCCCGTTTCTTCAAAAACTTCATGCAGATGGACAATACGTATTCTATAAACGGAGCGATATAAACAGAAGCGGAGACAGCAAGCCCGACTTTTCCAGGAGAAGAAGTGCCATCAGGAGGAGAAGAAGTGTGAAGAACTCGAGCAGCTGTACCGCTTTCACGGCAGACGAAAGTTCTATCAAAGATTCGAAGAATCTCGCACAAGCTTTGCGCCGCGGGCCGAAATGTGCAAAGATAAAGATGGAGGTATCTTGACTGACGACTGTGCGGTGATTGCAAGATGGAAGCAGCACTACGATGAACACCTGAATGGCGTGCAGACGGACCATGACAGCGGAGGAAGTGACCGCATTGGTGTAGTAAACAACCTGTATCGATAAAGGAAATTGAAGAAGCCATCCAGCAGCTGAAGAACAACAAAACAGCGGGAAAGAATGGCATTGGAGTGGAACTTATTAAATTGGGCCTGGACAAATAGGCCGGCTGTTTGCATCAACTGATTGATGCAAAATTTGGGATACGGAACGATTTTCGGAGGAGTGGAAAGACGGGGGTTATTTGCTCTATCTACAAGAACAGCGATAAGCTGGATTGTGAGAACTACCGAGCGATCACTATCCTGAATGCCGCCTGCAAAGTGTTGTCCCAAGTTATCTTCCACCGACTATCGTCAATATAGCCAATAGATTTGTGGGAAGTTATCAAGCCGGCTTCATGAAGAATCGGTTTATAACGGACCAGTTCTTTACCCTGCGACAGACAGAGTGCTGCAAATTCCGAGTTCTCACGCATCACCTGTTCATTGATTTCTAAACCGCATATGATAGTGTAAACCCACAAGAGCTATGGAAAGCTTTGGAAGAAAACGGCTTTCCAGCTAAGCTTACTAGACTTATCATGGCTACGATGGATGGGATCTAGTGCTGAGTGAGAGTCTCGGAAGAATCTCGCAGGGGACTTCGACAAGGAGATGGTCTTTCCTGCATATTATTCACCATTGCGCTTCAAGGTGTTAAAAGACGAACGGCGATCGAAATGCGGGGCACGATTTTAAATAAATCCAGTCAGTTTATCAGGTCAGGTGCTTTGCTGATGACGTGGATGCTGTCGGTAGAACAGTTGAGGTGGTGGAAGATCAGCACACCAGACTAAAATCGCGAAACAGAGAAGATTTAGTTGAAGATAAATACGTCTAAAATGAATTATATGCTGGCGGGCGGCAACGAGCGTGACAGGGCCTGCTTTGGCAGTAGCGTGGCAATTGACTGGGATGAGTTTGAGGTAGTCGACGAGTTCGTATATTTTGGCTCACTGATAACAGAGTACAACCACAAACTATACAGACAACACGCGAACGATTTTTGCAGGTACCAGAAGGGACGTGAGAAAGTCACTCATGGTCCCTTCACTAGTACTCATTATTCTCACTATTTAGTTCATCAACAGGTCATTATAGCAACGCGAACCAAACATTTTTGGTAACCATGTGAAACAACAACATTCCCTTGCCAACACAAAGCTATGGGTAATAGCAACAGAAATTACTGTTATTTTTGTTACAGAACTTGGCGATACAATGGATTTGGTGCCAATCTTCGTTGGAGATCTTCAAAAAATTATTGGCGGCGGATCCCAAATTACGGCAACGAGCTTTAGTAAAGACATGTCCAATGGTAGGTCCGGAGCAGTTTACATGAAACGGAATCCATTGAATCGGTAGGACCGGATTCTTGACGAAATCAACAATCCATCGGTCAGAATACTTCGCACCTTCGTTCGTATTGTTACGATTTCGAATGCGACTAGGGGTGTTCCAACGGGTGCTCATCGCAGTCTCTCGATAATCCGTTCGCAATCTGGCGCCAATATCATCGTTTTTTCAGTTTCATCAAGCTCTTCATCTGTTTCTTAGGTATCTCGTACTTCCAGAGCAGATCTATCGAACCGTATTTTCGAAAGTCTTCTTACGACATGGATGCGTACAGTTCTGAGCACTCTTTGTGCCACCAGACTGCCAGGTACATTACCGTTGATTGAGCGTTTTCCCAGGTATCGGTTTCTTCTGAGCTTGTGTCGCGGCGTCGAGGATCAAGCCGGTGATAAAATTTTATTCAACCTCTGGAAGAAGTACTTCGCGTGATTCGATGTTTTGTGAGATTACGGCCGCATTGCGTTTCCAATCGATAGTGCGTGTGAGGTCATATGCAAGATTAATTGAATTCATGGGTGGATAACCATTAGTAGTTTATATAAGGATTTGCAGATGATCACTACCACTAATGCTAATGATGTCGAGCAAAGAGATATATTCAATACACTTGCACGTGCTGGATGGCTAGGTATACGCGTCGCTTCCCCAGTATTTAAAAATGCCATATCGAAGTTATCAATCAGGTTATTAATCAGAGAATATCAGTTGTCATATAGCGACACCCATTGACTTAACTCGAACAAGCCTTTTGGCAGTAGTCCTAATGTCTAGCCCATCGTATTATTCCAGCCTCATTTCAGTGACACATCGATTACTACTACCCGGCATGTTATCACCAGCAAGTAGTCAAAAGTATACTAAAAATTTATCCAAAAAGAATTCCCCAATGACGTAATTTGTCGCAAAGTTTCTTTTCTTCAAGCACCCAAAACTTAGATGATGCGTTTTCATGTTGCACAAAAAATTAAAATAAAATCTATTTGCATTCATTTATAAAAAGTTAGTAAAATAAAGGCGATGTTTATCGTTCTTTCGCAGAATCAATTTTTGCCTTTTTGCCGGATTGACCGGCCACCGGCTTTGCAAGTGAAAAACCGGTCAGACCAAAAACCGGCCACTTGGCAACCCTAGTCCATATGTTCCTAATAGAATCGAAAACTACTGAACCGATCGACGTAAAAATTTGCGTATAGGAGCTTCTGGCGCCAGGAAAAGTTCTTACGATGGTTAGAGACAAATCTATACCTATAAAAATGGATTTCTGTCTGCCCGTATGTTTTTTATTTGCAAGGAGGGGTTTTTGGGGCCAGGGAAGGTGCTTATGATGGTTAGAGATCCCTCCCCCCACTAAGAGGGGGGAAATTCCTGCCTCCAAAACCCCTCTCATGCCAAATTTGGTTCCATTTGCTTGATTACTTCTCGAGTTATGAGGAAATTTATATTTCATTTTTATGGGAGCCCCCCCCCCTCCTAAAAAGGTAAGGGGTCCTAATTCATCATAGAAAAAATTCATGCCTCCAAAAACACCCACATGCCAAATATGGTTCCATTTGATTAATTAGTTTTCGAGTTATGAGGAAATTTGTATTTCATTTGTATAGGAACCCCCTACTAAAGTGGGGAGGGTCTCAATTCACCATAGAAAAAACTTGTCTCCAAAAACACCCACATGTAAAATTTTGTTCCATTTGCTTGATTAGTTCTCGCGTTATGCAGAAATTTGTGTTTCATTTGTATGGGAGCCCCCCTCTTAGTGGGGGTAGGGGTCTCTAACCATCATGAGAACCTTTCCTGGCCCCAAAAACCCCTATATGCAAATTTTTACGCCGATCGGTTCAGTAGTTTTCGATTCTATAAGGAACATTGGGGACAGACAAACAGAAATCCATTTTTATAGATA